>NW_027224264.1:2400000-2706666 GCF_023699985.2 Odocoileus virginianus | reverse complement strand
GGCTACAGTCCATGAGGTCACAAAGAGTCGGACACGATTGAGTGACTTCACTTTCTTTTCTCCTTCTGTTTGTGTGAGTGACATTCTACTCCTTCTTGCTTTGCTAAATTGCTGTATCTCCTCCCATTAACTGTGGCTACCAGTTATCACCTGACCACCATACAACAATCCATACTGCCTCTTAGTACATGGAACAGATGACTAAAAACAGTAATCCTGTACTATTTTTAACACGAATAGTACAAGAGTAGACCAGTTAATTTTGCCATTAAAAAGTCATTTTATTGCAGTTCCTTTACAACATACAGTTTTTGTTGCTTGTTTTATTTTGATAAATTTGTTGCTTTTCCTGGCTGTTTGTTGAATGATAACTTGCTCCTTCCATTTTTTAAGAGGACCATAGGATTGTAATAGGGGCAGAGTGGTGTGCAACTATTACCTTGAGACCCTGTGCGTGGTGGTTGGTGGTTTGAAGTCCCACTCTGCCAGACTCCTAGCGGTCCTCCAGGCAGAGTGCGGTGAGAGGTGGCAGCTTCTTTCCAGACCCTCCAGCCTTAGGGCTGCCAGGTGAGCTAAGGCACCCAGGGACACGCTGAGGACCATGCGCTGCGGAGCTCCAGAGCCCTCGCCTTGGCTGTCGTCTTACTGGCTGGGCCCAGGCCTTAAAGCAGCTGGAACTGCAAGCTCATCCCCACCTCCATGACCTAATGGTGGCAGCAGTCTCCTGGAGTGTATGGATGTTGCCATTATGGTAAGAGCTTCAACCAACTTCAGTTTTTCCATTCATGTTTCAAAACTCAGTACAGCTTAAGTCAGTTGTCTACCCCTAGGAGGTAACCTGAGGTCAGGGTTAAGTTGTAAGGAGGTTGCCATCATTGCATCTGCTCCCTGCTCTGCGGTTGGGGCCATTGTCAAAACAGGGCAGTTGTGAGCTGGGGATTCACCTGATGGCCTTTTGCTACAACATGTATTCCTATTGATCCTATACAAATGATTCTTTCCAGGTTAAATGAAAAGCCTGAAGACTGGCTGGGTCTTAGGCACCTGACTCCCTCAGGGATGAAGGCTGGGCAGGGTCTGGATACCTGGCCCTGAGGGTGTCGCCAGCTGACATCTGCCTCTTCAGCAGGGCCTGGGCACTGGTGGGAGGACCCAGACTGGGTGTTGGATGAAAGCTCCCCTCCTCTTGGCTGGGGCCTAGAACTCCGACGGCTTTGCTGAAAGCCTTCAGGGTGTTCGAGGGGATTTGGGGGGAGGGGCACCAGACATCCGTCTCCTTGCACGGCCCTTCAGTAAACCTTTCTCTGCTCCACACTTTGACATTTTAGTATTGTTTGACCTTACTGTTTATCGGGCATTTGGTAACAGGATCATAGAACTTTATGCTGTATCTGCAAGTGAAACCGCACAACTCAGATGGAACTGGAACCCGTATGCTGGACTCTACCCTGCATAAACCCAGATTAGGACTTGAACACATAATCTTTTATTTGAGATCATCCACCTGATTTCAGAACTTAATGAACCTCAGGTTCTTTTTAAAATATTTTTAATGGGAGGATATCGTTTCCCATTTCTGTGTTGGTTTCTTCTATACAACAACGTGAGTCAGCCAGAAGTATACATATATTCCCTCCCAACCCCCCATGCCACCCCTCTAGGTCATCAAGAGCTCTAGGTTGAGTCCCCTGTGTTCCCAGAAACTTCTCACTAGCTATCTATTTTACACACAGTGGTGTATATATGTCAGTGCTACCCTCTTAATTCATCCCACCCTCTCCTTTCCCTGCTGTGTCCACAGATCTGTTCTCTATGTCTGTGTCTTTATTCCTGCCCTGCAAATAAGTTCATCAGTACCATTTTTTTTAGATTCCATATGTATGCATTAATATACAATATTTGTTTTTCTCTTTCTGACTTACTTCACTCTGTATAACAGGCTCTAGGTTCATCCACCTCATTAGAAGTGACTCAAATGCATTCTTTCCTATGGCTAATATTATTTCATTGTATATATGTACCACATCTTCTTTGTCCATTCATCTGTTGATGGATGTCTAGGTTGCTTCCATGTTCTGGCTATTGTAAATAGTGCTGCAGTGAATATTGGGGTACATGTGTCTTTTTGAATTATGGTTTTCTAAGGGTACATGCCCAGTAGAGGGATTTCTGGGTCATATGTTAGTTTAATTCCTAGTTTTTTAAGGAATCTACATACTGGCTGTATCAATAGTGACTGGTGGGAGTTTACATTCCCACCAACAGTGCAAAAGGGTTCCCTTTTCTCCACATCTTCTCCAGAATTTGTTGTTTATAGATTTTTGATGGTGGTCATTTTGACAGGTGAGGTGATACTTCATTGTAGTTTTGATTTGCATTTCTTGTGAAGCTCAGGTTCTTAATGTCTCATTGCAGAAAGAATTCAATGAGAGACAAAGTGATAGGTAAGAAATGGATTTATTTAGAGAGAATACATTCCATAGATAGAATGAGGTTTGTCTCAAAAAGCCAGAGGCCTTGGGGAGAAAGACCCTCCACAGACAGAGTATGGGCCATCGCAGAAGGTGAGAAGCCCTGAAATATGGAGTGTCTAGTTTTGGGGGGCTGGATAATTTCATTGGATAATGAGTGGGAAGATTATTCCAATTATTTCAGGGAAGATGTGGGCATTCCCAGGAATTAGGCCACTGCCCACTTTTTGACCTTTTATAGTTAACCTCAGAACTCTCATGGCACTGGTGGTTGTGTCATTTAGTATGTTAATGTATTACAGTATGCATATAATGAGGCTCAAAGTCCACTGAAAGTGGAATCTTCCACCATCTTGGACCAAGTGGGTTCTGACCAATTTTTGTCATGTCCTACGGTATGTCATTCTTTTAAAGGTTGTGCCCTGCCCCCTTCCCTTCTGTTTCAGAAAGGACCTTAAAGAATATATAGCTGATTCTCTTTGTTTTAGAAAACGTAAAATTGAAGCAAAGAGAGAGAGATAGAGACAGAGAGGTAAAGAGATTGAAACACATGCTCAAGGCAGAGCAAGGGCCAAGTTATATCTCCCAATGCAGAGTCCAGTGTCCTTTTCTCCAGTGCATGACCGGCTTTCATTTTGCCATGAGATTTATAAATAATGAATAAGCCCAGCTTCTCAAACACACTAAATATAACTACTGAAGTCTGAGTTACACTTACTTTTTGGGGTAAAATGCTGGGAGAATGGAAGGGCTGTCTATCTATCCATCTATTTATTTTAATTGACTGAAGTATAGATGACTTACAGTGTTATATTAGTTCAGGTATACAACATAGTGATTCCATATTTTTATACATTATACTCCATATAAAGTTATTACTAAATATTGGTTATACTTCCTGTGCTGTACATTACATCCTTGTAACTTATCTATTTTATACAGAGTAGTTTGTACCTCTTAATCCCCTTTACTTATCTAGCTACTCCCCCTGTCCTGCTCCCCACTGGTAACCAATAGTTTGCTCTTGGCATATGTGAATCTGTTTCTTTTTGTTGCATTCATTCATTTGTATTATTTTTTAGATTCCTCATATAAGTGAAAACATGTCGTATTTGTCTATCTCTATCTCTATCAGATTTATTTTACTAAGTATAATACTCTCCATGTCAATCTATATTGTAACAAATGGAAAAAAATCACACCCTTTTATAGTTAAATAATATTCCACTGTATAAGTGTATCACATCTTTTTTATTCATTCATCTGTTATAGGACACTTAGGTTACTTCTATATAATGACTATTATAAATAAAATGCCACTATGAACATTGGCGTGAGTATATCTCTTCTAATTAATGTTTCTAATTTCTTTGGATATATACTCAAGAGTGGAATTGCTGGATCATACAGTAGTTCTAGTTTTATTTTTTTTGAGGAAACTCTGTATTGTTTTCCATATTGACTGCACCAATTTATGTTCCTACCAACAGTGCATGAGGATTCCCTTTCATCCACATCCTTACCAACATTTATTATTTCTGCTATTTTTTATAATAGCCATTCTAAAGTGCGTGAGGTGATATTTTATTGTGCTTTGATTTGCATCTCCCTGGTGATTAGTGGTGTAGAACATTTTTTCATGTACCTATTGGCCACCTGTATATATTTTTTATAAAAATATCTATGCAGGTCATTTGGTTATTCTTTGAATTGGATTTCATTTGTTTTGCTATTGACTTATACAAGTTCTTTGTATATTTTGGATAGTAACACTTTATCAGATAGATAATTTGCAAGTATTTTCTCCCGTTTTGTTTGATGCCTTATCATTTTATTGTTTCTCTTGTTGTGGGAATAGTTTGATGTATTCCCACTTGTTTATATTTGCTTTTATTACTTTTATTTTGGTGTCAAATTAAAAAAAAACTATCATTAATATCTACGTCAAGGAGCTTACTACCTAGGTTTTCTTCTAGGAATTTGGCTGTATCAGATCTTACATTCAAGTCTTTACTCCCTTTTGATCTAATTTTTGTATATGGTGTAAGATAACCAGTTTCATTCTTTTGCAGTGGCTGTCCTATTTTCCCAACAGCATTTATTGAAGAGACTGTCCTTTCCCCATTTTACATTCCTGGCTCCTTTGTCATTAATTAACTGACTGTATGTGCCTGGGTTTATTTCTGGACTCTGTGTTCCATTCCCTTGGTCTATGTGTCTGCTTGTGTGCCAGAACCATGCTGTCTGATTACTGAAAATTTATAGTGTAGTTTAAAGCCAGGGAGTGAGATACCTCCAACTTTGTTCTTTTTTCTCAAGATTACTTTCACTATTCAGGGTCTTTTCTGATTCCATATGAATGTTAGGATTATTTGGCTTATTTCTGGGAAAGTGTCATGGATTACATTAAACCTGGAGATTGCCTTGGGTAGTATAAACTTTTTAACAATATTAATTCTTCCAATCCATAAATAAGGGATACCTTTCCATTTATTTATATCATCCTCAATTTCCTTCATAATGTCTTATAGTTTTCAGACCATAGGTCTTTCACCTCCTTGGTTAATTTTTTTCCCTGGCAGTTTGTTCTTATGTGATTGTAAATGTGATTTGCTTTCTCTTTCTGATAGCTCATTATTAGTGTATAGAAAAACAACATATTTCTGTATCCTAATCTTGTATCCAGCAACTTTACTGGATTAATTTATTAGTTCTCATATATATATATATATATATATATATATATATATTTGGTGAAGACTTTAGTTTTCTATATATAGTCTCATGTAATCTGCAAATAGTGACAGTTTTTCATTTCTTCCCTTCTAATTTCAATGCCTTTATTTCTTTTTCTTGTCTGATTGTTGTGGCTAGGACTTCCAATACTATGTTAAAAAGAAGTGGTTATAGTGGCCATCCTTGTCTTGTTCCTGATTTTAGAGAAAAAGCTTTCAGTTTTTCACCATTGAATATGATGTTAGCTGTGAGTTTGTCATAAATGGCTTTTATTATGTTGAGATATGTTCCCTCTATACCCACTTTGTTGAGAGTTTTTATCATGAATGAATGTTGAATTTTATCAAATGCTTTTTCTGCATCTATTGAGATGATCATGTGATTTTTATCCTTCATTTTGTTAATGTGGTGTATAACATTGGTTGATTTGCTGATTTTAAAAAGTGTATTTATTTATTTATTTGGCTGCCCAGGTCTTAGTTGCAGCACATGGGATCTTTGTTGTGGCACATGAGCTTAGTTGTTCTGAAGCATGTGAGATCTTCGAACCCCAGTCAGGGATTGAACCCATGTCCCTTGCATTGCAAGGTGGATTCTTAACCACTGAACCACCAGTAAGTCCTGATTTGCAGATATCGATCCATATTTGCATTCCTGTAATGTCTCACTTGATCATGGTGTGTGATTCCTTTTATATATTGTTGAATTTGATTTGTTAATAATTCTTGGTGACTTTTGCATCAAAACTCGTCAGGGATGTTGATTTGTAATTTTCTTTTTTATTTTGGAGTGTTTTTCTCTGGTTTTAGTATCAGGATACTGTTGACCTCACACAGTGAATTTGGGAGTATTACCTCCTCTTCATTTTTCTGGAATAATTTGAGAAGGATAGGTATTAGCTCTTCTTTATGTTTGGTAGAATTCCCTAGACTTTTGTTTGTTGGGAGTTTTATGATTACTGATTCAATTTCTATAACAGTAATCAGTCTGTTTGGATTGATTGATTGTAATTGTGAAGTCACTCAGTCGTGTCCGACTCTTTGCGACCCCATGGACTGTAGCCTACCAGGCTCCTCTGTCCATGGGATTTCTTCCAGGCAAGAATACTGGAGTGGGTTGCTATTTCCTTCTCCAGGGGATCTTCGACCTAGGGATCGAACCTGGGCCTCCCATATTGCAGGCAGAGGCTTTACCCTCTGAGCCACCAGGGAATTATATTCTGTTTGGATTACCTGTTTATAGTCTGTTTGGATTATCTATTCCTAATTCAGTCTTGGAAGATTGTACTTTTCTAGGAATTTATCCATTTCTTCTAGGTTGTCCAATTTGTTGGCATATAACTCTTGATGCAGTATTCTTTTATGATTGTATTTCATGATGTCAGCTGTTATTCCTCTCTTTCATTTCTTATTTTGTTTATTTGGGTGGTGGTCACCACCTTATGAGGAGGTGGGTCTAGGCCTCAGGGGCTGGGGCAGGAGCCTGATGAAGCTGGGCTTCTTCCTGGCATAATGGAAGTTTCTGTCTTGGTTGGGGGCATGTCCACAACCTTGGGGGTTGGATCTATACTTATGATCTGGCTCTGGATCTCTGCCTTGTTCAGAGGTGGGGTTGGGGCCCACAAGATAGAGCTGCACTTCTGAGGTCTTTGCCCTGAATAGATGCAGGGCTCTAGCCTGATCTGGCTCAGTTCCTTTCTTGGCGTACCCTTGTACAGGGTGGCAGTGGGGCCCAAGCTGGCTGGCTTCACTTTTCCCCCAGGGTGTGTGTGTGTGTGTGTGTGTGTGTGTACAAAGCCAAAAGATCTCTGTTCTGGCTAGAGGATTGAGCGCTGGTGCAGGAGGGGCTGGAGCAGGAACCTGATGTACACTGACATGCGTGCTAGAGTGGTCCTGGCAGTCTGTCCAGAGCACCAGGAAATTTTCAATCTGCTGCCTAAGTGCTGGGACTGGGAGCTTGCACTCTTCAAGAGCAGAGTCATAGTTTGTTAGAACTCTCTGGTAAGCCCCACTGCTTTCAAACCAGGTAGTGGGTCTTATTTTTTTGGTATCTGGACTCAAGGTTGGGGTGCCTAACATGGGCCTCAAATCCCTTGTTCCTTAGGGATGATCTATGAACTTGTGATATCCCCCTCTTCTTCTGTGTCCCCACTGGGGTACAGGTTCCCACCAGATGCCTTTACCTCCCTTCCTGTCAGCCTTTGCATCTTTCTTTGCAGCCTTGGTTGTAGAAGGGCTCTTCTGATAGTCCCCAGGTTAATTTCAGTGAAAGTCACCCTATAAGTAATTGGAGGTTTGGTGCATTTATGGGGGAAGGTGAGCTCAGGGTCTTCTTAGTTCACCACCATGATCCTGCCCCCTCTGGAGGGCATTTTAGAAAGACACTGAAAAAAAGTTAAGATTTTGACAAGAATCTAAGCATAAGGTAGATGTAGTATATGGTTTCACTTCTTTGCCCCTTTTATTTACATACCACAGAAATTAGGTGTGGTTAGTTCTGTAATTCTGTGCAAAGGGCAGTTTAACCTCCTTGCTTATTGCTACCCCGGATATTACAAATTCTAATTTCCACAGCCTATTCCATTTTCCTATGAACTGCTACTGATATTATTATACAACTCTGCCTGTGCAGTGGGATCTTTGGAAATCTGTTCAATGAACTATTTTCAAATGCAAGTCCAGGGACCTGCCTCCCCTACCAACAGAATTTCTAATGAGCTACAGCTAATCTTTGAACCACTTAAATTAAAATAGGTGCTTCAAGGCAAAGATGAAATTTTTTCATGAGGTATTTCAAGGTCCCATTATGATCATAAAGTCTTTCTTAGATAGGCTGTACTTAAATAAAGTCTGCCACTTAACCGTCAGAGCAGTACAAATTCTTTTCTTCAATTACCACCCATTCCACCCTTCCCTTTCTCATTTTCAAATTGTATCCCACTCACTATAAAGCCTCATTTCACCCAGAAACTCTTCTTTAGGTAGCTTTGGGCTATACTAATATGTATTGTCCAAGACTCTGACATCTTGCTGTCTTTACTGATATTCTGCTTCCAGGGAGAATCTACTATGAAACACTTCATTTTGTAATTTTCAGTCTTAGTAGCTGTTAAGTTTTATAAAAGAAAAATAAATGCTTCAGTGGTTTGTGTAGGGCAAACTAAGAGAATCACTGACCAATTTTCACACATCTCAATAGAACAGGTAGCTGAAAAATATCCTTTTCTTTTGTGGAGATTGAAAGAGTGGGGTTATTAATGCTAATGTGAATTACTCTGGTTTCCCAGAGAGAAATTGAGACTGCTTGAGGAAAAGAAATCTCCTGACTTTCCAAGACACAAATTAGCTTGGTGTGAGTTTTGCATGAATTAGGGATCATCTTTTCGAAATGTTGTACCTTTAGTAGTATGTGAACTGAGAAATTCCAGATGTACAAGCTGGATTTAGAAAAGGCAAAGGAACCAGAGATCAAATTGCCAACATTTGTTGGATCATAGAGAAAGCAAGGGAATTCCAGAAAAACATCTACTTCTGTTTCATTGACTATGCCAAAGCCTTTGACTGTGTGGATCACAACAAACTATGGAAAAATTCTTAAAGAGATGGGAATACCAGACCAGACCTGTCTCCTGAGAAATCTGTATGCAGGTCAAGAACAACACTTAGAACCGGACATGGTTCCAAATTGGGAAAGGAGTACGTCAAGGCTCTATATTGTCACCTGCTTATTTAACTTATATGCAGAGTACATCATGAGAAATGCTGGGCTGGAGGAAGCACAAACTGGAATCAAGATTTCTGGGAGAAATATCAATAAACTTATATATGCAGAAAATACCACCCTTGTGGCAGAAAGTGAAGAACTAAAGAGCCTCTTGATGAAAGTGAAAGAGGAGAGTGAAAAAGCTTGCTTAAAACTCAACATTCAAAAAACTAAGATCATGGCATCTGGTCCCATCACTTCATGGCATATAGATGGGGAAACAATGGACACAGTGGCAGATTTTATTTTCTTGGGCTCCAAAATCACTGCAGACAATGACTGCAGCCATGAAATTAAGACACTTGCTCCTGGAAGGAAAGTTATAACAACCATAGCATATTTAAAAGCAGAGACATGACTTTGCTGACAAAACTCCATCTAGTCAAAGCTGTGGTTTTTCCAATAGTCATATATGGATGTGAGTGATAGACCACAATGAAGGCTGAGAGCTGAAGAATTGATGCCTTCTAATTGTGGTGCTGGAGAAGATTCTTGAGAGTGCCTTGAACTGCAAGGAGATCAAATCAGTCAACCCTAAAGGAAATCAGTCCTGAATATTCATTGGAAGGACTGATGCTGCTTGAAGCTCCAATACTCTGGCCATCTGATGTGAAGAGCCAACTCACTGGAAAAGACCCTGATGCTGAGGAAAGATTGAGAGCAGGAGGAGAAGGGAGTGACAGAAGATGAGATAACTGGATGGTATCACTGACTCAATGGGCATGTATTTGAGCAAACTTCAAGAGATAGTGAAGGACCGGGAAGCCTGGCATGCTGCAGTCCAAGAGTCATAAATGCTTGGACATGACTTAGCAAGTGATCAGAAACAATAACCCTTAATGGAGAAGCTTTCACCCTCTCTGTGTTTGAAATGGAAGATGGAGTATAATAAAAGCTATGTATGACAAACCCACAGCAAACATTATCCTCAATGGTGAAAAATTGAAAGCATTTCCCCTAAAGTCAAGAACAAGACAAGGGTGTCCACTCTCACCACTACTATTCAACATAGTTTTGGCCACAGCAATCAGAGCAGAAAAAGAAATAAAAGGAATCCAAATTGGAAAAGAAGAGATAAAACTCTCACTGTTTGCAGATGACATGATCCTCTACATAGAAAACCCTAAAGACTCCACCAGAAAATTACTAGAGCTAATCAATGAATACAGTAAAGTTTCAGGATATAAAATCAACACACAGAAATCCCTTGCATTCCTATACACTAACAATGAGAAAACAGAAAGAGAAATTAAGGAAACAATTCCATTCACCATTGCAATGAAAAGAATAAAATACTTAGGAATATATCTACCTAAAGAAACAAAAGATCTATATATAGAAAACTATAAAACACTGGTGAAAGAAATCAAAGAGGACACAAATAGATGGAGAAATATACCGTGTTCATGGATCAGAAGAATCAATATTGTGAAAATGACTATTGGATCAGAAAAATCAATATTGTGAAAATGACTATACTACCCAAAGCAATCTATAGATTCAATGCAATCCCTATCAAGCTACCAATGGTATTTTTCAGAGAACTAGAACAAATAATTTCACAATTTGTATGGAAATACAAAAAAAACCTCGAATAGCCAAAGCAATCTTGAGAAAGAAGAATGAAACTGGAGGAATCAACCTGCCTGACTTCAGACTCTACTACAAAGCCACAGTCATCAAGACAGTATGGTACTGGCACAAAGACAGAAATATAGATCAATGGAACAGAATAGAAAGCCCAGAGATAAATCCACGCACCTGTGGACACCTTATCTTTGACAAAGGAAGCAAGAATATACAATGGAGAAAAGACAATCTCTTTAACAAGTGGTGCTGGGAAAACTGGTCAACCACTTGTAAAAGAATGAAACTAGAACACTTCTAACACCATACACAAAAAGAAACTCAAAATGGATTAAAGATCTAAACGTTAGACCAGAAACTATAAAACTCCTGGAGGAAAACATAGGCAAAACACTTTCCGACATAAATCACAGCAGGATCCTCCATGACCCACCTCCCAGAATATTGGAAATAAAAGTAAAAATAAACAAGTGGGGCCTAATTAAACTTAGAAGCTTTTGCACAACAAAGGAAACTATAAGCGAGGTGAAAAGAGCCTTCAGAATGGGAGAAAATAATAGCAAATGAAGCAACTGAGAAAGAATTAATCTAAAAAATATACAAGCAACTCCTGCAGCTCAATTCCAGAAAAATAAATGACCCAATCAAAAAGTGGGCCAAAGAACTAAACAGACATTTCTCCAAAGAAGACATGCAGATTACTACCAAACACATGAAAAAATGCTCAACATCACTCATTATCGGAGAAATGCAAATCAAAACCACAATGAGGTACCATTTCACACCAGTCAGAATGGCTGCCATCCAAGAGTCTACAAGCAATAAATGCTGGAGAGGGTGTGGAGAAAAGGGAACCCTCTTACACTGTTGGTGGGAATGCAAACTAGTACAGCCACTATGGAGAACAATGTGGTGATGCCTTAAAATAGAACTGCCATATGACCCAGCAATCCCACTGCTGGGCATATACACACTGAGGAAACCAGAATTGAAAGACACACGTGTATCCCAATGTTCATCGCAGTACTGTTTACAATAGCCAAGACATGGAAGCAACCTAGATGCCCATCAGCAGACAAATGGATAAGAAAGCTGTGGTACATATACACAATGGAATATTACTCAGCCATTAAAAAGAATACATTTGAATCAGTTCTAATGAGGTGGATGAAACTGGAGCCTATTATACAGAGTGAAGTAAGCCAGAAAGAAAAACACCAATACAGTATACTAACACATATATATGAGAATTTAGAAAGATGGTAACAATAACCCTATATGCGAGACAGCAAAAGAGACACAGATGTATAGAACAGTCTTTTGGACTTTGTGGAAGAGGGCGAGGGTGGGATGATATGAGAGAATGGCATTGAAACATGTAAATTATCATATGTGATATTTCCACGTTCGATGCATGATACAGGGTGCTTGTGGCTGGTGCACTGGGATGACCCAGAGGGATGGGATGGGGCGGGAAGTGGGAGGGGGGTTCAGGTTGGGGAACACATGTACACCCATGGAGATTCATGTCAATGTGTGGCAAAATCAACACAATATTGTAACATAAATAAATAAAACTGAAAAAATATTTCAGCCATTTAGGTCTAGTCACTTTCTCCCTCTCTGTTCCCTTTCCTGATTTGTTTTCCCTTTGAGAACAAATAAGAAATTTAATGCAGTTGACCAAACCAAGTTGCCCTGAGAAATGAGAGGAAGAATGGAATTGGGAGAGGTTGGGGGAAAATGGCATCACAGCCAGAAAAAGTATAGATAAGAAATGGAAAATCTCTTCTCAGTCATTAAGGAGGAGGGCTCAATGTAGCAACTTAGAATCCCTAGTCTTTACCTTGACATTAGTATCAGGAAGTGTGCTATAGCTCAGGAGTCCTGTACTTTTATATATAAATTCATAATACTTTTGTGCTCAAGGCTCTGGTCCATATTTAAATCCCTAACATGAATCAAGGATGTATCATCCAGAGTTAGCTGGAAATTTTTCAGAAAAACAGAAGCTCAAGCCTTTTAAAGATTTGGTAGTTATAGGCCCTATATGTAGTTATCATCTATATAATTTTTCATTTCAAAAGGAAATTTAGGAAATAGATGATCTCTTCTTTTGAGTGATAGTTGTATTTTTAAAATTACCAAGAGCAAAGAACCTACTTGGGTTTTGGAGCTTTAATTCCAGGTCCATTTATTAACTGAATGGCGCTGGACAAAACATTTGCCTTTCTGCACCTACATTTTCTCATTTGTCAAAGAAGAATCTATTTTACAGTAATCAGTGGACATGATACTTCTGTTTGAACTAAAAAGAAAATCAGAAGATAAGAAGGATGGTATATAAGAGAGATGGACACCTTTCTGAGATCCTCAAATATTCCACATATATGGTCATTCACTGTGCTTGCTCTGGCAGCACTCATATGGAAAAAAAAATATGGACTACTAGAGGTGAGGTTGAATGAACTGGAAATGCAGGAAGAGAACCCAGATGTTATTATATCATAGGCAGAGAGTTTCTTAAAAATTCTTTTGCAATAACCCACAGCAGCATTGACTGAGGACTTGGTGTGGGAAGTGTACTATACATAGTGTTCTGCAGAGTGGCACTGGAATAAATTCTTTTAGGGGTTGTGGTCCTAACAAACTTTTAAATGATAATGGAAGCAAACAGTAATCCAAATAATAAAAAAACTAAATACAAATAATAGAAAACAGTAAATTGATTAAAGAATATGTAGTTAATTATTCTGGGAAGGAATAATAGCTCAAATTTATTGAGTACATACTATAGGCTAGGCACTGAGCTATACTGTTATATTCCCAATCTCTTATATGTTTCTAAACAAGACTTTTCAAGGATTCAACTGACAGCAGTGGATCTAAGCCATCTCTTCTTTTTTTTTTTTTATGTAGGTCCTTTAAAGGAAGCCCTTTGCTTTGTTATCTTACACAAGTCTAGGTACCAAGTACATGAGCAATAAATAAAGATTGAATTGGATTATCAGGGACCTTACCAAATACAAATCTCATATACAAGAGAAGAGAGAAGACAGTAAAAGCATCAGAGAAGGTCCTAAAGTAGAAGTAAGAAAGCACACAAGAGACTCTGCTTACATGGGTAAAGAATGCAATATTGCATGTGGATGAAAGGAAGGTTTTACAAATGTAAGGATTTTACATTGCAGCTGCACTTTTCTTCAAAGTGTTTAAAAGCAGCATAACAACTCTAGACACAATGACTTTAAAACACATCACAGTTGAAGAGTAAGATGGGAGAGACTTGAAGGAGGGGCTCTCAACTGGAGGGTTTTGGATATTAAGACTCGCTTTGAAAGAAGACCAAACTTAGATAAGAAGCTGTAGATTCTCATCATATTAATGCAGCCTATTTTTTAACCATATAAAAAGTATTATGGTAGGTTCCTATCAATAATGAATATGTGTCTAGAAATGCTGATCATCTGTTTTTGTGTATTTTATTTTCCTATATGATCTTTGGAAATGTTAAAAATGACGATTTCAATCACTGTATTTTCCTCCTGTATACTCTCTAGGAAAGGGGCTATTTAAATGCAAAATAGTATCAGCAGCATTTTCCTAAACATTTTAAGGGGCAAAATAAGGATTTAGGAAATAGCATAGTGACCACAGGCTAAATAAATTATAGAAAATAAATCACTCATGAGAATAAATTTCAAGTTGGAAGGATTTTAAGAAGGAACTAAGAAACAACATTGCGTGAACTCTAATGTGTTATGGCGTGCATTGAACACCTTACAAATATTATCTCATATAATCCTTATACTAACTCCACAATGTAGGTAATATTCCATCCTCAGTTAATTCTATAATCTTACCCAAGATTATAGAATTATTTAGTGACCAGAGTATACTTTGTCTTCTACATTTGCTGCTGAAACTACAAAAGTAGTTTTGTTGAAATGGATACAGGAATGCTACATTAATCTCAAAAGGATGCCAGAGTTTCCTCACTCCAGGCTGTTTTTTTATACCATCCCTTCCCACAGGCTATATACAAAGAGTACTCAAATTATCACACATAAGAAACCCAAACTCCCCTCTCTGTATAAAGTTTTAATCAGAGATGGCTTATAGTTAGTACTTTTTTTTATTGGAATAATGTCATTCTTAGGAAGAATAGTGAGAAATTTTTAGTGAAAAAGGTGTCACACATCTACTTAGGCCAACAAGAGTAGAGAAATTTTTATGGGAGGCACAATAGAAAGATTTCTCAAAAGGGCATTTCTGAAGCTAAAAGTTCAGTGCTTACTTTTGCAGCTAAAATTATTTAGGAGCTTTCTATATCACTGGTATTCAACTAGCATAAAATCTCACTTCAGTGAGTAAAGCATTAAAAACCTGCTGGATTATTTCTGGAAGAGTTTATATTAATAAAAGGTGGCTAGGTTCTTCATATCAATCATATAGTTACTTTAAGACTGGGATGAGTTGATGTTGAGGCTCAAAAATAAATCCCTCTTGAAGTCATCATATTTCTTTTTTATGTAGTTCTTATTTTTTTTATAAATAATACATGACCATGCCTTAAAAAGTCAAAATAAGAAAAACAGCAGTCTACCTCCCTATCCCATCTCCACCCTCAAGTACCATCCCCCAGACTAATAGCTTTCAACTCTTTTAGATATTTCTTTTGACACTTATCTTGCTATTTCTGAATAGCATGCTAATACTTGCAGTTTTTAACTTTTAGTTTTAGATATTATCTCTTGGCTTAGTTGGGATTTGAAGAATTCTTTAAGCATCATCTTAAGCATCACTTTTCACTTGTTTGAAGCTTTAATGAGATATAATTCTTAGATTGAAAATTATTTTTGTTTTGGATTTTGAAAATATTTCTCCAATATCATCCACTATCCAGTGTTCCTGTTGAGAAAATGTATTCTTGTTTCAGAGCCTCTGTATGTTACTTTGTTTTCTATTTGTTTTATTTCCTTTAGCAAAGCTTTTAGGATCTTCTCAACACCTCAGTTCTCTGAAATTTTTGTTTTATTTCCTTTAGCAAAGCTTTTAGGATCTTCTCAACACCTCAGTTCTCTGAAATTTCCCAGTAATGTGAGTTTGTCTATGTTTTCTTTCATTTATTATATTTTGTTGGCACCTTCATTCTGGAAACTCTTGTCCTTCGTTTATGGGAAATTCTATTTCATTGTTTTATTAATAACTTCCTGCCCCGTGATTACTTTTCAGGCTTTTGTGGCAATTCTATTACGAAGTAGGACCTCCAGAACTGATCTGGTTTTTCATCTTTTCTGTTGTTTCCAAAGCCTGACGTTTTATCTGCTTTCTGTGCAGTTTCATCAACTTCTTCCCACTGTTCATTGATATTTTTCATTGTTCAGTTCATGATGGTGATGATGATGATGATGTTCTGTTTTGCTCCCTGTATTATCTCTGTTTCCTCTAAACTCCCTTTTTTGTTTGTTTGTTTTGGTCTATTTCTCATTCTAGAAGTTTTCATTTTAGGAGTTTTAATATTTAGAAATGAGGCACTGTACAGCTGATTGCAGTGTGTATATGTGTATTATCTTTCCTCGGTCAACCAGCCAAGGCAGAATCCACCCTCCAATCCCTTTCTTGGGATTTTAATCTTGGTTGTCAGGGCTCTAGAAATTTACAGACACAGAAAGAGCTGAGAGCATTCCATCACTCAGGATGTAGATTCCAAGATAATATCCTGGCTTAAATTGTGGCATTCTCATTCTTAGTGATCCACAGGTCTAGAATCCCCTTGTTTCAATCCTCCCCATTTTATGTTGGAATGGGGGTAGATCTGGAAGTCTTAGTGCTCTTTACACAGATCATCAAATATTCTGCTTCTCTCTCTCTCTTTGTTTTTTTTGAACCATGCCCACATCCAAACCTTCAGAACTACCTAGAGATTATAATTTCTGACCCTTCCTGGGTTCTGAAAACAAATGTACTCGTTTCATTGCTCTCCTCTGTCACATTCCTTCACTCCTCTCAGAGACTTAGCTTTCAGCTTTCTAACTTCTATTGTATCTGTTACTACTCCTCAAGGTTATTTGCAATTCTCCTTTATTGCTTTTGTTCTCTTTTTTCCTTCAGTATTATGATTTTTATTTAATTTTTATTATTTTAAAACATAATCTGCCATGGTTAACCATATGTCACCATCTTTATTCTCCCTTTTTGTAGAGCAAGTATTTTGTCACTCAGTTTGTATTTTTTTAAAGAATAAATGTAAATCTTAGAAAACAAAAATATTGAAGCAAATCCACTTCTATCAGACTTTTAATGTGCTTTATGTTTTATCTAAATTAAAAGGATCTATATCCCTCTAAATAGGCTTACTGGGTCACTCAGTGGTAAAGAATGTGCCTGCCAGTGCAGGAGACATGGGTTTAATTCCTGGGTCAGGAAGACCCCATGGAGAAGGGAATGGTTATCCACTACAGTATTTTTGCCTGGAGAATCCCATGGACAGAGGAGCCTGGTGGGATACAGTCCATGAAGTTGCAAAGAGTCAGACATAACTTAGCAACTAAACAACAACAACAATATCCCTCTAATGTCATCAGTGGGTGCATTTTCTCTTCACAATCCCAACAAGACTACCAGAGAAAGTATTGCTGGCTCATCTGATGTGCTTGTAGAACATGCAAGAAACAGGTACTATACAGAGCATGATATGTTCTGTTTTTAACATGCTTCACAGTTGTAGAGTAAGATTGGAGGTGCTTGCTGGAGGGACTCTGACCTAGAGGGTTTTGTATACTAAGACTCAGTTTGAAATCTCGCTATGGTAATTTACATCTTAGCTTGGCCAGAGGAACTTAAAAATCACCCAGCACTGGCATTTATTGCAAACACATTTTCTGTATGAAAGATTTCAAAGCTCTCCTCTAGAAATATAGGTGCATACACAACTGGCCATGAAGGCTCCTGTTTGTGTCAATAGGTAGTTGCTTACAAGACCTCTAGTCTGTGCTGTGCTGTGCTTAGTTGCTTAGTCGTGTCTGACTCTTTGTGACCCCATGGACTGTAGCCCACCAGGCTCCTCTGTCCATGGGGATTCTCCAGGCAAGAATACTGGAGTGGGTTGCTATGCCCTCCTCTAGGGGATCTTCCCAACCCAGGAATCGAAGCCAGGTCTCCCACATTGCAGGTGGATTCCTTAACATCTGAGCCACCAGGGAAGCCAAAGAATACTGGAGTGGGTAGCCTATCCTTTCTCCAAGGGGATCTTCCCAACCCAGGAATCAAACCAGGGTCTCCTGTATTGCAGGTGGATTTTTAACCAGCTGAGCTACCAGGGAAGCCTGACCTTTACTCTGTGTGCTGTGCTTAGTCACTCAGTTGTGTCTGACTCTTTGTGACCCCATGGACTGTAGCTTGCCAGGCTCCTCTGTCCATGGAGATTCTCCAGGCAAGAATACTGGAGTGGGTTGCATGCCCTCCTCCAGGGGATCTTCCCAACCCAGGGATGGAACCCAGGTCTCCTGCATTGCAGGCAGATTCTTTACCATCTGAGCCACCAGGGAAGCCTGACCTTTAGTCTACACCCCAGCAAAAACTATCTGGGCACTATATTTTCATGTTAAATCACAAATTTGAACCATTCCTTAGACTTGTTTGTGTTGCCTGTATTTGCATGAGATATCTTTGTTAAGAACTCTTACCTATGCCATTTCTTAAAAAAGGATGTTTGGAATAAAACTACATTTCTAGTTTTTGTTTTTTTTAGTTTATCCTGTCAGAAGCCTTCAATATACATAACCAGGGAGGAAATCATGGATACATTTGGCATTGTTGTTGAGAAGATTGTATATTCACAACCAAATTCTTCTGGCAGGAAATACTTAACCTCTCACTTGCAGTGGAGAGATTCTGTTATACAGCTATCTGAATAAGGAAATCACAAGGATATTAATAAAACAGAGTTTAGTGTAGCATAAGCAGGGAAGCAATGTGGAGGCACTTTTCAGAACAGAAAACTTCATACCTGAGACCATTTTTTTTGGTACAGAAAGGAGAATGCTGCAGGAAGATGTTAAAAAAATATATCTTCTATAATAAGTTTTTTAAGTACTCCATATATCTTAAAGTTTACTAGCACAAGTGAATGAGAATGTATTGAGAAACTCATCAACTATTGAAAAGACATTTAAAAAATTTAGTATAAGACTATTTCTATTTGTTAATGAACGAATAAAAGGATTAGGAATATTGAACTATTTATGCCTTTGGCTCCACCCCTGCCTGTGAACACATTTGGCTTAAAATGAAGGGACAGATGAACAGATGAATCCCTTTATGAAAATCAACTGTAGGCCAGAGAAAGCTTTGGTTAGAATAAATACTGACATCTGCAGATGGAGTGAACTGCAGGGCAATGTTTAATATATCTCAGCTTTTCTTGTTTAACATTTATTGAGATTCAGCAATGTGCTGGCGGCTGTTCAGAATGTGAGCACAACAGGGTTTCTCTCTTCAAGAATGGAGCAAAAAAATATTTCCTGGTTAGTTAAGGAGAACTTTGATATGAACATAATTTGTATGCCTTTGCCTCCTGAATTCAGGAAGCCCAGATTTATAAGATCAAATGAAGTTAACAAGTAGATGAGCATCCACTGCATCTTACTGTGATGGTGGAATACAAGGAAAAAAATAGTCTTACTAAGGAAACAGTAAGAGACTGATGTAGTGAATAAAATGAAAGATGGTGTATCAGAGATTAAATAAGGCAAGTATTAAAGGAGGGCAAAGAAGGGATAAGTAACTGTGAACTGGAATATGCAAGAGAGAAGAGTTAGGAAGGAAATGAAAATAGACTGGCTTTCGAATATTCAGGGCACTGTGGGCCCACATCTCCCCTGGAGACTCCTGGACACTCACAGGCAAGTCTGGCTCAGTCTCTTGTGGGGACACTGCTCCTTTCTCCTGGCTCCTGGTGCACACAAGGTTTTGTTTGTGCCCTCCAAGAGTCTGTTTCCCCAGTCCTGTCCTGTGGAAGTTCTGTAATCAAATCCCACTGGCCTCCAAAGTCAAATTCCCTGGGGGTTCTCAGTCCCTTTGCTGGATCCCCAGGTTGGGAAATCTGTTGTGGGTCCTAGAACTTTCTTAACAGTGTGAGAATTTTTGGTATAATTGTTCTGCAGTTTGTGGGTCATCTGCTAGGTGCCTGTATGGTGGGGCTAATGGTGACCTCCTACAAGAGGGCTTATCCCACACACTGCATGATCCAGACCTGGTGCAGCCAGAGCCCCTATCCCCACAGCAGGTCACTGCTGACCCGTGCCTCCACAGGAGACACTCAAATGCTCAAAGGCAGGTCTGGCTCAGTCTTTGTGGGGTCTCTGGGTCCTGGTGCACACAAGGTTTTGTTTGAGCCCTCTGAGCATCTCTGGTGGGTATGGGGTTTGATTCTAAATGTGATTTTGCCCCTCCTACCATCTTGCTGGGGCTTCTCCTTTGCCCTTGGATGTGGGGTATCTTTTTTTGGTGGGATCCAACATTCTCCTGTTGATGGTTGTTCAGCAGTGAGTTGCAATTTTGGAGTTCTCACAGGAGAAGATGAGTGCACATCCTTCTACTCTGCCATCTTGTTTAGGTCAGGAGCATTGAATACAATAGTGCCAGCACAAGTCCTTTTGAAGGAGGTCACCATTATCATCATTACCCCTACCATAGTTTGGCCTCAGGCCAAACAACAGGGAGGGAACACAGCCCTGCCCATCAACAGAAAATTGGATTAAAGATTTACTGAGCATGGCCCTGCCCATCAGAACAAGACCCAGTTTCCCCCACAGTCAGTCTTTCCCATCAAGAAGTTTCCATAAGACTCTTATCCTTATCCATCAGAGGGCAGACAGAATGAAAACCACAATCACAGAAAACTAACCAAACTGATCACATGGATCACAGCCTTGTCTAACTCAATGAAACTATGAGCCATGCCATGTAGGGCCACCCAAGACAGATGGGTCATAGTGGAGAGTTCTGACAAAATGTGGTCCACTGGAGAAGGGAATGGCAAACCACTTCAGTATTCTTGCCTTGAGAACCCCATGAACAGTATAAAAAGGCAAAAAGATACAACACTGAAAGACGACCTCCCAGGTTGGTAGGGGCCCAATATGCTACTGGAGAAGAGTAGAGAAATAACTCCAGAAAGAATGAAGAGATGGAGCCAAAGCAAAAACAACACCCAGTTGTGGATGTGACTGGTGATGGAAGTAAAGTCTGATGCTGTAAAGAACAATACTGCATAGGAACCTGGAATGTTAGGTCCATGAATCAAGGTAAATCAGAGATGGCAAGAGTGAACATCGACATTTTAGGAATCAGTGAACTAAAATGGACTGGAATGGGTGAATTTAATTCAGATGATCATTATATCTACTACTGTGGGCAAGAATCCCTTAGAAGAAATGGAGTAGCCCTCATAGTCAACAAAAGAGTCTGAAATGCAGTACTTGGGTGCAGTCTCAAAAATGACAGAATGATCTCTGTTCATTTCCAAGGCAAACCATTCAATATCACAGTAATCCAAGTCTATGCCCCAACCACTAATGCTGAAGAAGCTGAAGTTGAATGATTCTATGAAGACCTACAAGACCTTCTAGAACTAACACCAAAAAAAGATGTCCTTTTCATCATAGGGGACTGGAATGCAAAAGTAGGAAGTCAAGAGATACCTGGAGTAACAGGCAAATTTGGCCCTGGAATACAGAATGAACTTGGGCAAAGGCTAAAAGAGTTTTTCCAAGAGAACACACTGGTCATAGCAAACACCCTCTTCCAACAACACAAGAGATGACTACACATGGACATCACCAGATGGTCAATAATGAAATCAGATTGATTATATTCTTTGCAGCTGAAGATGGAGAAGCTCTATACAGTCAGCAAAAAAAAAAGACCAGGGAGCTGACTGTGGCTCAGATCATGAACTCCTTACTGCAAAATTCAGACTTAAATTGAATAAAGTAGGGAAAACCACTAGGCCATTCAGGTATGACCTAAATCAAATCCCTTATAATTATACAATGGAAGTGACAAATAGATTCAAGGGATTAGATCTGATAGACAGAGTGCCTGAAGAACTATGGACTGAGGTTTGTGACATTGTACAAGAGGCAGTGATCAAGACCATCCCAAGAAAAAGAAATGTAAAAAGGCAAAATGGTTGTCTGAGAGGTCTTACAAACAGCTGAGAAAAGAAGAGAAGCTAAAGGCAAAGAAGAAAGGAAAGATATACTCATGTTCGGAGTTTGAAAGAATAGCAAGGAGAAATAAGAATGCCTTTTTAAGTGATCACTGCAAAGAAATAGAGGAAAACAATAGAATGGGAAAGATTAGAGATCTCTTCAAGAAAACTAGAAATACCAAGGGAATGTTTCATGCAAAAATGGTCACAATAAAGGACAGAAATGGTATGGACCTAACAGAAGCAGCAGATATTAAGAAGAGCTGGCGAGAATATGCAGAAATTTACAAAAAATGTTAATGACCCAGATAACCACGGTGGTATGACCACTCATGTAAAGTCAGACATCCTGGAGTGCAAAGTCAAGTGGGCCTTAGGAAGCATCATTATGAACAAAGCTAGTGGAGGTGATGGAATTCCAGTTGAGCTATTTCAAATCCTAAAAGATGATGCTGTGAAAGTGCTGCACTCAATATGCCAGCAAATTTGGAAAACTCAGCAGTGGTCACAGGACTGGAAAAGATCAGTTTTCATTCCAATCCCAAAGAAGGTAATGACAAAGAATGTTCAGACTACCGCACAATTGCACTCATCTCCCATGATCTCAAAGTGATGCTCAAAATTCTCCAAGCTAGGCTTCAACAGTACATGAACAAAGAACTTCCAGATGTTCAAGCTGGATTTAGAAAAGGCAGGAACCAGAGATCAAATTGTCAACATCCATTGGATCATAGAAAAAACAAAGGAGTTCCAGAAAAACATCTACTTCTGCTTTATTGACTATGCTAAAGCCTTTGACTGTGTGGATCATAACAAACTGTGGAAAATTCTTAAAGAGATGGGAATACCAGACCACCTTACCTGCCTCCTGAGAAATCTGTATGCAGGTCAAGAAGCAATAGTTAGAACTGGACATGGAACAACGAACTGGTTCCAAATTGGGAAAGGAGTACATCAAGGCTGTATATTGTCACCCTGCTTATTTAACTTATATGCAGAGTACTTTGTGCAAAATGCCAGGGTGGCTGAAGCACAAGCTGAAATCAAGATTGCCAGAAGAAATATCAATAACCTCAGATATACAGATGACACCACCCTTATGGCAGATAGTGAAGAGGAACTGAAGAGCCTCTTGATGAAAGTGAAAAAGGAGAGTGAAAAAAAAAAGAAAGTGAAAAACTCAACATTCTTAAAACTAAGATCATGGCATTTGGTCCCATCACTTCATGGCAAATAAATGGGGAAACAATGGAAATAGACTTAATTTTCTTGGGTTCCAAAATCACTGCAGATGGTGACTGCAGCCATGAAATTAAAAGATGCTTGCTCCTTGGAAGAAAAGTTATGACCAACTTAGACAGCATATTAAAAAGCAGAGACATTACTTTGCCAACAAAAGTCCATCTAGTCAAAACTCTGTTTTTTCCAGTAGTCATGTATGGATGTGAGAGTTGGACCATAAAGAAAGCTGAGGGCCAAAGAATTGATGCTTTTGAACTGTGGTGTTGGAGAAGACTCTTGAGAGTCCCTTGGGACTGCAAGGAGATCCAACCAGTCCATCCTAAAGGAAATCAGTCCTGAATATTCATTGGAAGGACTGATGCTGAAGCTGAAACTCCAATACTCTGGCCACCTGATGCAAAGAACTGACTCATTTGAAAAGACCTTGATGCTGGGAAAGATTGAATGAAGGAGAA
Organism: Odocoileus virginianus; assembly: GCF_023699985.2. Lineage (NCBI taxonomy): Eukaryota > Metazoa > Chordata > Mammalia > Artiodactyla > Cervidae > Odocoileus > Odocoileus virginianus. Next base: position 2,683,195 of record NW_027224264.1, on the reverse strand, counting down.
GGGGACGATAGACGATGAGATGGTTGTATGGCATCACTGACTCAATGGACATGGGTTTGAGCAAGCTCTAAGAGTTGGTGATGGACAGGGAACCTGGCTTGCTGCAGTCCATGGGGTTTAAAAGAGTAGGACATGATTTGGTGACTGAACTGAACTGAAGTCAAATATGCAACCTATCATACTCTTAAATTACAGCATTTAGGTCATGAAGATGTAGCTAAGATATATTAAATAAAACAGAAAATGTTTTCAGGGACTTCCCTGGTCATCCAGTGGTTAAGAATCCACCTTGCATTACAGGGGACATTGATTTGATCCCTTGTGGGGAAACTAAGATCCCACATGCCTCAGGGCAAATAAGCCCAGGTGCTGCAACTACTGAACCCACTCCACAATGGAAGAACCCATGTGCCCACAACTGGGACCCAATGCAACCAAATAAATAATTTAAAAAAGAAGTTTTCAAAGAGTATATTTACTGTGGTTTCATTCCTATGGAACTAAATTATATCTATGAAGAATACATGCCAATGTGTTAACAGTGATTACACCTAGGGAAAAATGATAAGATACTGTAATTTTTCAAATCACATATTTCCATGTAACTTAATTTTTTTTAAACAAATGTGATTTTCTCTAAGAATCAGAAGACAGTGAGATCACTTCAAACTTCCTGGTGTCTCACTTCTCCCTAAATTTCAAAAGTATCTGCAGTCCTGAATGCAGTTTTGCTGGGTATATCCTGGATGTCAGAATTCCTGGACCAGGTTTATGTAATTAGAAAATAGGAAAAAGCATGATGCGTGAGATATTAAAAGTTAAATAGAGACTATCATGCACAACTTTATCCTAATAATTTTGAAAACATGGGTGAAACGAAAGAAATAAAATTTCTGAAACTGATGCAAGAAAAATGAAACATTTTATTCACCTTATGCAAATATTCATGGAATGCAATCAGTATTTAAAAGTCATGACACAAAACTCACTAAACTGAGGTATTTTTATGAGTATGTTCTATCAAACCTACAAGAAATTGGCAGGGGAGTGAGAATTGGAGGCAGGTGGTTGAAAGATAAAGTTCCACTTATAAGTAAGCACAAGAAATATAATACAGAGCTTGATAAATATATAGTTAACATTGCTATATGTTTGTATGTTGTATATGAATATTGTTAAGACAGTAAATCCTGAGTTCACATAAGAAAAAGTTTTATTCCCTTTTCTCATTTCTTCTTTCTTTGTTAAAACATTATATGAGAAGATGGATATTAGCTCAGCCTATTGTGGTAAGCATTTCACAATATATGTAAATTAAGCCATCATGCTGTACACCTTGTGCTCAGTATGTTTGTGCTCAGTGCTGAATTGTGTCCAGCTCTTTGTAACCCCATGGACTATAGCCCACTCCTCTGAACATGGAATTTTCCAGGCAAGAATACTGGAATGGGTTGCCATTTCCTTCTCCAGGGAATCTTCTCAACCCAGGGACTGAACCCGTGTTTCTTATGTCTCTTGCATTTCCACTGTATCACCAGGGAAGCTGTACACCCTAAACTTATACAACTGTGTATATCAATTATTTCTTAATAAAACTGGGGAAAAATAAGTGAAGGGAAAATTCCAAATCAATTTTATTTTTTAAAAAACCAGTACAACTTTTATACCATTGCAAGGATAAAAGGAAAAAAGAAAATGCATTGGACTCTGTATTCATTAACATTAATGCAAAAATACCCACTAAACTATTAATGCCTGAATTTTGGCATGTATAAATTAGTCAAGCCATTATAACCTTGTTGAATTTATTCCAAGAATGATAGTTTGACTCCACATTAGAAAATCTACTAATGCAGTGTACTACATTTACGTATTATGGAGGAAAAAACATGATTAACTCAATAAAGGCAGAAAAAAATTGGTAGAATTCAACATCCATTCATAATTTTAACATAATTTAGCAAACTGGAAATGGGAAGAAACTTCTCAAACTTTAAAAAATAAAGGTGTTTACAAAATCTACAGCACAGCTGGTTTGGAAAACAGTTTGGCAGTTCCTCAAAAAATTGAATATAGAGTTGCCATATGACCTGGGTATACATCTGAGAGAATTGAAAACATATAGGTGGGCAAAAACCTGTATAATAATCATTTGTAGCAGCATTATTCAAAAAAGCCAAAAAGTAGAAATACCCTCAACATCCATCAGCTGATGATTTGATTTTAAAATAATGGTATATCTATATAATGAAGTAGTATTCATCAATAAAAACTGATAAGTTACTGATACTTGATGCAACATGGATAACGTTTAAAATATTATGCTAAATGAAAGAAGCCAGACACAAAATGCCCCATATTATATGATTCTGTTTATGTGAAATGTACAGAATAGGCAAATCTATACAAACAAAAAATAGATCAGTGGTTTCTGGGGTCTGAGGGTTGGGAGAATGGTTAGTAAGTAAGGGGTTTATGTTTGAGTGATGAAAATATTCTCAAGTTAGAAAGTGGCAATGGTCGTACTCTCTGAATATACTCAAAGATACTAAAATATATACTTTAAAAGGGTGGATTTTATGGTACATGAATTATACACGAATAAAATATTTTAAAAATCTGCAACAGACACCATAATCTACAGTGAAGTGTTAAAAGCATTCCCTTTAAAATCAGGAATAAGATAACATGCATTCTATCATCTCATCAATTTAACATAGTACTGGAGGCCCTAGCTAGTGCATTTGGAAAAGATATGAAAGAACTTATAAAGTTAAAGAGAAGAAGCAAAGTTTCATTATTGCCCAACAGTATGAATGTTTCTATGGGCTTCCCGGGTGGCTCAAAAAGTAAAGAATCTGCCTGCCAATGCAGGATACATAAGTTTTATCCCTGGGTTGCGAAGATCCCCTGGAGAAGGAAATGACAACCCATTCAGTATTCTTGCCCGGGAAATCCCATGGACAGAGGATCTTGGTGGGCTATGGTTCATGGGGTCGAAAAGAGTCAGACACAACTGACCAACTAACAACAACAACAAATAAATGTTTATATAAAAAACTGAAAAAATTCAAAATAATAGTCACAAAAATTAAAATTATTACAATGTAAAGAAAAATGTTCAACAGTTGGTGCCAGAACAACTGGACATCCATATGCAAAAGAGAGAGAAAGAAAGAAATGGATCTTATATCTTTCATAAAAATTAACTCAAAATGAATCATAGGCCTGTTTGAAAAACACAGAACTATAAAACTCCAAAAGGTAATGTAGGAGAGAATATAGGTGACCTTGGGTTTGTCAGTGACTTTAGATACAAGAAGCATGATCCATGAAATAAAAATAATTGATAAACTTTGATTCATTAAAATTAAAAACTTCTGCTCTGCTAAAGGCAATGTCAAGAGAATTAAAAGACAACTTACAAACTAGAAAATATTTGAAAAACTCATATATGATGAAGGACTTTTACCCAAAATGTAAAATCTCTTAAAATTCAACAATGAAACTATGAACCCAATTTTTAAAAGGGCCGAATACCTTAGCAGACAACTCACCAAAAAAGAAATACAGATGACAAATAAGAATATGAAAAGATGCTCCATGTCATACATCATTCAGTTCAGTTCAGTTCAGTTGCTCAGTTGTGTCCAACTCTTTGAGACCCCATGAATCGCAGCACGCCAGGCCTCCCTGTCCATCACAAACTCCCGGAGTTTACTCAAACTCATGTCCATCGAGTCAGTGATGCCATCCAGCCATCTCATCCTCTGTCGTCCCTTTTCCTCCCGCCTCCAATCCCTCCCAGCATCAGGGTCTTTTCCAATACTTCATTAGGGACATGCAAATTAAACAATGAGATACAACTACAAGCCTATTAGGATGATTATAATCCAAAAATTGATAACACCAATTGCTGGTAAGGATATAGAACATCAAGAATTTCCATTTACTGACGGTGGGAATGAAAAGTGGCATTGCCATTTGGGAGACAGTTTGGCAATTTCTCACACAGCTAAACATAATCTTATCATGGCATATAGCAATCAGACTTCTCTGTATTTACACAAAGGAGTTGAAAACTTCGTGTGTGTGTGCTAAGTCACTTCAGTCATGTCTGACTCTTTGCAACCCTGTGTAGCCATGGGCTCCTCTGTCCATGGGATTCTCCAGGCAAGAATACTGGAGTGGGTTGCCATGCCTTCCTCCAGGGTATCTTCCTGACCCAGGAATCAAACTTGCATTCCTGTAGTTCCTGCATTGCAGGTTGATTCTTTACTACTGAGCCAACAGGAAAGCCCATAGAAAGCTTCAGATCTGTCGCTTACTTGTGACCCCATGGACTGAAGCACACCAGGCTTCCCTGTCCATCACCAAGTCCTGGAGCTTGCTCAAACTCATGTCCATTGAGTTGGTGGTGCCATCCAACCTATAGTTTGGTAGAAAACTTATGTATACAGAAATACCTGTACATGGATGTTTATAGCAGCTTTGTGCATAATTGCTACAACTTAGAAGAAATCAAGATGTCTTTTAGTAGGTGAATGGATAAATAATGTGGTGCATCTTGACAATGGAATACTATTTAGCACTAAAAAGAAATGAGCTATCAAACCAAACAAAAACATGAAAGAAGTTTAAATACATATTGTCAAGGGAAAGAAGCCAATTTGAAAAGGCTGTTTGCCATGATTCCAACTATATGACATGATGGAAAAGACAAAACTGTGGACATAGTATGAAGATCAGTGGTTACTAGGGCTTCAGAGGAAGGGAGGGAGGAAAGAATTCATGGGGTTCAGGGAATTTTAGGACAGTAAAACTTTTCTGCATGATTCTGTAATGGTGTATATATGTCATTATACATTTACCAAAAGTCATATAATGTTTAATACACAGTGAATCTAAATGCAAACTATGGCACTGAGTTAATACTAATGAATCAATATTGACTCATTAATTGTAACAAGTGTGCTGCACTAATACAAGATGTGAATAATAGAGGAAACTCCGTGTATGTAATTGGGGGAAAGGCAATATGGGAACTCTGTATTTTCCACTCAGTTTTTTTGTATATTGAAAACTGCTCTAAAAAATGTATATTAGGGGGCGGTCCTAAGATGGCAAAGGAATAGGACAGGGAGACCACTTTCTCCCCCACAAATTCATCAAAAGAACATTTGAACACTGAGCAAATTCCACAAAACAACTTCTGAACGCTGGCAGAGGACATCAGGCACCCAGAAAGGCAGCCCATTGTCTTTGAAAGGAGGTAGGACAAAATATAAAAGATAAAAAGAGAGACAAAAGAGGTAGGGACAGAGATCCATCCCAGGAAGGGAGTCTTAAAAAAGAGAGAAGTTTCCAAACACCAGGAAACACTCTCACGGGTGGGTCTGTGGCGAGACTTGGAATCTCGGAGGGCAACATAACCAGGAGTAAAAATAAATAAATAATTAAAACCCACAGATTTTGCCTAATGGCAACTCCCAGAGGAGAAGCAGCCCAGATGCTCGCATCCGCCACTAGCAAGCGGGGGCTGGACAGGAGGCGCAGGCTGCATTGCTTAGGGTAAGGACTGGGCCTGAATGCCCCGAGGGCAATCTGAGGGAACTAACTTGAGATAGCAACCCAGACTGTGGGATAGCTATCCTGCGAAAAGCCCTAACCTAAGACACTGCCAGGCCCGCTCACAGAACAAAGGACTGAACAGAGCTAGCTGGCTGTGGACTGGCCCATCCCCCACCAGAGACAGGCAGGCGAGGGCAGCCAGAGCTGGAAGGGGGCAATCGCGGCCCCAGAGAGGCATCCTCTACCAAACTGCAAGCAGGCTTCGTTGCTAACCAAGACTTCTTGGGATTCTGGACGGTCGACATCTGCCAGGAGGGTCACAGCCAGAGATCAGCTCCCCAGAAGAGACACAGGCACACCTGAGAAGGCGCGCCCATTGTACACCCAGAAAACCAAGCAGCTGGGACAGGGGAGGCGATAAGACACAGCCTCCAACTGGGGCGACTGTGCTCGCCAAGCACCTGGTCACCTGAGCTGCTCGGACCTGGGAAGGGCACAAAACTCAGGCCCAACCAAGTCTGTGCCTTTGTGGAGTACCCGAGAACCTGAACCTGAGCGGCTTAGACCTGGGAAGTGCACACAACCCAGGGCCTGCCTCAGACAGTTCCCGGCAGAGCAACCTAGAGCCTGAGCAGTGTAGACTGGGAAAGCACACACGCCGTGAGCGGGGGCAAACCCAGTGCGGCTGAGACACTGCGAGCACTCCCCACACACGCCAGTGATATTTGTTTGCAGTGTTCCTCCCTCCCCACAGCACGACTGAACAAGTGAACCTAAAAAAAAATGACCACCACTGCCCCCTTGTGTCAGGGCAGAAATCAGACACTGAAGAGACCAGCAAACAGAAGAAGCTAAAATACACGAGGGAACCACTTTGGAAGTGACAGGGGCAACATATTAAAACCCTGTAGTTAGCACTGACTACATAGGAAGGGGCTTATAAATCTTGAGAATTATAAGGTGGATCAAGGAAATATCTGAAAATGAACTGACCCCACACTGTCTGCAACAGCTCCAGAGAAAGTCCTAGATATATTTTTACTATTATCATTTTTAAAATTTTTTAAGTCCTTTATTACTCCTTTTAATTTTTATTTTTATAACCTACTATTACCTTGCAAAAAAAAGACCCTATTTTTAAAGCAAACTTCATATATATATATATAATTTTTGTGACTTTGTTTTGTTTTTTTAATATTGTATTTTTGAGAATCTAACCTCTACTCTAGATTTTTAATCTTTGCTTTTTGGTATTTGTTATCAATTTTGTACCTTTAAGAACCCAATCTTCAGTACCCATTTTTACTTGGGAGTGAGATTACTGGCTTGATTGCTCTCTCCCCCTTTTGACTCTCCTTTTTCTCCACCAGGTCGCCTCTATCTCCTCCCTCCCCCTTCTCTTCTCTACCCAACTCTGTGAATCTCTTTGTGTGTTCCAGGCTGTGGAGAACACTTAGGGAACTGATTACTGGCTAGATCTGTCTCTCTCCTTTTGATTCCCCCTTTTATCCTCCTGGCCACCTCTGTCTCCTTCCTCCCTCTTCTCTTCTCTGTGTAACTCCGTGAACATCTCTGGGTGTTCCAGGCTGTGGAGAGTTGATTGATTGATTACTGGCTAGCTTGCTCTGTCTCCTTTTGATTTCCCTCTTCTCCTCCTGGTCACCTCTATCTCCCTCCTCCCTCTTCTCTTCTCCACGTAACTCTGTGTAACTCTCCAGGTGTCCCTCACTGTGAGAAACTTTTCATCATTAACCTAGATGTTTTATCATTGGTGCTGTATAGATGGAGAAGTCTTTAGGCTACTGTAAGAATAAGACTGAAAACCAAAGGCAGGAGGCTTAAGTCCAAAACCTGAGAACACCAGAGAACTCCTGATGCCAGGGAACATTAATCAATAGGAGCTCATCAAAACCTCCATATCTACACTGAAACCAAGCACCACCCAAGGGCCAACAAGTTCCAGAGCAAGACATACCATGCAAATCCTCCAGCAACACAGGAACACAGCCCTGAGCTTCAATATACAGGCTGCCCAAAGTCACACCAAACCCATAGACATCTCAAAACTCACTATTGGACACTTCATTGCACTCCAGAGAGAAGAAATCCAGCTCCACCCACCAGAACACTGACACAAGCTTCCCTAACCAGGAAACCTTGACAAGCCACCCGTCCAACCCCACCCACAGGGAGGAACCTCCACAATAAAGAGGAACCACAAACTGCCAGAATACAGAAAGGCCACCCCAAACACAGCAATATAAACAAGATGAAAAGGCAGAGAAATACTCAGCAGGTAAAGGAACAGGATAAATGCCCACCAAACCAAACAAAAGAGGAAGAGATAGGGAATCTACCTGATAAAGAATTCTGAATAATGATAGTGAAAATGATCCAAAATCTTGAAAACAAAATGGAGTTACAGATAAATAGCCTGGAGACAAGGATTTAGAAAAAGGAAGAAATGTTTAAAAATGACCTAGAAGAAATAAAAGAGTCACTATATAATGAATAATGCAATAAATGAGATCAAAAACACTCTGGAGGGAACCAAGAGTAGAATAACGGAGGCAGAAGATAGGATAAGTGAGGTAGAAGATAGAATGGTAGAAATAAATGAAATGAGAGGAAAAAAGAAAAAAGAATTAAAAGAAATGAGGACAACCTCAGAGACCTCTGGGACAATGTTAAACACCCCAACATTTGAATCATAAGAGTCCCAGAAGAAAACAAAAAGAAAGACCATGAGAAAATACTTGAGGAGATAATAGTTGAAAATGTCCCTAAAATGGGGAAGGAAACAGTTACCCAAGTCCAAGAAACCCAGAGTCCCAAACAGGATAAACCCAAGGTGAAACACCCCAAGACACATATTAATCAAATTAACAAAGATCAAACACAAAGAACAAATATTAAAAGCAGCAAGGGAAAAGCAACAAATAACACACAAGGGGATTCCCATAAGGATAACAGCTGATCTTTCAATAGAAACTCTTCAGGCCAGAAGGGAATGGCAGGACACACAAAGTGATGAAAGATAAAAAAACTACAGCCCAAATTACTGTACCCAGCAAGGATCTCATTGAGATATGAAGGAGAAATCAAAAGCTTTACAGACAAGCAAAAGCTGAGAGAATTCAGCACCAACAAACCAGCTCTCCAATAAATGCTAAAGGATCTTCTCTAGACAGGAAACACAGAAAGGTTGTATAAACTCGAACCCAAAACAACAAAGTAAATGGCAAAACGGTCATATTTATCAATAATGACTTTAAATGTAAATGGGTTGAATGCCCCAACCAAAAGACAAAGACTGGCTGAATGGATACAAAAACAAGATCCCTATATATGTTGTCTACAAGAGACCCACCTTGAAACAAGGGACACATACAGACTGAAAGTGAAGGGCTGGAAAAAGTTATGCCATACAAATAGAGGCCAAAAGAAAGCAGGAGTTGCTATACTCATATCAGATAAAATAGACTTTAAAATGAAGGCTGTGAAAAGAGACAAAGAAGGACATGACATAATGATCAAAGGATCAATCCAAGAAGAAGATATAACAATTATAAATATATGTGTACCCAACATAGGAGCACTGCAATATGTAAGGCAAATGCTAACAAGTATGAAAGGGGAAATTAACAATAACACAATAATAGTGGGAGACTTTAATACCCCACTCACACCTATGGATAGATAAACTAAACAGAAAATTAACAAGGAAACACAAACTTTAAATGATACAGTAGACCAGTTAGACCTAATTGATATCTATAGGACATTTCACCCCAAAACAATGAATTTCACCTTTTTCTCAAGTGCACATGGAACATTCTCCAGGATAGATCACATCCTGGGCCATAAATCTAGCCTTGGTAAATTCAAAAAAACTGAAATCATTCCAAGCATCTTTTCTGACCACAATGCAGTAAGATTAGATGTCAATTACAGGAGAAAAACTATTAAAAATTCCAACATATGGAGGCTGAACAACACACTGCTGAATAACCAACAAATCACAGAAGAAATCAAAAAAGAAATCAAAATATGCATAGAAACGAATGAAAATGAAAACACAACAACCCAAAACCTATGGGACACTGTAAAAGCAGTGCTAAGGGGAAGGTTCATAGCAATACAGGCTTACCTCAAGAAACAAGAAAAAAGTCAAATAAATAACCTAACTCTACACCTAAAGTAACTAGAAAAGGAAGAAATGAAGAACCCCAGGGTTAGTAGAAGGAAAGAAATCTTAAAAATTAACGGGCAGAAATAAATGCAAAAGAAACAAAAGAGACCATAGCAAAAATCAACAAAGCCAAAAGCTGTTTCTTTGAGAAGATAAATAAAATGACAAACCATTAGCCAGACTCATCAAGAAACAAAGGGAGAAGAATCAAATCAACAAAATTAGAAATGAAAATGGAAGAAATCACAACAGACAACATAGAAATGCAAAGGGTCATAAGAGACTACTATCAGCAACTATATGCCAATAAAATGGACAACTTGGAAGAAATGGACAAATTCTTAGAAAAGTACAACTTTCCAAAACTGAACCAGGAAGAAATAGAAAATCTTAACAGACCCATCACAAGCACGGAAATTGAAACTGTAATCAGAAATCTTCCAGCAAACAAAAGCCCAGGACCAGACAGCTTCACAGCTGAATTCTACCAAAAATTTAGAGAAGAGCTAACACCTATCCTACTCAAACTCTTCCAGAAAATTGCAGAGGAAGGTAAACTTCCAAACTCATCCTATGAGGCCACCATCACCCTAATCCCCAAGCCAGACAAAGATGCCACAAAAAAGAAAACTACAAGCCAATATCGATGATGAACATAGATACAAAAGTCCTTAACAAAATTCTAGGAAACAGAGTACAGCAACATATTAAAAAGATCATACATCATGACCAAGTGGGCTTTAGCCCAGGGATGCAAGGATTCTTCAATATTCACAAATCAATCAACATGATGCACCACATTAACAAGTTGAAAGAAAAAACCATATGATTCTCTCAATAGATGCAGAGAAAGCTTTTGACAAAATTCAACATCTATTTATGATAAAAAAAAAAAAACCCTCCAGAAAGCAGGCATAGAAGGAACATACCTCAGCATAATGAAAGCTATATATGACAAACCCACAGCAAACATTATCCTCAATGGTGAAAAATTGAAAGCATTTCCCCTAAAGTCAGGAACAAGACAAGGGTGCCCATTCTCACCCGTACTATTAAATATAGTTTTGAAAGTTTTGGCCACAGCAATCCAAGCAGAAAAAGAAATAAAAGGAATCCAGATTGGAAAAGAAGAACTAAAACTCTCACTTTTTGCAGATGACATGATCCTCTGCATAGAAAACCCTAAAGACTCCACCAGAAAATTACTAGAGCTAATCAATGAATATAGTAAAGTTGCAGGATGTAAAAGTAACAAACAGAAATCTCTTGCATTCCTAACACTAACTTTGGGAAAACAGAAAGAGAAATTAAGGAAACAATTCCATTCACCATTGCAATGAAAAGAATAAAATACTTAGGAATATATCTACCTAAAGAAACAAAAGACCTATATATAGAAAACTATAAAACACTGGTGAAAGAAATCAAAGAGGACACAAATAGATGGAGAAATATACCGTGTTCATGGATTGGAAGAATCAGTATAGTGAAAATGAGTATACTACCCAAAGCAATCTATAGATTCAATGCAATCCCTATCAAGCTACCAATGGTATTTTTCAGAGAACTAGAACAAATAATTTCACAATTTGTATGGAAATACAAAAAACCTCGAATAGCCAAAGCAATCTTGAGAAAGAAGAATGGAACTGGAGGAATCAACCTGCCTGACTTCAGGCTATACTACAAAGCCACAGTCATCAAGACAGTATGGTGCTGGCACAAAGACAGAAATATAGATCAATGGAACAGAATAGAAAGCCCAGAGATAAATCCACACACTATGGACACCTTATCTTTGACAAAGGAAGCAAGAATATACAATGGAGAGAAGACAATCTCTTTAACAAGTGGTGCTGGGAAAACTGGTCAACCACTTGTAAAAGAATGAAACTAGAACACTTCTAACACCATACACAAAAATAAACTCAAAATGGATTAAAGATCTAAATGTAAGACCAGAAACTATAAAACTCCTGGAGGAAAACATAGGCAAAACACTCTCCGACATAAATCACAGCAGGATCCTCTATGATCCACCTCCCAGAATATTGGAAATAAAAGCAAAAATAAACAAATCGGGACCTAATTAAACTTAAAGGCTTTTGCACAACAAAGGAAACTATAAGCAAGGTGAAAAGACAGCCTTCAGAATGGGAGAAAATAATAGCAAATGAAGCAACTGACAATTAATCTCAAAAATATACAAGCAACTCCTGCAGCTCAATTCCAGAAAAATAAACGACCCAATCAAAAATTGGGGCAATACAGTATACTAACACGTGTACATGGAATTTAGAAAGATGGTAACGATAACTGTATATGTGAGACAGCAAAAGAGTCACAGATATATAGAACAGTCTTTTAGACTCCGTGGGAGAGGATGAGGGTGGACTGATTTGGGAGAATGGCATTGAAACATCTATATTATCATATGTGAAATGAATTGCCAGTCCAAGTTCAATGCATGAGACAGGGTGGTTGGGCTGGTGCACAAGGATGACCCAGAGGGATGGGATGGGGAAGGAGGTAGAAGGGGGTTCAGGATGGGGAACACATGTACACCTGTGGCAGATTCCTGTCAACATATGGCAGAACCACTACAATATTGTAAAGTGATTAGCCTCCAACTAAATAAATAAATATATTTTAAAAATAAAAATGAAAACTGTATATTAAATTTCAAGATACACTGGCATTGAGTTCAGTTCAGTCACTCAGTTGTGTCTGACTCTTTGCGACCCCATGAATCACAGCACGCCAGGCCTCCCTGTCCATCACAAACTCCCGGAGTTTACTCAAACTCATGCCCATCGAGTCGGTGATGCCATCCAGCCATCTCATCCTCTGTCATCCCCTTCTCCTCCTGCCCCCAATCCCTCCCAGCATCAGGGTCTTTTCCAATGAGTCAACTCTTCACATGAGGTGGCCAAAGTATTGGAGTTTCAGCTTCAGCATCAGTCCTTCCAATGAACACCCAGGACTGATCTCCTTTAAGATGGACTGGTTGGATCTCCTTGCAGTCCAAGGGACTCTCAAGAGTCTTCTTCAACACCATAGTTCAAAAGCATCAATTTTTCAGCGCTCAGCTTTCTTCACAATCCAACTCTCACATCCACACATGACCACTGGAAAAACCATAGCCTTGACCAGATGGACCTTTGTTGGCAAAGTAATGTCTCTGCTTTTTAATATGCTATCTATGTTGGTCATAACTTTCCTTCCAAAGAGTAAGCGTCTTTTAATTTCATGGCTGCAGTCACCATCTGCAGTGATTTTGGAGCCCCCAAAAATAAAGTCTAACACTGTTTCCACTGTTTCCCCATCTATTTCCCATGAGGTTATGGGACTGGATGCCATGATCTTAGTTTTCTGAATGTTAAGCTTTAAGCCAACTTTTTCACTCTCCTCTTTCATTTTCATCAAGAGGCTTTTTAGTTCTTCTTCACTTTCTGCCATAAGGGTGGTGTCATCTGCATATCTGAGGTTATTGGTATTTCTCCCAGCAATCTTGATTCCAGCTTGTGCTTCTTCCAGCCCAGCATTTCTCATGATGTACTCTGCATATAAGTTAAATAAGCAGGGTGACAATATACAGCCTTGAAGTACTCCTTTTCCTATTTGGAATCAGACTGTTGTTTCATGTCCAGTTCTAACTGTTGCTTCCTGACCTGCATACAGGTTTCTCAAGAGGCAAGTCAGGTGGTCCGGTATTCCCATCTCTTTCAGAATTTTCCGCAGTATATTGTGATCTACACAGTCGAAGGCTTTGGCCTAGTCAATAAAGCAGAAATAGATGTTTTTCTGGAACTCTCTTGCTTTTTCGATGATCCAGCGGATATTGGCAATTTGATCTCTGGTTCCTCTGCCTTTTCTAAAACCAGCTTGAACATCTGGAAGTTCTTGGTTCATGTATTGCTGAAGCCTGGCTTGGAGAATTTTGAGCATTACTTTACTAGCGTGTGAGATGAGTGCAATTGTGCAGTAGTTTGAGCATTCTTTGGGATTGCCTTTCTTAGGGATTGGAATGAAAACTGACCTTTTCCAGTCCTGTGGCCACTGCTGAGTCTTCCACATTTGCTGCCATATTGAGTGCTACATTTTCACAGCATCATCTTTCAGAATTTGAAATAGCTCAACTGGAATTCCATCACATCCACTAGCTTTGTTCGTAGTGATGCTTTCTAAGGCCCACTTGATTTCACATTCCAGGATGTCTGGCTCTAGGTGAGTGATCACACCATCGTGATTATATGGGTCATGAAGATCTTTTCTGTACAGTTCTTCTGTGTATTCTTGTCATCTCTTTTTAATATCTTCTGCTTCTGTTAGGTCCATACCATTTCTGTCCTTTATTGAGCCCATTTTTGCATGAAATGTTCCCTTTGTATCTCTAATTTTCTTGAAGAGATCTCTAGTCTTTCCCATTCTGTTGTTTTCCTCTATTTCTTTGCATTGATCGCTGAGGAAGGCTTTCTTATCTCTCCTGGCTATTCTTTGGAACTCTGCATTCAAATGGGAATATCTTTCCTTTTCTCCTTTGCTTTTCACTTCTCTTCTTTCACAGCTATTTGTAAGGCCCTCCTCAGACAGCCATTTTGGCTTTTTGCATTTCTTTTTCTTGGGGATGGTCTTGATCCCTGTCTCCTATACAATGTCACAAACCTCCATCCATAGTTCATCAGGCTCTCTGTCTATCAGATAGTCCCTTAAAGCTATTTCTCACTTTCACTGTATAGTAATAAGGGATTTGATTTAGGTCATACCTGAATGGTCTAGTGGTTTTCCCTACTTTCTTCAGTTTAAGTCTGAAGTTGGCAATAAGGAGTTCATGATCTGAGCCACAGTCAGCTCCCAGTCCTGTTTTTGCTGACTGTATAGAGCTTCTCCATCTTTGGCTGCAAAGAATATAATCAATTTGATTTCGGTGTTGACCATCTGGTGATGTCCATATGTAGAGTCTTCTCTTGTGTTGTTGGAAGAGGGTGTTTGCTATGACCAGTGCATTCTCTTGGCAAAATTCTATTAGCCTTTGCCCTGCTTCATTCCGTACTCCAAGGCCAAATTTGCCTGTTACTCCAGGTGTTTCTTGACTTCCTACTTTTGCATTCCAGTCCCCTATAATGAAAAGGAAATCTTTTTTGGGTGTTAGTTCTAAAAGGTCTTGTAGTTCTTCATAGAACATTCAACTTTAGCTTCTTCAGAGTTACTGGTTGGGGCATAGGCTTGGATTACCGTGATATTGAATGGTTTGCCTTGGAAATGAACAGAGATCATTCTGTTGCTTTTGAGATTGCATCCAAGTACTGCATTTCAGACTCTTTTGTTGACTATGAGGGTTACTCCATTTCTTCTAAGGGATTCTTGCCCACAGTAGTAGATATAATGGTCATCTGAGTTAAATTCACCCATTCCAGTCCATTTTAGTTCACTGATTCCTAGAATGTCGACATTCACTCTTGCCATCTCCTGTTTGACCACTTCCAATTTGCCTTGATTCATGGACATAACATTCCAGGTTCCTATGCAATATTGCTGTTTATAGCATCAGACCTTGCTTCTATCACCAGTCCCATCCACAACTGGGTGTTGTTTTTGCTTTGGCTCCATCCCTTCATTCTTTCTGGAGTTATTTCTCCACTGATCTCCAGTAGCATATTGGGCACCTACCGACCTGGGGAGTTCCTCTTTCAGTGTCCTATCATTTTGCCTTCTCATACTGTTCATGGGGTTCAAGCCAAGAATACTGAAGTGGTTTGCCATTCCCTTCTCCAGTGGACCACATTCTGTCAGACCTCTCCACCATGACCTGACCATCTTGGGTGGCCCCACATGGCATGGCTTAGTTTCATTGAGTTAGACAAGGCTGTGGTCCTGTGATCAGATTGGCTAGTTTTCTGTGATTATGGTTTCAGTGTGTCTGCCCTCTGATGCCCTCTCTCAACACCTACCGTCTTACTTGGGTTTCTCTTACCTTGGACGTGGGGTATCTCTTCACGGCTGCTCCAGCAAAGCGCAGCTGCTGCTCCTTACCTTGGACGAGGGGTATCTTCTCACGGCCGCCCCTCCTGACCTTGAACGGTGGAGTAGCTCCTCTCGGCCCTCCTGCGCCCGCGCAGCAGCCGCTCCTTGGAGGTGGGGTAGCTCCTCTCGGGCGGGGCCCCTGACCTCCGGGGTGGGGTAGCTCCTCTCGGCCGCCGCCCCTGACCTCGGACGTGGGGAAGCTCCTCTCGGCCGCCGCTCCTGCGCTGTCGCAGCCTGGCGCTCTCGGTCGCTACCCCTGACCTTGGGCGAGGGGTAGCTCCTCACGGCCACGCTTCTGCGCGGTTCATGGCATTAAAAAATATACAAAATATTCTTTCAAGGAACCAGACATAAGACCACTAAACAGAAATTCAATTTCATTTCTATACATTAACAACAAATATAAAATGACATTGAACAAGATACCATTTTCATTGTTAAATAATGCTATTAAAACCCAAGAACAAATATAACAAACGATATGCACAACCTTTGCATAGAAATTGATAAATACTTTATTAAAAGACTTTAAGGATACATGATTCAGAGTCTTAAATACATCAATTTTTTTTAAAAAAAATAGTATTTCTCAACTCTGCATGTGTATTAAAACTTCCTTGTAGATGTGAAAAATCTCTATGCTTGACTAACCCTCAACCTCTTCAGGTGAAATAAATCAGATTCTCCCACAAATAATGTTTTATTGGAGCACAACATTTATAACGGGCAATCAATTGGAATTCAAAATACATAAAGAACTTCTCCAATTCTGAAAGAAGATGGTCTTTTTTTTTTTATTAGTTGAAAGACAAAAGGGGGAGAAAAGGAGACACAATGTCCAGAAACCTGAAAATATGTTTAACTTTTAATCAGAGAAATTCATATTTAAGCTACAGTACAACAGTTTTTTTTTTTCCACATGAACCTGATTGAGCTCAGTTTTAATATCTGACAACAGGTAATGTTAGCAATGATGTTGAGAAATTGGAATTTTCATCCAGAAGGGGAATATAAATTATTACACCCACTCTGGAAAATAGTTTGACATTGCCAATTAGGGCATGGTCTTCCCTGGTAGCTCAGCTGGTTAAGAATCCACCTGCAATGCAGGAGACCCCAGTTTGATTCCTAGGGTCAGGAAGATCTGCTAGAGAAGGGATAGGCTACCCACTCCAGTATTCTTGGGCTTCTCTGGTGGCTCAGATGGTAAAGAATCTGCCTGCAATGTGAGAGACCTGGGTTCAATCCCTGGGTTGGGAAGATCCCCTGGAGAGGGCATGGCAACCCACTCCAGTATTCTTGCCTGGAGAATCCCCACAGACAGAGGAGCCTGGCGGGCTACAGTTCATGGGTTGCAAAAGAGTTGGACATGACTGAGAGACTAAGCACAGCACAGCACATTAGGGCACACCCTCAACTTAGTAATTCTTACACTCCTTAAAATATTTTCTCTCTGGAAAAACTCTTATACATTTCTGTTTGGAGTCATATAGCAGAATGCCAGTAGCAACAGCTATGGAAAAAATAAACCCCACAAAGTTCTGTCAGTGGTAAGATAGATAGATAAACTGTGGTGTTTTCCTATACAAGAAAATAATACACAACAATGACCATAGATGCATCCATCAACATACATGAAATTCAAAAACAAGAATGATTAAATATAAAAAATAAGCCAGAATAATACAAACAATATGGTTTCATATATAGAAAATTTAAAACAGGGGCAAACCTCCAGTGGTATATATTTAGATATGCATATAAATGTGATAAATTAATAAAGAAAGGCAATGAAATAATTAGCACAAAACTTAGGGTGATGTTTATTTCTGGTGAGGAGAGAGATTAAAGCAAAGAGGGGACACACAAAGGATTACAATGACACTGATGACATTGTATTTCTTCAGTTCACAGACACAAGCTGCTCATTCTATTATTTTTTTAACACATTTAATCCTTTGAAACTTGTTAAGCCTTTCCTTTTCTCATATGCTTCTGTTTCTTTTTGTAAACTTTTCTAATGTACCTTTTAGAAACCAGATCATTAATCCTCTCTTTGTGCCTATTTTTCTGTTAACCTCATTCAATAAATTTTTAATTTTGATTATTACATTTTTCATTTCTGTAATTTATGTTTGTTTAATTTTCAAATAGGAATTACCTCTTTTTATATTGTCCAGTTCATTGCTACATTTTAAAAAGTTTGGACTTTATTTCCATGACTATAGTAAGCATAGTTGCTTTACTGTCTAAATCTGATAATTATAATGGTTGTCATATGCCTCATCATTGATTATTTTCCATGCATTTTATTTGAAAATACGTTTTTAGAAACCATTTTATACATAGAATGACATTATCTATCTCCAGAAAGAAATTACTTTCCTCCTGCCTGACATCTGGGATCACTAGTACTTCAAGACCAACGTATTAAGTGTTAGAGTACTATCTACCCACTATCTTATAGTGCAGCTCTTAGGAGTCCCAGGAGTCCCAGAGTAGGAGATTTTACATTAGGGTAACGTTTGTGAAGAAGTCTCTACTAACAAAGATATTTCCTTACTCAATTATTGTAATGCTTTTCTAACTAGTATCCTTGTCCCCTTTTACCATTTGTTCTCAACATTGTTGCCTCAGTAAATTTTTCAAAAAATATTTGATCATGTCTCTTTCTGTCCAAATCTTTCTTTCATTTGCAAGAAAAATTCTAAACTTTTCAGCAAAATCATTCCTTTTCTGGTCCTAACCTGCCTTTTCAATCTCATCTCTTGCTCTTAGTCTCTCATTACCGTGCTCTACAGTTACATGGAACTTGTCAACTCTCTCTGAGCACGCTATGTTCTTTCAAGTGTCTTCAACTGCATGCTCTTTACGTAGAGTGTCCCTGTGCACATTCTTCACCTTATGAACTCTGCTTAATACCCCACTCAAATTCCCTTCCTTTTAAAAATCTTCCCTAGCTTCCAGGAAAAATTAGTTGCTCCCACTTCCAGACCTTTCTAGTACTACAATAATATTGAAGCAAATATGTTTGAAAAGCAATTGGAAATTATGTGTCCAAATGTAATAGTCACATCAACTGTTGTAGAAAACGTCCATCACTAGAAATGTATTGCACAATAATAAACACAAAGCTTTTCATTAGAGTATTGTTTGTTTTGAAATAGCAACCACTTGAAATACAACACTATGTACACAAGAAGAGATGGGTTAAGCAAGTGTGACTTATATCCATGCAATAAAATGCCACTTAGTTATTAGAGAGAGTGAGAAGTGGGTACTGATCTGGAAAAATCCCCAAGTTATTCAGAGAGAAAAAAAGCAAAATGTAGAGGAATGAGCACACCGTGTGTGTGTGTGTGTGTGTGTGTGTGTGTGCATGTGCATACATGTAAAAATATTTTGGAAAAAATATAAGAAACTGTTAATAGTGTTTGCCTTTGGGTAAGGGGACTGAGTATTTGGAGTCATAGTACCGCTTTTTATTATAATTCCTTTTATACTGCCTGGATTTATTTTATTACATGCATTTTTCTTTTTTAATACCAAAGTTTTTAAAAATGAGAACTCTTTTACCCTTTAAAACTGAAAATCCTACTTTTGTAGCCTATTACTTTTTGGGCTTCCTAAATGGCTCAGTGGTAAAGAATCCGCTGACAATGTAAGAGATATGGGTTTGATCCCTGGGTCAGGAAGATGCCCTGGAGAGGAAATGGCAACCCACTCCAGTACTCTTGCTGGGGAAATCTCATGGACAGAGGAGCCTGGCGGGCTACAATCCATGGGTTTGCAAAGAGTTAACACAACTGAGCAACTGAACATTCATTCATTCATTCACACTCTATTTTATCTGCTTATCACCAGGTTTTCTCACTTATTGTGAGCAACTTAAGAATGGAACCCTTATTATTCATCATCATATTTTCAGTGCCTAACACAATGCCTAGTGATAATTGGCACTCAGGTAACTGAATAAAAGGATGATTAGATATTGATTGCTGTAATGGATGGATGAATGAATGAATGAATGAATAAATAAATGAATGAATAGATGGTAGATAGCAATGTCAAGTTCATGAAAGGACAGCACTCAAATAGTTCTTCAGACACCTGTCTATGGCTCCTAATACATGTTTTGCAAATCCAGTGCAAAAGGAAATTTAGGAAAAATACAATTGCTTTATATTCAGAGGTCACCTATCTGATGAAGACTACAGAATGATATTAATTATGCACAAGAGCAATGAAGTACATTTCACCCTAGACTGCATCAAAAGCAAGTCACTGTGAAATGAACTGAATGATTTAACAACGCCCAATGCATAAAAGCTCCTCCTCACCTTAAAGGTCTTTAGGACAACCTCTTAATTTGATTTCTGTTTTGTTGTGCTATCTTCATTTTATGGTCTTTAGTTCTCCTTATTACAAATGTAATTTTTAAGGGTCAAATTAATTTAATTTCACTTTGGCTTTGGGATGCTTGAATGCAAGGTTGTGAAAACCACTAGCTTAAAACAGGTGCCCTGCAAAACTTTCTGCCAAGCATTCGTAAGTCACCGGGACAGCTACAGGAAACAGTGTGAGCCTAAGAGCTCGCAGCTATGCTGGAACATAAGGAGAAATTATAGATGCCTCACACACTGTATCAACATTGGAAAGTGACATTGTCTTTGCTCACCCTGAATTCCCTTGTATGTCTGCAGCCTGCGTGGTTTGTTTTGCCCTTATTTTTTACCTTTCAGAATTTTGCCTGTATTTCAAGACACAACACAAATCCACTTTCATCTGTGACATTTCTCCTTACTGTCTCAGCCAGAATTCTCTCTCCTTCCTCTAAGTCACTTGTTTAGAAGTGAACTTATCTTGTCTTGAATCTTATGCTGTATTTACGTCCTTGACCATCCACTTCCTCAAGTGAATCATGAGCTCTTGGAGCACAGGGAACATGTACCACACTGCTTTATATCCACATCCTCCTCTGCATTCCATCCTAAGGAGTGTTGCTGTACTTTTGTGGAGTCATGGACAAGTTTGAGAATTTGATGAAAGCAAACTTATGGGGAAACATGCTGATGCAGAGTCAAACTTTCCATACCATCCCAGGAGGCCAGGGGTATGTCATCTAGCACATGTTCAATTAATATTGCTTACAATTAAGAAAGCAACATCAGCTACACTGATGAGCTTAGGGTTAAACTTGGGATTGTATCTCAGTACTGCTGTTTTTTTAACTGTGTTACCAAGGACATGTTACTTACCTTTTCTGTGTCTTGTTTCTGTGATATGGGAATAGTAACAGCACCTCCCTATAGGAAACATTGTGAGCAGAAGAGTTCACACTTATGGTAGATTAGTAAGGAGAAGTCACAGGAGTAAAATCAAATGAAAAAAAGAGACTAGAAATAAAAGCTGCACTGAAGACATGAGAATAAGTGACTAACAGTCTCTACTGAATACATAAGGATGTAGTGAAAAGACCAATGCAAATGGGAAACAGGAATGAAAATGGAAATTTAGCATGGTGCTTGGCTTACAGTTTGCACTTAGTTAATCTTTTCCCCATATTCATAAAATTAAATCGATAGTAGAGCCAGGATTCCAATCTAAGTTTGTCTGACTTACTGGAACCAGGCAGATCAAGATATAGATACTGTACAGGCTTCAACATTTTCTAGCCCTTTGACCTTGGCCAGATAAGTTGGATGATCTCCAGTACAGTACACTTTTCCTCAACTAGCACATACAGTATTTAGTACCTTTGTTGTATGTGGATAGAATTAGGGAAAGTACCTGGGACAACAAAAAGGAATAGAAGGAACTCATAGTTTCTGTCCTCAAGGACTTTACAATCTCCTTGGGGAAAGAAGATACTGAAGTGATAAATAATAAGTAAGGCTTAATAAGTGAAGTGTAAATGATCTGTGAAGGCTGTAGCCTGTGAATCAAAGGAAGCAGGCAAGGCCATCTGGAAAGGCTAGCTGGGCTCACAGGGACAGGCAAGGCTCTGCCATTGGTCTTAGACCTATATCCTTATGCATTCTGTAGAGAATGCACTACCCATTTATTTTCAGATCCTTAGCATAACTTTCATTGTTAGTTTCTTATCATTTTTTTCATTTGATCTTACTCATCTTCTGACACTGCTACATAGGCTCAAAGCTGAGTAAACTGCTACCTTGGCGAGTTATCACATAACATGGCAATGTATATTGACTCTCTGTCAAACATCATAGAGATCTTTTAAATTGCTTTGATGACTTATAAGTCTCTGTTTAGTTAAGTCTAGTTTTGTGGTATGATGACTAGGTCCTCATATCTGGAATGGAATGTACAGATTTTCTAGAATAAGGTGAAACATTTTGTCAGTTTCAAAGAATCTAACTCTCCCTTTGACTTCTGTACTGATTAGAGAAAAAACACTTTCTGCCTGCCAGCAGACACAGATGAATTAGATGGAGGCAATATGGATAAACCCCCATTTTCTATTCCCATTCATGCAATTGAATTAAAGACAATTCTTGAGACTTTTGGATAAAAGATTTAAATGGGTAATTGAAAAGATAGCCCTTTAGGAAAGGAGACTGTTATGGGGTGAACATTGTCCAAAAGGAGATTGGGAGAATCTACATAAAATCCTTTCATCTGTACTAATATAAAGTCTGTTTTTTTCTTCCTGCTGAATTTGCTATTTTCTTTGTCTCTCAATCCATGCTAAAGGCTATTAATCCAGTCTGCAAAACAGTTCTCTTGTATTGTCATCATACATGCTGGTCCTCCTGCCCGGAATGTCTACTCTTTGCTCATTTAACTCTTTATTCCTTGGCTCTTGGCTCAACTGATATCTTTTCAAGGAAACCCTCCCCAACTCCCATGGGTATGTCAATACAACTATTATAAACTCAAATTAAATATACAGCTTTCCTTCACAGCACTTGGAACAGTTGCAATTTATGTTCCTGAAACTATTTTATTAATATCTACAACTATTTTATTAATAAAAATAATTTTTATTAATATCAGATATTAGTAAGTGCATGAGGGCACCCTCTTAGAAGTGCATGAGGGCAGGGACCTGAGCACATAGCACAGTACCTGGTGAAGTATGAAGTTGGTGCTCAATAATCACTTGGTGGGTAAAGGAATGGCTTTCAACTTTTCCTAGTTAAGTCATATTAAGAATTTACTAGTAAGATGTAGCCATATGCTATGCTTTAAGGCTCAATGTACATAGATTGAAGCTTCATTTGTGAAATTAAGAACAAGTTAGGAATGGAGGGTTGTTTACTCGTTTGTTGAAAGTCAGCATTAGTCAGTTCTCATGGTTCTGGACTGTGCTATATATGAGAAGTGTTTAATGAGTATTCAATATCATCAACCCAAGAGCTCAGTAACTGTAGAAATATAGCTCTCTGCATTTAAGTAACCTCTTCAGTGTTTGGGATATTAAATAAAATAAATAGTACCAGAAACTCAGTTCAGTTCAGTCACTCAGTCGTGTCTGACTCTTTGCAACCCCATGGACTGCAGCACGCCAGGCCTCCCTGTCCATCACCAACTCCCGGAGTTTAGACCCAAACTCATGTCCATTGAGTCGGTGATGCCATCCAACCATCTCATCCTCTGTCGTCCCCTTCTCCTTCTGCCTTCAATCTTTTCCAGCATCAGGGTCTTTTCCAATGAGTCAGTTCTTTGCATCAGGTGGCCAAAGTATTGGAGTTTCAGCTTCAGCATCAGTCCTTCCAATGAATATTCAGGAACGATTTCCTCTGTGAGAGCACAATCCTTGACATCTAGTAAATGCCTCTCTGTCTCCATCCGTCCATCTATTGCTCTAGCCCTAACTCTAGCTCTATCTTCTCTAACTCCATATGGAAGGTATGTGTCCAAACACATAGATAGTATATACATTGAAAAGTTCATCAGATGGAAATTAGGCAACCTGGAGGAGGGCATGGCAACCCACTCCAGTATTCTTGCCTGGAGAATCCCCATGGACAGAGGAGCCTGGCGGGCTACAGTCTATGGGGTCGCAAAGAGTCGGACACGACTGAGCAACTAAGCACAGCACAGCACAGGCTCAGCTCAACCAACAATCAACTGTGTGATCTTAGACACGTTGTTTACTCTCACTCTGCCTTATTTTTTTATCTGTCAAATTTAGCTAATCACACCTAACTTTTGTATGAATAACAAATGAAATGGCAAATGTGAAAATGTTTTGAAAAGTGGAAAGTGTCATTCAAATGCAAGTGTAATGAAGGACTTGTGCTATGAGTAGCAGAGTACAGACTAGGCTACATAGAGTGCTAATTTCAAACAAAGGACTGAGGTTCATTCTCTGTAAGTTCAGCTCACATCGGCTAACTTGCGTAATCATCCTCTCATCTGTCAGCAGGGTTCCTTACAGCATTGAAAGAACCCTATAAATTTCTCACTTCTCCTCTTGCTCCACTTGCTGAATCAGCCTTTGTGAAAGTATCCCCTCCAGTGTATAATATTTTGAAGAAACTTCCAAGAAAACTCTGTACCCAAAGAGTGCTGATTCAGCACAGCAAATGAGGTGACAAAGATGTATTTGGAACACTTCATTGACAGGTACCCGGCCCCACCAAGCCTACACAATAAGAAGGTAACTGTTTGGCTAAAGGAAGCATATTGCTCACAAATCACTATATATGTTTTCTGCATTTGGAAGCACATGGCACGTGGAAAAAAAAGGCATCACCATGTTTGAAAGGCATCACCATGTTTGAAAGGCACCAACCTGTGCATTCAAATAGTCAATATTTAATTCATGGCACATAGTAATCCCCCCTCCTTCTTTTTATGCCTCCATACATAATACAACAGCTTCTAGAGAATGTACCCTATAGTGTTATATGTCACCATGCCATAGGGCATGAAGTAGGAAGGCACCCTTTTCTATAATGCATAAAAAGTAAATCAAAACTATTCATAAGCATGATTGAAGACAAATAATTCTCTCTGACTTATAAAAATTATTATGCTACAACTGCTTTACTCCCACATCTGGAGTTTTGACTGGCAGAGCCTTACATTTGGTGATTCTAATCTTTAGTAACACAATGCTTTCCTGAATCGTGTTCACACTTATTAATTTCCAGACACAGAGGGCAGTTTAAAGTATTATTTTCAAAGACCTCACAATGTGACAAGAACATGTGTGCCAGTAATAGGTGGTAGATTGGGGATGGTAGTGTTAGGATGCAATCTGAATGACCCTTCTTCAAACAAGCTTACAAAAGAAAGTCACTCAAACTAATTAGACAACATAAGTAGCTTTCTTATATTTTCCCAGCATACCACAGATATTTATCTTTTTCAAAGCAAATAAAATGGAGTCTAGTTAATCATTAAATTGAAGTAACAGATCAGCTATTTTATAAGCATCAAATCTGAATTTTCACACAGGTAGCTAGCTGACTGGAAAGAAAGAAAAAAACACTTTTTTACTTTAAAATCATATTTTCATGTCTTTCCTATTCCAATGATCCAATTTTTCATGGAGTGAAGAAAACAGACTTACTGTAAGTATCTAAGGAAAATAAGGAAAAGCCTGAGGAGAATAAAGCTAAATACTTTTGCCAAATATTTTTTTAACACTCATTGAAATATGTGTGGTGTTTCTATCAGGTTGATTTTAATGCAAGCTCTGAAAGTCAGCCAATATTTAGAATCTGCTAGAACTGGAAGAGCATTTGATTGTCCATCATTCCATCTCTGTTCCCATCTGTCTGTGAAGTCTAATGATTGTTGTGAAAGAGATCACAGCTGTTTGTCATCTTCTTTTTGAGGCATACAGTTTTATTCAGACTTACTATTATGTATTTTCATTTCCTGAAGTTATAGAAGCAACTTAGATGGAGTCATTTCCAGCTGGAAAGGCAGCTATTCTTTCTTCTGAAGCACAGTTGATGCCTATGATGCCTATTTCAAAGGTCTTACTTTGATAACTGGCATGTAGATGGGCTATTTTTTACCTTCCTACTTTGTTTTTCAATATCCATTTTCTCAGTCATCCCAGCCCTCAGTTTTGATCTTCTCAATTAAGCACCTTTCCCAGATCTATATCCTTTGCTGTTTTAATCTCCCATCAGAATTTTCTGCTCCTACAAATCTTCCCTTTCCCCCTGCCCCCACTCCCTGCCCCGACTACAACAAGCCATAGAATCTGGGAATTGCCAGATTAAAATCAACACAATTCTATAAATTGTGTAGAGTTTATTAATACAAGTAATGGATTAATGCATTACTCATCCCAGGAATATTGCATTCAAATAATAATTCCCCAGTGGAATTACTCAATCTTAGGGTCCATTGTCAAGTGTGAAGGATTATGCCACTCAAAAGATAAACCCACTAAGAGGTAAGTTGGATGAACATTCTTACCAGCAAGAGAAATAGTTTTTCATAAAAGGCTAATGTTTCTTGAAATTTGTGACTTCAAAATCAGAATCTAAAAGCTAATTTAGAACAAGTGGTCTTATATAACAAATCAATACATATTTTAATGGAGAAGTTTATATGCTGCCTTATTATTACTCAGATAAAATTCTATCAAATAGTTCTAACAGAATAAAATATGTAAGTGCCTCAAAGACTACTAATCTCTTCTCTTGAGTTATGTATTCACCCACTTACAAAAAATTTTTTTTTTCAAACTAACATCACAAAGAATACAATTTTAATCCTGACAAGAAGCCTTTTGACATACAGTTTTTCTTTACTTGTATAAATGAGTCCTATGCTTTACTGTTTTTTGTTTTGTTTCTTAAGGTGGAACAAGGGGTATAGTAGTGGCTGTCTTAATTTCTGAATAAGAAAACTCAGTTGAAATGATTTTAGCATTCTGGGGATGCTTCCAGATTAGGAGATGGTCTGCAAAGTATGTTGTTGTTGTTTATTAGGTAAGTCATGTCCAGCTCTTTTGTGACCCATGGACTGCAGCCCTCCAGGTTCCTCTGTCCATGGGATTCTCCAGACAAGAATACTGGAGTGGGTTGCCATTTCCTCCTCCAGGGGATCTTCTTGATCCAGGGATCAAATCCTGTGTCTCCTGCATCTCCTCCATTGGCAGGCAGATTCTTTACCACTGAGCCACCAGGAAAGCCCTCTGGGAACTATAGTTTAATTGCTAAAATAATGTACTTTTCTGAGAGTTAATGTATTATGGAACTCGATTTAAACTTAAACTTTTCTACCCAGGACAGATGGTCACTGTAGATACAAGGTTAAGCTATTTTCCAATCTGATCTAAATTTGTTTTTGTGGGATTTTTAATGTGTTAGTGGTTTGGGATTTCTAGAGGCACCAGAGAAGCTAGTTTGAGGCAGGTGGTGAGAAAAGCTATGTGCTAAAGTAGAAAACACCATTAGTTTAGACTCAGACTTTTGCTCAAATCTTGGCTGATATTTTTTCTCATGGTGTGATTTGGGGCAATAATTTCCACTTCTGAGCAAGTTTCTTCTTCTTTAGAACAAGAAGGCTTATAAAAACCAAATGGTAATATTTTCATATGCATTAGATGGGAAAATACATGAAATATTTGTAGTAGAGGGATCAATGTACAATGGGTACTCACAATATAATCATTACTTTCTAACCCCTCATTTTCATTTTTATTAGCTCATTCAAACTGAAGATTCTTATGACACTATCTGAGAGCTTTAGGGTCAACTTTTCCTGTTAAGTGCAAGACAAAATCAGTGTTATTATTAGAATTAAAAGAACAAAATAATCCACAATAGATTTTTAGGTAAATACAATGAAGATCAAGTTAGCTTGGGGGATGGTGGCAGAGGAAGTATACTGGAAATCTCTCATAAGTGTTTCCTGAATGTTGTATCTTTGTTATTATCTCCAAAGTGTATTATCTTCTTATTGAGGTGACATTGCACTGACCTTAAAGAGATGAATCACATGGGTTCCATGGACAGGAGGTAAGGTATAATAAAAATGTGGTCTAGTGATAATTTGGCTCAAGGCAGAGGCTCAGGGTGCTCACAAAAACCACATTGAGAGAGCAATCAAAACGAAAACTGAGTCTAACACTTGTGAGGTAATTCGGATTGGCAAAACTGAGTTCACCTTTTATTCATAGACTCTTTTACAGCCTTCTGCTATTTAAAGACATTTGTGGCCTAAAATGAGATTTTCAGGTTCAACCTCCCTGATTTACTGTCCATGGTGTTTTTAAAAGAGACATGAGACTATAGCAGCTTTTCTGTGGTGCTGGATCAAACTCAGATTGACATAGATGCTACTTCCTTAAAGGGGTGTTTCAGCCATTGGGAAGATGAAACAGCTCAAGAGCTGGTTTCTGAAAGATTATAATCAACTGTCACATACTCAGGAACCAAGCTCCAGGGAAAGTCCTTATTCTGTAGTTCTCATCTGCTGAGGTCAGTTTCTCTATTTACATGGATCATTTCCCCTTTCAGTGAGGCTTTTTTATGTATAGTATATATCTGAATAAATGGATACAAAATATTATGGCATTCAATAGAGACAACTGTTGGAAATATTGGAATGTAACTAAAACTATCTTGTCCACCTAATACATATATATATATATGTATAACTTTATAATGATGTAATGCTATTTTGTAATGTCATAATGATTACTGATGTAACATCAATAATATGTCTGAAATTCTTCTTTCACCACCCTCACCAAACCTGACAAGCTTCAATGCTTAATGAGCACTTTACTTAGACATAGGCTAATTAGGCTATAGGGAGATAGATTCTAGCCTTGGATTAAAAAAAAATCAATCTTCCTCTAATATCTGTAGCCTTCAGATCAATAGTTCACTTAACATCTGAGAATGCATAAAATGAGCTAGTATTTCTTTACATTCACTACTTACTGGGATACCTTAGGATAGATAATATTTTAGTGTTGGAAATATAGAAATATAAATTTATTTTTAATTTTAAAGATAGTTTACCATGTGGTTGATAAACGGATTGCCTATTTAAATTTTGTCATAACTCAAGCAGGATGAGAGTAAGAATAAAGCCCCAGGCCTTCACAAGAATTAATTTGAAAAGTTTATATGTTTTGTTTCCTATTCAACATCCCATTGCGACTTCAACTTCTTCCATGAGATTAGAAAGATTTATAGATACCGTTAGACCTCAGAGTGATTCCCAGAAGTTAAAGCTGAATGTAGTACTTCAATAAACCACTATAGTAAGATATTTTATTATTATGGTTCTAAATGTCCTGCAGTGTACGGCAATTCAGATATAAAATAATTAAAGGCAATTAAAGCCCATTATACTAAGGATTACTTTGTGCTAATGACACAGAGATTGTTTGCCTCAAGAAAGAATTCCCTCTAGTCACCCAGGAAGGAACCTGAAGTAGATGATGCTAAGGGAAAGAGGCTTTTTTTTTTTTTTAAAGATAAGTGATAGGGAACACATTGACAATATCTCCAAATGGTGGAAACCAATGACTTTTTTCAAATGTTTCCACTGATGATATCTCAAATTGTTTTTCTTTGATGGTCTGAATCAAGGGCATCCCGAGGTCAAGGGTGAAATAAATAGGTTCAGAAAAAGAAACATTTCCCTGGAGCCCCTGGGTCTGAAGGTGACGTAGAGATGGTGAAGACCATCTTTTCCCCTCTCACAAGGATCTGGAGCTCAGCCACACCTAGCTGTCAACAGGAGTGAATCATTCATTCCTCAACAAACTTTTCTTGAATACTTAGCTGTTCCAAGGTAGCCATTGCCTTCTCCAGGGGATCTTCCCAACTCAGCAATTGAACCCAGGTCTCCTGCATTGCAGGC
This sequence comes from Odocoileus virginianus, assembly GCF_023699985.2. Lineage (NCBI taxonomy): Eukaryota > Metazoa > Chordata > Mammalia > Artiodactyla > Cervidae > Odocoileus > Odocoileus virginianus. Next base: position 2,653,587 of record NW_027224264.1, on the reverse strand, counting down.
AGATTCTTTACCATCCTAGCGACCAGAGAAGCCCAGGGAGACAGCTTAATTTAACAATAATAAAATAATAATAGGAAACCAGTCTTGAACATTTTTTTTTTACTTCGCTTTCCTAAACTTTAAAATGGAGTTGATAGCAAAACCTCCCTCACAGGATTACTGTGACATTGAGTTAGTATATATAAAACACTTTCAACAGTGCCTACTATTATTATATTATGGACAGAGAATGTAGCCTGCCATTCCATTTTCTCCATTCAGGTTGAAGAAAATCAGGAAGCAATCTGTGCTATTTACTGGCCCTAAATAGTTGAGATGCATATCTAAGGAATAAATTCAGTGGGCTCAGATTCTTGCATCTTTGCTATATAGAAAATCACTAAAATCATTAGTGTGAGATATCTGGTGTGTGTGTGTGTGTGTGTGTGTGTGTGTGTGTGTTTGATTAGCAGTAATCTTTTGATGTCTGGCTACACTTTCTTTTTTTCCAGCAAAAAACTCCTGTATATCCTGGCTCTTCCCTTACCTCTTCAGAGCTCCTCAGAGCTATCTGAGGATGTCTTTCAGACTAAAATCCTCAGTAAGATCCCTGAATATAACTTAACTCAAAACTATTGTTTTTGTTCAGTCACAAAGTCATGTCCAACTCTTTGTGACCCCATGGAATGCAGCATGCCAGGCTTCTCTGTCCTTCACTATCTCCTGGAGTTTGCTCAAACTCAAGTCCATTGAGTCAGTGATGCAATTCAACCATCCCATCCTCTGTCATCCCTTCTCTTTCTGCCCTCAGTCTTTACCAGCATCAGAATCTTTTCCAGTGAGTCAGCCGTTGCATCAGGTGGCCAAAGTATTAGAGCTTCAGCTTCAGCATTAGTCCTTCCAATGAATATTCAAGGTTGATTTCCTTTAGGATTGACTGGTTTGATCTCCTTGCTGTCCAAGGGACTCTCAAGAGTCTTCTCCAACACCACAGTTCAAAAGCATCAATTCTTTGGTGCTCAACCTTCTTTATGGTCCAACTCTCACATCCATACATGACTACTGGAAAAACCATAGCTTTGACTATATGGACCTTTGTTGGCAAAGTGATGTCTCTGCTTTTTAATACAATGTCTAGGTTTGTCATAGCTTTCTTCCAAGGAGCAGGTGTCTTAATTTCATGGCTACAGTCACCATCCACAGTGATTTTGGAGCCCAATAAAATAAAATCTGTCACTGTTTTCACTTTTTCCCCTTCTATTTGCCATGAAGTGATGGGACTGGATGCCATGATCTTAGTTTTTTGAATGTTGAGTTTTAAGTCAGCTTTTCCACTCTCCTCTTTCACCCTCATCAAGAGGCTCTTTAGTCCTTCTTTTGCTTTCTTTGTCATTAGAGTGATATCATGTGCACATGTGAGGCTGTTGATATTTCTTCCAGCAGCTTGTGATTCATCCAGCCTGGCATTTTACATGATGTACTCTGCATATAAGTTAAATAAGCAGGGTGACAATATACAGCCTTGATGTACTCCTTTCTCAATTTTGAACCAGTCTGTTGTTCCATGTCTGGTTCTAACTGTTGCTTCTTGATCTGCATACAGGTTTCTCAGGAGACAGGTAAGGTGGTCTGGTATTTCCATCTCTTTAAGAATTTTCCACAGTTTGTTGTGATCCACACAGCTATTAGACAGTGAATTTTTCTTCAGTCAACAATGTTCTCTATACATTTCAGCTGTTTTTATTACATTATCCTAACACCTATTCCTTACCAGGTCCTTAATTGAAAAAACATAGCTATTGAGGAGTGGGAGCCAAACTATGCATTTTTTTCCTTCTGCAACTTTTCCATCAAGAATCATTCATTTAACCATCAGATATTTATTGTGTTCTTGCTATATGTCAGTCATTGATCTAGGTATAGGTACTGAATATTCAATGATAAACAAGACAAATAAGACCCTTGCTCCCGTGGTTTTTCCACTTTAACTGAGGGAGATAGACAATAAATAAAGGAAGCCAATAAATGAATGTGATATTTCTAACCAATAACTGCTGTGAAGTGATGTGTTATGAAGAAAAAAGAGGCAATCAGGATACAGAATGTTATGCATGGCATAATATTGAATTAGGAGGTAAAGGAGAGCATATGTTATCATAATTTCACTCAGTCATTGAATATCTACATTGTGCAAGGCACTGTTCTATGTTTTAGAGATAAAACATTGAATGAAGCAAACAAAGTCCTTGATCTCACACAACTTATGTTCTCATCTTGGGGAAGGAATTCAAACAAATAAAACAGTGAAGAGATTTAAAAAATCAGTTAGTAATCACTGTATGCTATAGGGAGTGGGAATGGGATGAAGAGTGACTAGGAGACTATTTAAATTAGATGACCATGGAGGAATTGTCTGATTAGGTGTCACTTACTTGTGATCTTATAGACAAGGAACTATCCTTGCAAAATTCTACATGTTTTATAGGTAGAGAGAATTCAAAGCACACAGATTCTGAGTTCAAAATGATATTTACATATTTGAGGAATGAAAACACAGAGAGCTTGGGTAAATCTAACAAAGGCCTTACAGGTCATGGTTTAGAGTTTGGAGTTTATTTTTGGTATATTGGGAAGACATTGGGAGTCTTTTAAGCATAGGCATGAAAGGATCTATTTTACTTTAAAAAAAAACAAAACAAAACACCCTGACTGCTGAGTGGAAATTATACTGAAGAAGGTGAATAGTGGCAGCAAGGAAATATATGAGGATGTGATTGCAATTGTATAGGTAAAATATAAGAGTGGCTTAGATTAGGTTGGTGACAGTGGGTGCAGATAACTAGATGGATTTGAGATATATTTTGAAAGAAGAACTAGTAGCATTTTATGATGAACTAGGAGTAGAGTTTTGAAACATAAAGGAATCAAGGGAGTTTCCTGAATTATTTAGCCTGAGTAACTGGGTGGAAGGTGGCCATATTTGAGATCCAAATAGAATTGTCAAATAAGGAAAAGATAGCTGTAACATAGATCTAGAGCTTAGGAACAATGTCAGAGATAGAGAGATTTGGAAAGTCATTGGCATATAAGCACTATTTTAAATCTTGACATTGGATATGACCATCTAGGAAGAGAGTTTAGAAAGTATAAATCTATTCCTGTCTTATGTCTCATTTAGAGTATTGGTAATTGACCAGCCATTGAATGTCATACCACATGTTCATATTAAAATGTTGATGACTGACCATAAACTATTAATACTAAGGTGTTGATGTTTAATTATACTCAATCTTTTCATCTTTTAATTTTTGTTGTAGCAAGATGTATCCCATAGAAGCTACCCCAATGCTGAAATTTTCCAGCCCAGTGTCATACAGATTGACCTTAAATTTATTGGTGGTAGTGATGGTGGGTTTACAATCCCCCTAAGCTAGCCACCTGTGCTGTTCCACTGATCCATAATGGGCCATTCTCACAGAAGACCCACATGATTTGTTCCTAACTTCATGCAGAATTTGGAACTTTAAAAAATGTTCCCTTTTTCTATTTGATTTTTGTATTTGTGCCTTGATCGTACCCTCTTCTTTGTACCAAAAGTGGAGCCAATTGACAGGCATTGGTGTCTTGTCATGAAAACATGTCACCTCCCTGATTGTCTCCTTTGAAAATGTATCAGTATGTCACTTATTTATTTATTTTCTGATATTTGAACTACTGAGGTTATCTTTATAATGACTTGAAAGTGGATATGCAGGAAGTAAATACTTCCTTTCACTCTGTGAAATCTCCCAAAATGAGTGGCCTAATTTTCCTTGGGATGGAATATTTGCTACTTATTCTTAATTTGAAAAAAGCGTGAAGTGTCTAGATACTCACCTATATGTGTGTTGCTAGAGTTTTATTTTAAAATGTGATGTATAATTCACTGTGATATATAATGTAGTGAAGATTGGGGAGCCTATTGAAAAAATAAATATAGAGAGATGACAGAGAGATTTAAATTCAGAGTTCTCTTGATGACACTGTATCATACGAACAAAATTCAGCTTATTATATTTTTTTAAATTGCCTGCAATTTTCATTTTAACTATGTAGTTTTTGCTTTTGGCAGTTTGACATCCCCGATATTGTTTTTAGATAGATTTTATATTTAATGTGACTTTTTTTCCAGTCAGAGATTTCAGCCAGAATATGAGAAATAGCTTCTCTCCTATTTTTTTTTCTTCTCCCCAAATAGGTTTGACTTCATTACAAAATGTATCTGTGATTGAATTTCTCTTCTTGGGGAGACAATAGGAAACTTTTCTCTTCTTCATTGAAAACTTGAACCAGTAGGCACCCAGGGTTGTTCCTTTGCAGTATTCTCTGCTTTGTCTTTCCCAAAGCCTTATCCTTAATACAAAAAAATCCTTCTTCTTCCCTGATGTATCAGCGATTCTTAGATTAAGTGCCGCCTCATATCTTTCTATATCCCACATCTGACACCATCCCCGCGCTGAAAACCAATGTGAGACACCACCTGAAAATGAAGCGAAATGTGCGCTTAAAAGGTGGACTTTTCAGGGAAGCCCAATGTTGTAATCCTTTAGCTTTGGTGCCAAACTTCTCTCTGGTTACTGCTCAGTTCTGGTATGGTTATAGGGAAATAGGGATGAGACTGGTTAGCGAGGTTTGTAAGAGCAGCCCCTGTCAACTCAAAAGAAATCTGCCAGCTGCCAGTGTGACAAATGACGTTCTGAAAGTCGGTACACACTAACTCCAAAGAATTAACTTTTCCAGGGAAGTAAATTTTATTGTCCCCCAACCACATATCTGGAGAAATAATAGAGCTAAAAGGCCTAAAAGTACAAAGCTTGTCCTGCTGAGAGCTCAGTGGATAAAGTAAGGAGTCATTCTAACCCTGATTTTGCAATGTCTGAAAACATCTACAGGGTTAAGATGTGTTATGAGGTTCTTAAAACATTTTAAAATCCTTATTCATTCTAGGAATAAATGGGTACTTTCAGAGAAGCAAACAATAACTGGACCCTCTAATTCCAAGATTAGGGTTTAGCAGACTTAATTAATGGTAAAATTATTTGTTCATTTTATCACCCATTTTCCCCACAGCAAGCCCCTAAATATTGCCATATCTGAGCTTTCTTGTTCTTGTGATTAAACTCAGTTTTAAGTCCTATGACCTTCTAGTATAAGGATTTTACATATTAAGGATAAAAATGACACAAACTACATAACATTATACTTCAGAAAGGACATATATTCTTGAAGAAAGGCATTTAATTTTGTAATAATCTCCCACCTCCTTAGCCAGCCATGCACTAATGTTGATCACTTATATTATTGATGAATATGTGTGTCATTTTTTTCTCCACAAATCAAAATGCTAGTGAGTTTATTGCCTTTTTTGCTCATCTAACTATCTGTCTGGATAAAAATGTCCCCATGGTTGTGACATACTTTTTGTTGAAGTCTTTTCAATTCTGTGTTCACCTATAAAGTAGTAGGCTCAACTAATGTTAGCCTATCTGTTTTCATCTCTGATAAATGTTACCTAAAATTCATTTATGTGTTTAGGAACCAGGTGACAAAATAGTGGTACGCTCTTGATAAATCTCAGTATGGCTGCATATGAGTCATTCTTATAAGTGGTGTAGGCTTTATTGTCTTACATGACTTATGCTTATAGCCATACATAAATCACACAGAACCACCAGAGGAATTTTAGCATTTAGTCATAATAAAAGAAGAGATTTCACAGATTGTCTCCATCAAGTCTGAAGGAGGTCATAGAAGGAAAGGATTTTCAATAAATAGTTGGTTTCAACTTCATGTCAACTAAAGATAAATACTTCTATACAAAATTTGAATAAGAAAATTTTTTTGTCTTAAATATACTCCAAGTCTGTGAAAAAGAGCTTCTGAGAAACTTGGTAAGGTTTCCCTTAGGGCTTATATTATAGGCTTTTGGTTTAGGGAAGGGAAATAATACTTGTCTAGGAGTACTCATAAGGCTTTAGTGTTAATTCAGCTCAATCAAGAGTTCATCAGTTCATTTGTTCAACAAACATTTATAAACAAATATTGGTGAAATTTCATCCCCAAATACTTCATAAACAAAGTAAAAAAGCTAAGTAACTAATTGAAAAATAGTAGAAACTTGTTTTTCATTCTTTCATTTATATCAGGTAGGCGGAAAAAAGAAAACCCTAATTTCTGTAATATAAAAAAGCTTCTACAACTGTCTAAGTAGAAAATAGCTCAGTTTTTGGAATTTGCAAAGAATTTTAAATTTGTATACTATTTTATTTAGCTAATTCCACTTCAGGAATCTATCCAGCCAACATACTTGCACAAGTTTGAAAAAAATAATTTTTTAATGTATTTTCATGGTGCCTTTGCTTGTAAGAGCTGAATAATGAAGCAAACTACATGCTCCTTAAGAAGTGAATAAGGGGAATTTAAATGATGGTGGTACATCCGTGCAATGGATACTGAAATGTTATTTTTAAAACTTAGTTATATCTATGTTTGGTTTTAAAAGTAAGCTACATCTATATGTGCTGATATGAAAGATCACCAAAATATATCGTTAAATTAAAAAAAAGCTTCAGAAGTATTGTTATAGTATTATACTGTTTCTTTAATATGGATCTGAATGTATAACTCTGGGGTATACATTCATAAACTATATCTGAGATTTAGAAGTGAGATTTGCGAAAGAGGGAGAGGTATTTTTACTTTCATTTTTAACCCCCTAGATTGTTAAAAATGTTTGCCTTGTAAATATGACATTTGAGAAATTAGAATAATTAAAGGTGAAAATGGAGAAAATGAACTAACATCTATTGAGTATTCACTATTTCTCATGCATTTTGTTTTTTAAATATATGTCTCTACTTTTATCCTTTTAAGAACACTTCAAGGTAAATGTTAAATTCCCCCTGTCACAAATGAGAAAACTAAAGCCTAGACAAGTTATGTTATTTGACTGGTATCACATAGCTAGTTAGTGTTAATGAGACTAAATATGGAAAAATTTGGAATAAGAGTAATAACAATAACAACCACTAATGTTTTGCACCAATTATGTCAAAATGTATTATATATTTGTATTTCCAATCCCCAACATTAGCTAACTCCCATTTATAATTAATGAAACTGGAATCCAAAGAGGTTATGTAATTTATTAAAGGTACCAGGGTTGATATTTGAACATAGTTTAATCTAATTTCAAACCCCAGTCCTTTCCACTGCCCTATATCATTTTCCATACATAAGGTGCCTAGAAAGAGATATGTGAAACAAGAACACAAATTAGTCTTCTGAAATAGTCAATGTGAGAAATTATCAAGAAGAGAAAAAAATACATGAGCAAGGTAAGCTCAGTAAGACATGGTGAGTAACTAGACATTATGGCCCAGGTAAAAGGAAAAGTTAAAGATGACTGTGAAGTTTCTAGGTAGTTGGTGATAGCATTTGCCTATACAGGAGACAGAAGAGAGGAATATTTGGGGGGAATGACATGGTCATATTTTTCATATGTTTATTTTCCAGTGTACGTGGAATATCCAGGTGGAGATAAGATATATGAATTTAATGTTTCTCTTTGTTATTGCTATCATGCTTATGCTCAGCCACTGAGTCACGCACAACCCTTTGTGACCCCATGGACTGTAGCCTGCCACTCTCCTCTGTCCCTGCTCTCATCCATGCTTAAATTTCAGAATTATCTTTAATTCCTCCTCCCTCTCCTATTCATCTATATAAGCAAATCCTATGAAGAAAAATCTAGCAGTACAGTACCTCTTGGATTGATTTTTCATTTCCATTTGTATTGCAACCCCTCATTCTGGCCCTCATTACCTCTTCCCTATAATTTTTCAATAGCATCTGAACTTCAATATGATAATTAAGCTCTCCTTTACATCAATGTTACAGACTATTTTGTGAATATTCTTTTTAAAGTACAGTGCATCCCCTGATAGATATAAAATACAGAGAAAAAAAGCAACCAAGGCCTCTTAGTACCTACAAAATTAAATGTAATCTCAAAAACACATCACTTACAATTCACCATGACCTGATACCAAGCTTTTATTCCTAGTTTTCTGTTTTACTATTGTGCCCACTGAAACAAATAAGACAATTCAGAATATTATTTAATCTCCCTCAAAGTCACTTTATGCTTTTAAACCTGTTGTTTTTATTATTAATACATTCATTTATTTCTATATCTAACAACACACATTCAAAGGATCTATTTCAATGACAGTGGTAGGGATTGAAAGGTATGCAGGAATTTAAACTATATTTGGGAAGTAGAATTTACAGAAATTAGGTATTGAGGAAGAGCGGTATGAAGATTGATTTCAGTTTTCTGATTTACCCAATTGGAGATGTCTAGGAGAAACCAGAAAGGAATCAACTTAGGGTGAGAGTGGAAGATTATGAATCTGGTTTTGCACATATTCAAATTGAAGTTCCTTTGATTATATCAGAATAGAAAGACCAAGTTGGCAGTTGGATATAGAAATCTGGTCCTTGGTGCTAGAAATAAAAATTGTTAGCTCATTTGCATGCAGTTGATAATGGAAGCCTTGAGCATAAATGGGATTCAATGAGAAGAACATACAGAATAAAAGAAAAAATGGCCAAGAATGAAAACTTCAGCTTTTAATAGGAGGGAATTAATTACATGAGCCTACAAAGGAGACAGTGTTGTCATAACTGGAGAGGTAAAAGGAGGGAAACAGGGACAGTGAGTTTTCATGAGGCAAATGTAAATAAAAAATAATCAATGATCCTAGAATGAGGGAGTGATTTAGAGTACTCAATAATGTTGGAGACTGAGTAAAACAAGGACAGAAAGTTTCAATTGAATTTAAGGACCTGAAAATCATTGATAATTTTAAGAACACTTTTAATAGCATGATGGAGGCAGATGCCAATATGCATTGAGGAGTAATAGGGAAGTGATTAAATGGAGCCAACAAGGTTGAGCACAAGATAACATGGCGTAGCCGAGATAGAGAAAACTAGAAAACATGATTTTAGCATGCTTAAAATTTAGAGTATAGTTATGTCTGGAGTGAGATCTTAAATAAGAGGTAGGGGAGGGAGGGAGAGAGAGGAAGAACAGTGCAATATTTTTGTAGTATCTGGTAATAATTCTAATAAATACACAATGAATTTAACTATGATTACCAATTGTTCAAAAAATTGCAAAACCAAAATCATATGTGAAAATACTGGGTCCTCAAGCAAAACTATCAGAAATACATTGCTCTATTAGGGTAATTGCAAAGCAAATGTCTTTAATGAAAATTCCCTCCTTTTTCTCATGAGACTACCTGCAAAGAAAAGGTGGCAAGAATACACAGAACTATAAAAAAAAGATGTTAATAATCCAGATAACCACGATGGTGTGACCACTCACCTAGAGCCAGACATCCTGGAATGTGAAGTCAAGTGGGCCTTAGGAAGCATCACTATGAACAAAGCTGGTAGAGGTGATGGAATTCCAGTTGAGCTATTTCCAATCCTAAAAGATGATGCTGTGAAAGTGCTGCACTATATATGCCAGCTAATTTGGAAAACAGCAGTGGCCACAGGACTGGAAAAGGTCAGTTTTCATTCCAATCCCAAAGAAAGGCAACACCAAAGAATGCTCAAACTACCACACAGTTGCACTCATCTCACACAGTAGTAAAGTAATGCTCAAAATTCTCCAAGCCAGGCTTCAGCAGTACATGAACCGAGAACTTCCAGATGTTCAAGTTGTATTTAGGAAAGGTAGAGGAACCAGAGATCAAACTGCCAAAAGCCACTGGATCATTGAAAGAGCAAGAGAGTTCCAGAAAAATATCTACTTCTGCTTTATTGATTATAGCAAAGCCTTTGATTGTGTGGATCACAAAAAAACTGTGGAAAATTCTGAAAGAGATGGGACTACCAGACCACCTGACCTCACTCTTTAGAAATCTGTATGCAGGTCAGGAAGCAACAGTTAGAACTGGACATGGAACAACAGACTGATTCCAAATAGGAAAAGGAGTACTTCAAGGCTGTTTATTGTCACCCTGTTATTTAACTTATATGCAGAGTATGTCATGAGAAATGCTGGGCTGGATGAAGAACAAGCTGGAATCAAGATTGCCAGGAGAAATATCAATATCCTCAGATATGCAGATGACACCACCCTTATGGCAGAAAGTGAAGAAGAACTAAAGAATCTCTTGATGAAAGTGAAAGTAGAGAGTAAAAAAGTTAGCTTAAAGATCAACATTCAGAAAACTAAGATCATGGCATCTGGTCCCATCACTTCATGGGAAATAGATGGGGAAACAGTGGATACAGTTGCAGGCTTTATTTGGGGGACCTCCAAAATCACTGCAGATGGTGATGCAGCCATGAAATTAAAAGATGCTTACTCCTTGGAAGGAAAGTTATGACCAACCTAGACAGCATATTAAAAAACAGAGACATTACTTTGCCAACAAAGGTCCATCTAGTCAAAGCTATGGTTTTTCCAGTAGTCATGTATGGATGTGAGAGTTGGACTATAAAGAAAGCTGAGCGCCAAAGAATTGATGTTTTTGAACTGTGGTGTTGGAGAAGACTCTTGAAAGTCCCTTGGACAGCAAGGAGATCCAACCAGTCCATCCTAAAGGAAATCAGTCCTGAATATTCATTGGAAGGACTGATGCTGAAGCTGAAACTCCAATACTTTGGCCACCTAATGCAAAGAACTGACTCATTTGAAAAGACCCTGTTATGCTGGGAAAGATTGAAGGCAGGAGGAGAAGGGGATGACAGAGGGTGAGATGGTTGGATGGCATCACCAACTCAATGGACATGAATTTGAGTAAGCTCTGGGAGTTGGTGATGGACAGGGAGGCCTGGCGTGCTGCAGTCCATGGGGTCACAAAGAGTCGGACACAATTGAGTGACTGAACTGAACTAAACCTGCAAAGCATTAGTACTTTTCAAGAATTTTGTACTTATGTCATCTTTCATAAATGACTGTGTGGCAGTAAAAATAAAATAAAGATGAGTGCAATACTTGATGTCTTAATTACTGCCAAGAAACTTTTTCTACACACCCTATTTCAATTCTTAGCATTCATTTATTTTTTTTTCATTTATTTTTATTAGTTGGAAGCTAATTACTTTACAATATTGTAGTGGTTTTTGCCATACATTGACATGAATCTGCCATGGATTTATTTACATGTGCATTCTTAATTATATTTATCAGTCCTTCCCACTAGACCAGTCCTGTCCCATAGGAATATAATGTAAGCCCCATATGCAATTTAGAATTCTCTAGTAGAGACACTTAAAAAGAAACAGGTGAAATTATGTTAGTATCTTTTATTAAATTGTGTCCAAATTATTATTTTGACATGTCATCAGTATATAAAGTTAGTAATGAAATATTCGACATTTCTTAACTAAATCTTCAAAATCTGTTATGTACTTTTATACTTATAGCACATCTCAATTCAGACTAGCCACATTTTGATTGGTTAGTAGCAACACACATATAGTGGCTACCATACTGAACAATGGATTTCTTAAATATCTTTGAAATTTACTGTGTATGAACTTAGAAAACCCTTGTATCCCCAACCCCAGCTCAGAGGCTAGCAGATAATTAAATAAATGAATAAAATACATTCTTGTGTTATTATTGATTGCCTTATCAAGTATAATAAGGCCCATTTTAGGTATTATGGAAAGGAACAAAAATGAAGAGGAAAAGACAGGAATAAATATTTTATATATGTGTATGTGTCTCTTCCAAGGTGTTGGAAGGGCAGTGAGATGTCCACTTTTACCTTGTTTCTACCATTTTGGCATCTAAAACATCAGATAGAAAAAATTCTTCTGGAATGTTCTCCTCTTGTTATGTACAATATATTCATGTAGTTTTGTTTTTTGTTTTAACCTTTGCTACATAATATGGGCATTTGAAGACAGTATCCCTTTCTGGTTCATCTTCTTATCCGCTACTATGTGAACAACAGAATACTCACTCCATAAAAATTTGTGCCATTCTTTAGAGTAGGTTTCCTCAGGTCTGCCTTTTTCCTTACAGTTTATTGACTATAACTATGTGGAATCTGCCTGCTGCTGGCATAGTTCTCAAAGGTGGTTAGCTCCCTTAAGATAACATAGTGCCAAAAATGCAATTTTCATGAAAAGCATATGTAAATAAAAGGTGCCAGAGGAGGTTTTTGGGAAACTGTATGGAACAGAAAGGCAAAGTCACTAAAGCCAAGTATTCATTTTTGTCAGGGCCCTGTACTATTCTTGGAAATAAGATGATTAGAAAATATTTTGTGTTCTCCTTTATGTTAATCTCTTTGAGCTAAATGTATTTTTACATGAAGAGTGAGGATAAGTATAAATAGAATTCTTAAATACAGTGATTTACTGTCTTCTCTCCAAGTTAGCAAAAATTCCTTTCTTGGTTTGTGTGTGTACTTGCTTATTGCCTTTCACTCCCACCAAACTGTAGTGCCCATAAAAATGAGTGATCATATCTTTCTTATTAATCAATATGTACCCAAATGGCAATCCACTCCAGTATTCTTGCCTGGAAAATCCCATGGACAGAGGAGCCTAGCAGGCCATAGTCTATGGGGTCACAAAGATTCGGACATGACTGAGCAGTTAAACAACAACCCAATGTAGTACTATGTTGGGCATGTAGAAGGTGCTCAATAAATAAAACTGGATTAATGAGAAAGAAAGAAAGATAGCGCTAAGTCACGTCTGACTCTTGTGACCCCAAGGACTGTAGTCTGCCAGGCTCCTCTGTCCATGGGATTCTCCAGGCAAGAATACTGGAGTGGGTTGCATTGCCTTCTCCAGGGGACCTTCCTTGGGCTTTCCTCGTGGCTCAGCCGGTAAAGAATCCACCTGCAATGCTGGAGACCCGGGTTCGATCCCTGGGTTGGGAGGATCCCCTGGAGAAGGGAAAGGCTACCCATACTAGTATTCTGGCCTGGAGAATTCCATGGACTGTATAGTTCATAGGGTTGCAAAGAAGAATCCAGCAATACTGGATTAATGAAGGAATGAGATATTTATTACACTGCAATAATATTCACGAGTTTTACAAATGGATGATCAAAATTTAACTTAGAAGTAGGGAAAAACACAAAGTGTCATGATTTTTGAATGTTTTTCGTGCAAATAAACATGATTTACTGAATATTGTTCCTCAAATAACTCTGAAGAATCTGCTGAATTTCTGATTAAGTTCTATTTGCTTTACATCCATGATCTGTGGAACTAAATAAACCCTATCCAATTATTTTTCATTCACTATATATAATAACGCATTGCTTAAAAAAAGAGATGAAGATGTGACTTCATATTTTACTTTGGAAGCATAAGGCTTGTTATTTTTTTTTTTTTTTGCATGTAAGCTAGAACTTCACTGACCTACTTAGATGAAGTTTAGCTAAAATTTAACCATGAGGAAAAAAAGGAACTGTATTAAGCAAAGTTCTCTAGAGCAGTTGGCAATTGGAGACATCAGAGAGCTGATACTATAGTTCCAGTGTGAGTCCAAAGTTTTGAGAACTAGGACAGATAGTTTAGTTTCAGTTTGATTCCAAAAGCCCAAGATCCAGCAAAGCTGATGCTGTGAGTTCGTCTGAAAGCCGACAGGCTTAAGATCCATGAAGAGCTGATGTTTCAGTTCTAGTCCTAAGGCATGAAAAGATCCATGTCCCAGATCAAGTGGTCAGGGAGGAAGAGTTTCCTCATTTTCAAGATATAAGCATGTTCATCCTTTTTGCATTAGGGAAAGCAATCAGCTTTGCTCAATCTACCCATTCAAATCTTAATCTCATCCAAAAAACACACTCATGAACACAACCAGTATGTTTGACCAATATCTGAACACCTTGTGGCTAGGTCAAGTTGTTTAATAAAATAAGTCATCACAGCTACTCCCAGAAAGGAACTCTTGAGATATTACAGACGGAGATTTTTATTATTGCTGCATTGCTCTGTTTAGCTCCATTATATCTTGGATCTTTGTTAAAACTATCTTGTAAATCTGTTAAAGTGAACTAGTGGTTCTATAGAGTCTAACTAAAGCTATCCACAAAGAATAGTGTGATTATGTACTATGATAATTTGGGGAGGAATTAGAAAAAGCTGTTGCATGATTGGTTAAAAAAGAGCCACTGCATGATTACATAATTTCTTAACATCTAGTAAATTATGGAAATTACTTGCCTGAACCTTCTCTATTAACCCACAAATAGGATCGATCAATTTAATAACAGGAAGAAGTGGTTGTGATTGACATAGTAATGGAAGTGATACACATAGGCTATAACAGCAATTGCCTAACAATTTTAGTGCCTGACCTTAAAAAAAAGATCCCTTTGAACTCCAGTATGTAGAACAAATATAAAAGGAGAAATGTCTGGTTGAAGTAGGAGCAATGGAGGGACATGGAGCCCTGCCTCCTCTCTTTACCATCTCTTACACTCAAGCCAATTCAAGCCCTCCTCCATAGAGGGCTCGGGTTACATAAAACGCAGTTTGATACTATCATTAGGTATTAAGATAATCAATCTGTGACTATTGTAAATATGCTGTAGGATAGAGATTACAATAGTGTGTTCACTAGACTTTTTTTCTCACATGGCATTTAAAGTCTAGAGAAGATTTGCTAAAAGCATAAGGCTATGTCTGATATTTTAAAGGGTCTTGAAGTGACACAGTATTTTACTTGCAAAGGATTGTGGGCACACTACTAATCAAATCTGCACCATCTTTTAAACTGTTTTGATATGTGATGAATACATTCATGGGAACAGGGTTAAAACTGATCTAGCTGGAAAACCAGACCCAGATCTTAGCGTGGCCTAACTTGAACTAGATTTTTGATTTCTATCTAGGTCCACCCCTCAAAATAATCTAAGTAAGTTGCTTATAAAAGTTAAGCTTCCCACTATTTGTCCATACTGATTTGTCTCTGTGGGTTTTAACAATTGTTACAGAGTAATGCATGATAACAGAGATTCACAGAGATTATTAGGAAGGTCAGTCCTGGTGAACTGAATAAATCGTTTTAACTATGTTTCTGATCAACTAGCTATAGATCAGAGAATCCAGTGACCCACTTCTTGGATCCTTGGCTCACAGAACTCAGGAAATTTCTTACTTATGTTCTTGTTGTCATTCTTCAGTCACTAAGTCATGTTCGACTCTTTGTGACCCCGTGGACTGCAGCATGCCAGGGCTTCCCTATCCTTCACCATCTCCAGGAGCTTGCTCAAATTCATATCCATTGAGTCAGTGATGCCATCCAACCGTCTCATCCTCTGTCATCCCTTTCTCCTTCAATATTTGCTATCATCAGGGTCTTTTCCAATGAGTTGGCTCTTTGTATCAGGTGGCCAAAGTATTGGAGCTTCAGCCTCAGCATCAGTCCTTCCAATGAATATTCAATGTTGATTTCCTTTAGGATTGACTGGTTTGATCTCCTTGCAGTCCAGAAACTCTCAGGAGTCTTTTCCAGCACCACAGTTTGAAAACATCAGTTCTTCAGTGTTCAGTCTTGTTTATGATCTAACTCTCACATTCGTACGTGACTACTGGAAAAACTGTAGCTTTGATTGCTATATAGTTGAATTGTTTTAGCTTTAGCCCTTGTACTTAAATATATTGTAGAAAATGAAGAAACAGGCTGTAAGGTAAAAATCATGGCACAAAACAAAGGCTGTTCTATTGACTGCTGGAGGGGTCTCCTCAATAAATATTTCCTTTCAGGACAAAAATTTAAACTTTTGCTTTTTATTTGACATAGTCCATCATTCTCTCAAGCTTAATGGTCTATACCAACGATGATACTTAGAGCTTTCCTGAAGATCTTCTGAATAGTGTGAGAATTGAAGTGGATCAGTCTTTCTCCTAGGAAAGCTCTTCCAGTTCATTTCATTGAGTCAGTTTTTATTGACCTAATTCTCACTAGGATCTTACTTAACTCTAAGCCCTCTAAGGGGAGGTTATAAATACCTAGACGTTATGTTTAAGCCTTGAAAGTGAAAGTGAAAGTGAAGTCGCTCAGTTGTGTCAACTCTTTGCGACCCCGTGGACTGTAGCCCACCAGGCTCCTCCATCCATGGGATTCTCCAGGCAAGAGTACTGGAGTGGGTTGCCATTTCCTTCTCCAGGGGATCTTCCCGACCCAGGGATCAAACCCAGGTCTTCTGCATTGTAGGCAGACGCTTTACCATCTGAGCCAGCAGGGAAATCCTGTTTAAGGCTTGGCTGTAGGTTAATTATACATATATCAGATACTAATGTTACTGTCATCGTGGGATGGAAGTTACACTTGCTAAATGTGCTTACTATCATATCAAACATTCTTTTTACAGAATTGTATCTAAACACATCATATCTGAGATTGTTATTACATAGTTTAAGGCAAATCAATGTTATGCAGTAGGAAGAGCATGGGCTTTGGAAATAAACAAGCCTAGTCTGGAGTCTCAGCTCTATCATAATGGTTCTATGGTCTTAAGAAAGTTACTTACCCTCCCAGGTTTAATTTTCCTTATTGATATAATCATGGCACCAGATGCTCATTCCTCAGCCCCCTGTCCATACAAACATACTCACTTACTTAAAAGAAAACAGAAAAATAAGCAAAGAAGTATTAAAACATAAGATACACTCTACTTTTATCACTTCTCCATTACAATTTGTCCTTGAACTTTGAAAAAATTAATTTTGTTTCTAAGTGTAATGTGAGAGAAGCCTTTTAAATGTCCATGTCACTATTCATTCACAAATTAAAATTTTAGTGTACTTATTAGAACCCAGTTAAGAATATAGAGGAATTTACATCATGATGCTCAATGTGTGCGAGCAGTTTAAGCCTATGGATAGCAAGACAGTTTAATATAATGTCTTAAATAATATTATTAAATATATTATTGCCATCATACTGTTGGTTGGAAAATAAACCTAGTCATATGATTGAAATGCAACTATTCAAAGATTAAAAATGATTGCTTTTTTTCCAGTTGCAATTTGAAAACAGAGTTAACTGCCAAATGCCAGAAAGTACAAACTTGTTATACAGCTTAAAAGTTTTTTGCCATCAATATAGAACATTTCATTGGAATAAAAAGCTGGTGGGACTTTCCTGGTGGTGCAGGGGTTAAGACTTCGCCTCCCATTGCAGACAGTGCACCTCTGGTCCCTGGTTGAGGAGATGAGATTCCACGTGCCTTGTGGCCGAAAACCCAAAATATAAAACAGAAACAATATAGTAACGAATTCAATAAATGCTTTAACATGGTCCGCATGAGAAAATCTTTTAAAAAACTGGTAATGGAAAATAAAATTAACACAGAATTTTATTCTCAAAATTTATAAAAACTTCTACTAGTATTCCATTCGTTCTTTTCCTTCTTGCTGTTTAGGCTGTCCATTTGAGTGGCTGGTTTGCTATAAGTACTTCTCACATACTACTAACAAAAAGCTTAAAGGCTGTCGATTTCTCTGCAGTTTTAGACTTATGAATGTGAGGCGATATAGAGCTTTAATGTAAAGATAGTGCATTAATTTGGAAATCTTGTCTTAAGCCTGCAAAATAGAAAACTAATATTAAACTGACACAGTTGGATCTTTAAAGGATTGTTGCTTTGGCAGATGGATTCCTTACAGAATACAAAATCAAATAAGGTATTTTAAACTTTAGCAAAACAATTGTTTAATACAATCTTCAACTAAGAGAAGGGAGTGTGTAAAGAAGCACCTGTAATCAAAAAGATCTCAGCTTTTGTCCTCCATTAAAGAACTTGTAAAGCAACACAATCATCTCCAGAGAGTCATTTGGTTTAATGCAGGAAATTATTATTAGTTAAGCTAGAATGTAGAGGAGAAACTGAAGGGAATAACATTTCAGTGAGTGAAATAATAAAGCATTAAAAAATAATTGTACTGTATCTTCCTAGGTGTTTCCAGATAATAATGCCTTATAATTTCCACATGTTTTAAAACAAATGCATCAATCACTTTTCAGTGCAGCATGCAGCTACCTTCTAGAATTTAGAAGAATTTTAAATGTATAAAGCAACTCCATGTAACAATTAGAAGCAATAAAAGAATGCCATAGGCAATTAGAGCACACTAATGTACAATTGTTGTACACAAGCCAATCCAACATCATTTTCTTTCATCTTTGGGAATACTGCCGTTGAAATGCTTACCATTCAACTGCAGATTTATTCATTTTAAGCACATCAATTTTAAAGACTATATCATGTTTAAAATGTTTTATCAAGATTCAAATTTTCAAATGTAAATTCTTCAAATTTTATTCATCTGTCTTTCAACTCAGAATCTTGAATTGTGTTTCATTTTATTTTAACTAGTTAAAAATGTCCTCATCTCCAAAATGTGTTCAGATTTAGCTGGACAGAGCGTGGGTGGGGAAACATGAAAAGATCCATTAGATTTAATAATACATTTCAGGTTTATAAAGCTTGAACTTTCTTTAAAAAATAATCACCACACATATATTGAATGTGCATCTGGATTTGTGTGATTTTCTTTGAAACTGATGAGCTAGGTTAGTGATAGCAGTTTAAGAAAATATAACTTGCTTGCATACATGAAATTGCTTTATAGTATTATATGGGGATGAATAGACTTTGAATTAATTCTTAAATTGATAACATCAGGATCTCTAATCAAACTCTCCAACTTCTACCGGCTTACACCTGATTTGCTTTAATATGGGCTGTGGAAAAAAGAAAAACTACTGTGACTCCATTTAGAGCTGCCTGGCAACAGACAGGTAGGAAGGACTTCAAATTACTATTTTTCATTACTGGAAGGTCCCTTAGGACTACATTGGAAAGAATTCTGTCTACCCCAGATAAGAGTCTCCTAGTAGTTGTGCTCAGCTCAGCCCTTAATCATCGTATTGCAGCTATTGAATAGTTCCATACCATACGTTTCAAAGGATGGAAGATATATGTGACATACTTCCAAAAAATGGTGATGAAGAGCATTAATATGCTAATGATGGAAAGAGGGAAATGTAAGAGATTAAATTATGTGGGATGATCAGTACCTTAGAATGGGAAAAGTTACATAAGCATCAGACATGTTTGCTCTAGCCATATCGTCTGCTCAACACCAGATTGTGTAATTTTTCTTCACTATTAAACCAACCTTTGGAATCATAGGGCACATAAGCATATTTAAGAGAGACAGTGGTAGAGGCTAGTTAGCTTTTTTTTTGGCTCAGGGTTAGTATATGCTCTATCCTGAGAAGTAATCTTCAAAATTGATCTAGAATAAGATTAACTAGAACCTGATTAACGTCTGTGGTTACCACTACAATTAAAAAAAAAATAGAACAAGATTCTGAATATAGTATCTTTAAAATAAGGAAATAAGGGGGAAAAGTGTATTTTTTTTTCATCTTGAAGGAGGGCCTTCTCTTATAAGATAAAGCAACCAGAATATGCTCATTCTTGAAGTGGCTAAATAAGATATATGACATATGTTATCCACATGCACTAACATGGAGCATAGTTTGTCAAAGAATGATGACATATTTCTAGGGTAAGAGTAAGACCTTTAGAGACCCAAAGCACTAAAAATAAAATTGTTCCTCATTTTCATCTCTGATATGTAATCAAAAATGAGTTTAAGGAAGTCCCATGGTGATTACCTAGATGATATGAAATTATTTTTAAAAAGTGTTTTGGTGACGGTTTTATTGGTGCCTTTAGCTTGTGTATCTGCCTATTAGATAATTAAGTATTTAATTCTTAATATTACAGCTTCAGTAGACTATGACCAGGCCAGCTGCCCAGGTTAAGGGATCGAGTGAAAGTGTGGGAATAGAAATATTTTCCATCAGGTGTGCATGAATGCCTCTCTGATAAGCTGAGAGTTAAATGAAGTGAGAGAGTTAGCCATGTGGGTAACTCAGGAAGGGTTTCCTAAGCCTAAGTAAGTAAGTAAAGTCGCTCAGTCATGTCCAACTCTTTGCGACCCCATGGACTGTAGCCTACCAGGCTCCTCTGTCCATGGGATTTTCCAGGCAAGAGTACTGGAGTGGGTTGCCATTTCCTTCTCCAGGGGATCTTCCCGACCCAGGGATCGAACCCAGGTCTCCAGCATTGCAGACAGACGCTTTACCATCTGAGCCACCAGGGAAGCCCTGTAAAGGTTTTAAACCTGGAGCCTATTTGAGATGATTGACAATATCAAGTGGCTAGAGTGAGCAAGAAGAATGAGGGAGGAAATTTCAGGTAAAAAAAGCAATATGAAAAAGCTCAGGGGTAACAGATGGCTCTCTGGCATCAGGCTTACTTCACTTCTGAAGCCAGACAGCTACCCTTAAAGGCCACTCAGACTCTTCAGTCTGTAGCTAAACCCCTGTCCAGTATTAATTGTATAAACATAGCTTTTTGATCTCTCTGAAGGTCACTGGGTAGACTGGGAACACCAGGGAACCCAGATGGCTAACATAATTAGCATAACGTTTACACACACAAAAAAATGGACAAAAGCTAGAATTCTGAAAACAACAAGGCAAGTTGAAAAAAGACACTCTTTTGCTTTTTATGCACATGGCAACAAATGCTGTGCTATCAATTCAGAAAACTCACAATATGATTGTAATTATGCATAAGGTATACAGAAATTGATGGATTCTATTAAAATACAGAAACTTGGATTAGCACACAAAGGAGACTAATCAATGGTAAAATTCATTGACAATACTGATATAGAACACATTTTTATTATCTCACAATGTTATTTGAGTGCAGTGACATATGGACATGATCAGAAGCCATAAGTCCAGAAATTAACATTGAATATATTATAAAATATTAGCAGAATCTATGGTCATAGCATAGCCATAGCAGGTAGTGAATTTACCATTTTAAAGCATAATCAGATAATCAGTTTGTCCAATTTTTGTGTTCACTTAACTGGGGACTGGATGGACCAAAATGACTAATTGCTCAGATTTAGAAGGTGCTATATAACATTATGTTAACATTAATCATGCCAAATTCAAACAACTGGTAAAAACTGGTCAATGGAGTGGTTTGAAAAAGTCAAATTGATTGACATTGTGAAGTTATAACCTAAATATCATCTTCCTCAATAGCTAATATGTTTTAATAAAAAACATTCACTTATGCAGATAAAAGCATGTAGCTTTTGTTTTCCTTCTTGTATCAAGAATCTAGCACTCTCCTATAAAACCATCTTAATTTCTCATATAATGCTTTATACTTTTCCAACACTTTTATATTTACCTTTTCAATGAGATCTCAGTGCCCTTCCTGTTTAAATGAAAGCCCTATTCCCCATGTCTTGCTCTGTCTTAATTCCACACCTAGAGTCCCCTAACCATGCTTTATTCTTCTGCATACACTTATAACTTTCTACTCTACTATATCAATTACATATTTAATCTTTATTTTCTTCCTCCCCCATTTAATATGTAAGCTCAATGACAACATGGCTAGGTGAGTTGCCAGATGTCACAGGGAAAATTAGTGACAGTGAGAGCAAACTAAAGCATAGCATCCTGATTCCCAAACCTATATTTCCCCTAGAGAACCCAACTTCTATTTTGGCAATCATTCTCATTCTGGATACACATTGGAATCACCTCTGATGCTCTAAAAAATTATAATGTCTAGAGACTCCCCAAGAAATCCTGATCCAGATAGTACATCAGCATTTTTATTTCATTTTCCTGCCTCAATACATTCCGTTTTTTCAAACAAACATTTCAACAATATGGTGGATGTTATCAGATGGACCTGGATTCAAATCCTACTATCTGTTTTATCTCAGCAAGTTTCTCAGCCTGTAAACCTATTTCCTCAGCTCTCAAATAAGGATAATAATGCCAAATTTGCAGGGGAAATGCAAGATCAAATAAGATAATGGATATGAAGGAGTCTGACAAATAAGGTACATTCTCTATTCTACCAATCTCTATAATTTATATTTAAAATATTGCAGGCAAGTATCCACTCCTCCCTTTCTCTATGTGTTTTCTATGTCATACCTTTTTTGTTCCTTAATTCCTCTATTACTGTCTTTTTTGTGTCTATTTTATTCAAGTGTGCTGTTTTAATTCCCTTTTCATTTTTTTACTGTATTTTAATTTTTTTCCTTACTGGATACTTTAAATTATTAGTTATTTATAAATTGTTTTGTATCTATTTATAATTTGAATTAATAACAATATACACAAAATTTGCTCATATATAGCTCCATCCTTCCCTTTTTATGTTTTTATAATCACAAAGTACTTTATTCTTTGTGTGTCCATTAAAATAGATTAATACTTATCTCTATGCATTTGTCTCTTAATTTATATAGAAGAAAGGAGTTATAATTCCAAAATATTATAATAGTTTTTCATATTTGCCTATATTAATATTCTTTTCTTCTTCATATGGCTCCAAGTTACTGTCTAGTTTCATTTCATTTCAGCCTGAAGGACTCCCTATAGCATTTCTGATAGGGTAGGTCTACTAATGGCAAGCTCACTTGGCTTTGGTTTATCTAGTGATAACTTTATTTCTCCTTCATTGTTGAAGAATAGTTTGTGTATACAGACTTGCTTTTTATTGTTGTTGTTGCTGCTGCTGTTGTTGTTTTTCATTCAACATTTTAAATACATTATCTCACTACCTTCTGACCCCATAGTTTCTGATGAGAAATTAGCTCTTAATCTTATTAAGGATCATTGGTATAATAATAATTGTCAAAATTACTATTTGAGTTTCTTCTTTCTTGCTGCCTGAAAGATTCTGTCTTTCAAAAATTTGGTTTTAATGTGTCTTGCTGTGGTTCTCTTTAAAGTTTTCCTAGTTGAATTCCATTGGATGTGTAGATTGATGTCTTCCATCAGATTGTGATATTTTGACTACTGTATCTTTCAATATTTTTTCTTTTTTTTTCTTTCTCTTCTTCTGAGACTCTAATTGTTTATATATGAATATGTCTAATGATGTCCTACAAGTCTTACAAGTCTCTATTCATTTATTTTTATTTTTATTTTTATTTTCTCTATTTATTTATTTTTATTCATTTATTTTATTTTTCTACTCAGGCTGAAAATTTTCAATTGACTTATTAAGTTTGCTGATTTTTTCTTCCGCTTGGTCAAGTCTGATGCTGAATCCCTTTAATATATTTTTCAATTATTTGTTTGCCATTTTAATTATTTATTTAATTGAAGGATAATTTCTTTACAGAATTTTGTGGTTTTCTGTCAAACATCAACAAGAATCAGCCACAGGTACACCCATGTCCCCTGCCTCCCCAACGTCCGTACCATCTCCTGTCTCATCCCATGCTTCTAGATTTTCACAGAACCCATTTGAGTTCCCTGAGCCATACAGCAAATTCCCATTGGCTCTCTATTTTACATATGGCATTATAAGTTTCCAATCAGACATAGAGAACAGACCTTTAATTTATTTTGTAAATTATTTTACTTTTCAACTCTAGAATTTCTATTTGGTTCCTTAATATCATTTCTATTTCTTTATTGATATTCTCTATTTAGTAAAATATTTTTCTCCTTTCTGATTTTTATTCTTTGTCTATTTCTTCCTGTAGCTCTTTGAATATATTTAAAACAATTGATTTAGTGTCTTTGTGTCCTGATACAAAGAGCCAACTCATTGGAAAAGACCCTGATGCTGGGAAAGATTAAGGGCAGGAGGAGAAGGGGCGTGACAGAGGATGAGATGGTTGAATGGCATCATCAACTCAATGGACATGAGTTTGAGCAAACTTCAGGAGATAGTGAAGGACAGGGAAGCCTGGTATGCTGTAGTCCATGGGGTCACAAAGAGTCAAACATTGCTTAGCGACTGAACAACAGTAATGTCTTTGTATAGTAGTTTCAACATTTGGACTTCCTCAAGGATAGTCTCTGTTAGTAGATTTCCGCCTATAAATGGACCAAATTTTTTTCCATGTTTCAAAAAATTTTTGTTAGAAAGTGATCATTTTGAATACTATAATGTAGAAACTCTAGAAATTAAATTCTCCCCTTTCTTCTGGGCTTTTATGTGCTGTTTGTGATTTTTGGATGTCTGTTTGGTGGATTTTCTGTATTAATTTTGTAAAATCTGTAATCTTTATTGAAAGTGTTCACTGAAGGATCTGTTCCATTAGTTTAATATCAGCTAGTGATTTGACTGATTACTTGATATTCCTAGAAGAAAGAAAGAAAAAAAAGAAAGAAAGAGGGAAAGGAGGAAGGGAGGGAGGGAGAAGAAGAGGGAGGGAGGAAAGAATGAAGAAAGAAGAGAAGGAAAGAAAATAATGAGAACAAAAAGAAAAGGAAAGTTAAAAATAGGAACTTCCTAGTGTTGGGTCTGTATTGGAGAATTCCTTAATGCTTAGCCAGCCAGTTAGCCAGACAGTTTACAGCTCTGCCTTAGCCATGGCTTCCTGCCTGCATGGTAA
Source organism: Odocoileus virginianus (assembly GCF_023699985.2). Classification (NCBI taxonomy): domain Eukaryota; kingdom Metazoa; phylum Chordata; class Mammalia; order Artiodactyla; family Cervidae; genus Odocoileus; species Odocoileus virginianus. The sequence continues at coordinate 2,629,086 of NW_027224264.1, read as the reverse complement.
GGTAAGTCAGAGTTCAGTGCTTAGTGTCTTCTCAGGTCTTTTGGAGGATGTTTCTGCCACTGGCCATGCCTTTGGCCATCTTCATTCCCTAGGATATGCAGATATTTTTCAAAGCCCTTATTCCTGGAAACATGTTTATCTCCACCCTGTTTCCTCCCAAGCTTTTTGGTATATTTTCTATTTTGACTGTTGTTCTTTCCCCCTATCAACAGTGGCTAATAAATTTACTTTAATGCTGCTCAGCTCTGGGAAGGTTTTGTGGCAGGAAAAATTAATGTAAGCCCTTTGACCCATCTCTTAGAGAGTCACTAGGCAGATCAAAACACGGAAATAGAATTCTTTGAGAATAAGTTCTGTGTGACTTCCTCTGAAACCAGTAATCTGCAGCAGGAATATAGGTAGTTATCTTCAAAGTAGAGTGTAGAATGGGGAATGTTAATAGGGTAAGTTAAAATATCACAGAATTCTCACTTGAAATCATCACTTTAACTTTCTTCATTGAGTACCCCCCTAGTTGTTGCAAGTGTTTTGGTGGGGTTTTTTTGTTTTTTTTTTTAAATTTCTAAGTTCTGAGTAACTGGATTCTGACAGTTTTCCAGCTTATTCATTGTTATGAAGGGATAGACTTTTGGATTTTCCTACTCTGCAATTTTCAGTAACTTCATTTGATAAGAATCACCTTTAATCTATAGATCGGTTTAAATAGAATTTCCATTTTCACAATGTAAGCCTCTAAATAAGGAATGTGAATTTTGTCTCATTTCATTGAGACCATCTTTAATTTCTCTTAGCAATGTTTTGTAACTCTCATCTAATAAATCTATCAGTTATTTTGTTAAACTTATGTTTAAGTATTTTTTCTTTTCATTATATTTAGAGTGAAATTATTTTCCTATTTTTATTTTCAGATAGTTTATTGCTAGTATATAGAAATACTTTTGATTCTTATACATTGTTCTTGTACCCTGAAAATTTTCTAAATTTATATTTAGTCCTAATTGTATGTATGCATGAGAGTTTATTTTTTAAGTATTTTTTAAAATATAAAGAATCATACTAATTAAGACTGCTTTTTTCTTTCTAATTTTCATACTTTTTGTTTCCCTTTCTGTTTCTTTTCTGTCTTTTTTTCTGATTGAACTAAGTAAAATCACCACTATAATGTTGAATAGAGGTGACAGAAGGAGACATTTTTGTCATCTTTATTTTGTTATCAACCTTAGGCAGCATGCAGTCAGTCTTTCACCATTAAGCATGATGCTGGGTGTAAGTTTTTAACAGATGCCTTTTCTTGTGTTAACCAACTTCCCTTCATATTCTAGTTAGTTGAGGTTTTTATTATGATTTAGTGTCAGATTTTGTCAAATTTTTTTTCTTTCTCTTTATTGAGAAAATAATGTGGTTTTGTCCTATTTTGTTAAAAAATATATTACATTGTTTTTCTGAGGTTAAAACAGCCTCATATTCCAGGGATTACTGGTCATTCTATGTATTATTTTTAATCTTATGGATTCAGCTTTATAGTATTTTGTGTCTGTATATATATATATGTGTGTGTGTATATATATATATTTTGTCTGTATATATATAGATATATATATACAATTTGTGTCTGTATTTTACTATTTGTTTTCTATATGTTTCACATCCTTTTGTTGCTATGTTTTCTCTTTAACTGACTTCCATTTTGTTGCATAAATTTGTTGTTGTGTTACTTTAATTCCAATTTAATTTTCTATTTGTTTCCTTTTAATATTTTTTCAGTTGTTTTTCTTAATAGTTACTATAGGGTGTACATCTTAGTTGGCCTAGGCTGTCATAACAGAATACCACATAATGAGTGGCTTAAACAACAGAAACCTATTTTCTCATAGTTCTGGAGTATGGAAGTCTGAAACCAGGATGCCTGCATGTCTGGGTTCTGGGGAGAGCATTCTTCCTAGCTTGCATACAGTCATTTTCTCACTGTGTGTTCACATGGTCTTTCTTCAGTGTGTGCATATGGTGACAGAGTTAAATATCTCTTCCATCTTCTTTAAAAGCCACTAATCTTATTGGATTAGGACCTTACTCTTATAATCCCATTTTACCTCATTCATTACTAAAATTACTTCCCTATCTCCAAATATAGTCATATTGGTGGTTAGGGCTTTATCACAGGAATTTGGAGGGGGCACAGTTTAGGACATAGTGGTTTGCAATATTCCTTTATACTTATTACAATTTACTTAAGATTGATGCTAACTTAATTTCAGTAAATGTATATAATTTTCTCCAATGTAGCTCTATATTCACCACACTCTGTGTTATTTTCATTTATATGTTTATATTTTATAAAGCCAATGAATTAGTTTTATAATTATTGCCTCATACAATTGTCATTACAAGTAATTACGATAAGAAAAAGTAAATAATACATTCATACTCTTTTATATTTACACATTTACCTTTACCAGTGCTTTTTATATCTTTGTGTCATGCTATTTCTTTTTATCTTGAAGGACTTCCTGTATTATATTTCACAAAGCAAATCTGGTAGGTACAAATTTTCTCAGTCTGTATTTATGCAGGAATGCCTTTTTTGAATCTTCATTTTAGAAAGAAATTTTTGCTGGATATAGAATAGTTGTCAGGCAATATTTTTCTTCCTCATTGCTTCTGGCCTCCATTGTTCCTGATTAGAAGTAATCTGTAATCTTACTTTGGTATGTAATAAGTTTTTTCTCTTGCCCCATTAAGAGGTTTTCTGTGTCATTGTCTTTCTTTTCTCTCTTCTTTTTTTTTGGGGGGGGGAGGGGGGCTTGCATCAGCTAGGATCTTAGTTCCCTGACCAGGAATCAAACCTGCATCCCCTGCGGTGGAAGCATGGAGTCTTAACCACTGGACTGCGAGGGAAGTCCCTGTGCCTTTTTTTAAAACTAATTTTTATTGGAGTATAGTTGTTTTATGAGGTCCTAATGTCCTTGTCTTTCAACCCCTATTTACACATCTTTAGGCATGAGTCTATTTATGCTTATATTATTTTGATTCAATTGAGTTTCTTGGATGTGTAGATATTTTTCCTCAAATTTGTAAATGTTTTGGTTATTTTTTTTCAACTATTCTTTCTGCCATTCTTCTCATTCTAAGAATTTCATTGTGCACATGATGGTATGGTTTCCACTTATCCTCGATCAATCCTCTAGGCTGCAAGCAGGAACTCCATCCTCTCCCTGCAGTTTTCATCCTTGGCTTCACACTGAGATCACCTTGGGGCCCTTTGAACCACTAGGGATTGATTGAGACCCTCCTCAGATGTGTTGATTTAGCTGGCTGGGATACCTGGGCATCACGATTGCTTCTAATTCCCCAAATGATTCGAGTGGATGGCCAAAGTTAGGTGCGACTGCTGTAGTCCCCCATATAATACCCCAAACCCCTATCCCGGCTAGGAGGACCTGTCCTCTCCCACATAGAATCCCCAGCCCTTGCCCTGTAGCAAACTCTGCCCTCAACCTGACCCTCACCTCTTTGGTCTTCCACCCAGCAGTGTGTCGATCCTCATTTGCTCTCTCCCCCAGATTGTTGGCAGAAGAGCAAGGACCCAGTGTACCAACTGCCAGGCAGCCACCACTGCACTGTGGTGGGAAAATGCCAGCGGGGACCCTGTGTGCAATGCCTGCCACCTCTACTACAAGCTACACCAGGTACCCCAGGGCCCTTGGAGACTCCCTCCTCCCCTTCCTCCCACTTCCCTTCCTTGCCCTCCTCCCTTCTCCATGAGTTATTTTCTTCCTTCTTCCTCCATCCGTCCTCCTCTCCCCCATTCTCTCCCACCCTCCCTCCAACTCTCCTCCCTCTACTGCGTCCCTCCTGCCCCCTCCTCCCTTGGCCATCAACTAATCTCCACTCCCCTGCCCTAGACCAGGGGCGGCTCCCACCCACCTGAGAGGCTTTCCCAAGCTCAGGGCCTCACAGCCTCAGGACTCTTGAGGACAGACCACACCAGGGCCACATCAGGGGTGCACTGCCTACTCCTCGAACCAGTTCCTTGTCCTGAAGAAGTGGGGTGGAGAGGGCATCCCTGGAGGAGTCCCAGAGGCAAGATGTGGAGTCAAGAAATACCCATGCCCTCCCTCTGGGCAGGTGAACCGACCACTGACCCTGAGGAAGGATGGTAAGGAGACTCGAAACCGCAAGGCATCTGGGAAAGGGGAAAAAAAATGGGCATCGAGCCTAGGAGCTAGAAGAGCAGCAGAAGGAACATCTGGCAGCTTCATGGTGGAGGCTGGGGGCAGCAGTAGCGGGAAGTGTGGGGAGGTGACCTCAGGCTTGACACTGGGGCCACCTGATACTGCCCATCTCTACCAAGGCCTGGACCCCGTGGAGCTGTCTGGGCCTGTTAACCACATCCTGCCTTTCCTAGGACCCCTGTTGGGCTCACCCACAGGCTCCTTCCCCAAAGGCCCTGTACCTCTCACCACCACCACCACTGTGGTGACCCTGCTCAGCTCATGAGGGTACAGAGCATGGCCTCAGGGCAGGGTCTGGTGTTCCCTCCCCATTTCTAGCCAGCAGTGTGTCCCACCCAACCTTCTGGGACCTAGAAAAAATCTTGGGCTGGATCTTCAAAGCTTCTGTAAAATAAAACCACCATTGTCCTGAAAATGGAGGTGTGAGTCTGTGTGGAACTGGAGTGTGTGTGTGTTTCTGTGTCCACGTCAAGGCTCTGTTCATCCCTCTGTTTTTTCTATTCTTTATATTAGATATTCTTTTTTGCTTTATCGTCAACTCCAGTGATTCTTTCCACCGTTCAGCTCAAATATGCTATTGAGCCATTCTAGTGAATTTCTCATTTCAGTTATTGTACTATTCAAATACAAAATTTGTATTTGGTATTTTAAAAATAAATTTTGCTTTTATATTAATACACTTTATTGAGTCATTGTCAACACAGGTTCCATTAGTTTTTAAAGCATAGTTTTCTTTATTTCTTTGAACACATTTATAATAGGTGCTTTGAAGTTTCTTCTACTAAGTTCAACATATGAACAACATTAGAGACAGTTTCTCTTGACTACCATCCACCTCCCCTGCCACCACCACCAAGTATGGGTCATATTTTTCTTATTTATTTGCATGTCATGCAAAGTTTTGTTGAAAACTTTGTTAGAAATTTCTTTGTTAGAAATTTTAGCATAGTTCTCTATGAATTTGGATCCCTTCTATGGGCTTTTTGTTGTTCTTACTAGTTTTTGTTCTATTTGGTTACTTGCCCAAGCTAATTCTGTAACATCTGTATTCACTGATGTCTCTGCTCAATTTTTTTTATGGTGTGTTTTAATTTTTTTAATTTTATTTTTTGCATTGGAGGATAATTTCTTTACAATATTGTGATGGTTTCTGCCATACATCAACATGAATCCACCATAGGCATACCTATGTCCCCTCCCTCTTAAATATTCCTCCCAATTCCTTCCCCAACCCACTCCTATAGGTTTTATCTTTTAAAAGGTATTTTATTGCTTTTTTTTTAAATATTGTTTTCATGGGAGATTATCTCTGTGCCAGCATAACTCAATGGTAAATCAGTGATTGATCAAGTTTTATGTTTAAGTTTTTTAAATTAATGAAATTTCCACTCTTTGCTAATATATCTGAGTGTTGATTGGGGTACGCATTCTAATTTCAGTCAGTGAACAAGTCAGTACTTGTAAATTCAGTTCTTTCTGGGTACACAAAGTTTCATTTCCAGCTTGGGATGAGAAGCCTTCCCTGATTGTTTCTCAGCAAGATTACAGTTGGCTTTGACAATACCTCTGGGCATGAGGTTTTATTCTCTTTGCTCTAAATCTAGACAGCTGCCTTCCAGCATGAGACTGACTAGTCTTCATAGTCTACCTTGCACTCGTAGAGCTCTCAAAAAATGGATCTGGTATTGGTATAGCCCCAGGTTAAAAGGCCATGTATTCCTATTGTCCTTATTAAGATTTAGTTGTTTCTCTTGAATAAACTTTTCTCAATATGCTATATATGTTTGGTCAATTTCCAGAGTCCTGAAATATTTGGTTTTGATAAATTTGTCCAGTTTCATCACTGCTTTCTACTGAGCTCCTTACTTTGCCATTCTACAAGTCAAGTAGCATAAGTCTTCTTATTTCATTTGAAGGACAAAATGATGAGTTTTTATCAAATGGTTATTTCAGCTTAGTGGACATGACTTGATTGAATAATTTGTCATAGTGGTCAAGAGTTAGTATAGCAATTGATTTCTATATTCTCCATTTCTGCATATGAATATCTAAAATTTCATTATGGTTTCACAAATTTCAGACCTTATAATGTTATACCCAAGGATATTTTTGGCAACAAGAATAACTTATAAGCCTTTATAAAACTATGTCCTCTTCTCCAGGACTTCCAAGATTTTGTTTCTTTGCTTGTTTTTATTTTTGCTGTGTTGCTGTAGGCTTGGAGAAATATCTGACACTCTAAGAATATGCAAATATGTAGTTGGATCTAAAATATGCAAGGCCTTTTAAAAACTTCTGCCAAATTTTGCTACCTCAGTCCATAAAAAGTTGAAGATAATAATTAAATGATAATACTAATATAAAGCTAAAAGGGATCCTACTATATTCATAGCCTAGAAAGCATCTTCTGCTAATAAGTCTGTCCACGAAAAACTTTTAAAGAACCAATTCGAATGTTATAGCCTAGAAAACTTTCCATACTACAATGGATATAGTATAAAGGGAACCTGAAAATAAATCTGGAAACAAAGATTAAAAGAGTATAAAGGGAACCTGAAAATAAATCTGGAAACAAAGATTAAAAGAGTAGGCTTACTTAGGCTCTTCAGGTATTGCTCCAGCATTTTTCCAAATAGAAATAGCCTAGTTCTATATTGTTGCATTGTTTTTAACATAAGAGTCCAGACTTACTATTTATTTCCTGTTGAGCTGGGTGTTCAATGGAAGAACTGATGTTGAAGCTGAAACTCCAATACTTTGGCCACCTGATGCAAAGAGCTGACTCATTTGAAAAGACCCTGATGCTGGGAAAGATTGAGGGCAGGAAGAGAAGGGGATGACAGAGGATGAGATGGCTGAATGGCATCACTGACTCAATGGACATGAGTTTGGGTAAACTCCGGGAGTTGGTGATGGACAGGGAAGCCTGGCATGCTGCGGTTCATGGGGTTGCAAAGAGTTGGACACGACTGAGCGACTGAACTGAACTGAACTGAACTGAGCAGTGAACAAATTGCTCTAGAAACAATGGATCATTTTTTCATAAGGGAAAGTAGTTTGCAGAAAGAAACTTTTAAAATAATAATTATAAAGAGAAAAACACAACCAACCTGTTTGTATTGCCCACTATAACTGGTGAAGGCAAATCAAGAAAAAATAATGAAGACTATTTCAAACTAATTAATTACAGTCCATTTCTGGGCCCCTTAATTCTACTTTTTATTCCATATTATCTATGTGGCCATAACTTTCACTACTAGGTGCGATTTTTCTAGTTGTGAGTGAATGACACTTTGAATTTTAGAATTACAGAGTTATCACTGTTATCCATTTAGTTAGGAAAGCTAACATATGTAAACGTCTATGCCTTCCACCATGGACAATTGCAAAGCAATCTTTTTCAGGAGAATGGTTAAAACAAGGTTTCTATTTCCATTCCAAATGAATGCCTTTTAAGTATAGGGCACCTTTAATAAGCTCTCCAGAGATCATTACTGTAGGTGATTAAGGAGATTTTTAAGGTTTGTAGTTCAAAGTTGTCAAACTAAACTATAATATGGGAAAATTTCTCCTCTCTCTCTCCCTCTCTCTCTCTCTCTCTCTTTCTCTCATAGCATGTTTGTGTGTGCTCAGTCGTGTCCAACTCTTTGCAACCCCAGGGACTGTAGCCTGCCAGGCTCCTCTATCCATGGAGTTTTCCAGGCAAGAATACTGGGGGGGGTTAACATTTCCTATTCCAGGGGATCTTCTCGACCCAGGGATCAAACCTGAGTCTCTGGCATCTCCTGAACTGGCAGGTGAATTCTTGACCACTGCACCACCTGGGACGCCCTCTCATAACATAGGGGCTAACAATTTTGCCTCTGCTTCTGTCTGCCATGTAGCCCCGCCTTTGTCTCTCACTAGCTCTGTTAACTTCTTTCTCAGCTTTCCTCCTCTGTAAAATGAGGAAAATAGTACGTACCTAACACATAGACTCATTGATTAATATATTGAGTTAGCCAAAAGTTCATTGTTAGTGAATACATTGTTCAATAAAGTTACTGATGAATATGAAAAATACGTGTTTTATTTTAACTTAAAATTGAATGAACTTTTTGATCAGCACTATACAAGGAACTGACACATGATAAGTGCTTTAAAAGTATGTGCTGTTCTTGTGAAATAATCCTTTTAATTTGGTGTTATTTGCACTACAGATGAAGAGCATGCCCTATAGATATCAATCTTAGTAAAATTGTATGAATGCCGTTTTGACATAGAAGTTAGATAGCCAAAGTGTTTTAAAACAAACACAAGCAATTTGAGTCTTCAGTAAATTTGACTAAGTAGCAATATCAAAAGTCCATTTTGAGGTGTAGATAATACACCTCTCTATAGTGGCCTCTTTATGCTGAATATGCTAACTGAAATTTACTAAATGTCTATTTGACATTATATTTTGTGTCTTAGACACACTTTGTTTGCAAAGATACTTAATATTTAAATGGTCAGTTTAATCAACCTTCAATTTGTTTATTACATATATCTGAAACCAACAACTCAACTTAGCTATTTTTCCAACTGGGAAAAAAAGCTATTTACCTGGTACCTAGAAGGGTACCTAACAGATAGTAAGCATTTAATAGTTATTGAATGGATGGATGGGAGGATGGATTCAATTTGAAGTCAATGTAGACAAATTCAAGGTTTTATTTATGTCAGCATGCTATGATAAATTCAAAGTTGGTTTTATATATAAAAGTTAAACCAGTGATAATTCATTTCCATAGAAGTCAGGTCATAGGAAAATGTATGAAACATACTTTTTTCAGTTCAGTCCTATTTTTTGGCAAAGATGATATGAGGGAGATGAGAAGCAAGACACAGTGATTTGACAGAATACTTTCCTAGAAGTTGCACAGTATAGTCATATTATAGATGCAGTTGAGGGAACATACTACAACTATTTTTATTATGTATTATCCATCTCCCTCGAAGCTGAATGTCCCAAATATTCCCATTTTTGCACGGGTCCAAAAAGAGAGTTGTCATGTCGACTTTAAGCCAATATACTATGTCAAGAATGTCATCAGTTATGTGACCACAATTTCATGTGTCTATAGTGATGTGAATGTGACACCTTTTAACTTACTTGCAATCATCTATTACTCTGGAACACGCAGCTTCATAAAGTCCTGAATTAATCTTCAGGGAGAAGAATGCCTAATAAAGAACACAATAATGTGCAGCAGCTCTGGCAATAAATTTGATGAAAGGTTTTCTGAAAGCCACAGCAAAGGGTAAATGAGTCCACTTATTAGCTCTGTGTTGCTGTTATTTATGTTCTGTGACCCACAGGGAGATGAGAGCTTGCTGCCAGGGCTGCCTTCCCAGGGCTTCAGCATGTTGATGTGTTGGGACCAATGTTTGTACACTAAGTGGGAAAATTTTTTCATTTTAGGAAATGTGTTTTCTTGAAACCAGAATTTTGCCAAGTGGTGTTTTGTTGTTGTTGTTTTGGTTTGGTCTGTTTTTTAAATTTTAGTCTTAGGTTCTTGGAGTTTGGGAACCATAGTGTATTTTTGGTGGCTTGGAGGTTTGGGATAGAGTTATAAGCAAAAATGACCTTATCACACATGGGATTTGTAATGATTCTCTGTGAAGTATATTTGAGGAGACGATAATCGAAGTGAATAGAGTACAAGTTTTGTTAGATATGTTTCCAAGAAGTTTCTGTTTGGTTTTATAACAATTCATTGTCTGAGAACTAAAAAAGATGCCTTTTATTTTTACTAATGTCTATTGTGTATGTGTGCATTCAAATTTTTTTCCATTTATTTTTATTAGTTGGAGACTAATTACTTTACAATATTGTAGTGGCTTTTGTCATACATTGAAATGAATCAGCCATGGAGTTACATGTATTCCCCATCCCGATCTCCCCTCCCACCTCCCTTTCCACCCGATTTATGTTTTCTGGTTAACTTTTGATTGGATCCTATTCAGAGTTGAGTTGAAGGAATGACTATGGTTTATTGCTCTTTATGTTCATAATTGAGTTCTTTTCATGGTACCGTTGAATAAGGACAAAAATGAACCAGAAAACTTTGAATTTACATCCCTTAACCCTTTATGAATTTTCATCCATCATTTCTCTTCATTTCCAAACCCATAAATACCTAGGGTACTTAATACTACTCCCTGAATGTTGTATTCTTTCTTTTCATTATTGTCAGCAATACCTTCAGCTGATCATTGTGGGTTTCGTTTATTGTTGTTCTTGCTATAGGCACTTTTGAGAAAACAAAGATGATGCCCATTGAGGCTTTACCTGAGTATTTGAACCTGTATTTTATGATATTACTTTTCTTTTTTGATATTACTTTTTAATTATGTAGCATTCTGAGCTCAAGAGTTGGAGAAGAGAGAAAAAGTGAGATGAAATGAATATGGTTATTTTTGTTAATCATTATGGATCAAGTTTTCATTTTTCATTAATCCCCTGCATCACCTGTATGTCCCATTCCTGATGTGAAATCGCAGAAGCCAGTCATATAACTCAGACAAGAAAAATTAAATGCTATTTAATTTAAAATATAATTCAAGTAATAGATCATTCATGGAACATTTGAAACTGATATATTTGTCCTACTCTAGAATAAATACTTGGAGTTGTAAGAATTAAAATATTAAAGAAAGAAAGGTGTACAACCTCAAGGAAGAAGAATAGATGGAGTAATTCAGTGTTTTATTGTTACAAAATTCTAGAATTTACATGTGTTTCTCTCCATGAAAGCAAATAAAGCTCTCTTCAAAGTTCAATTTATTGACATTTACTGACTCAATCAACAAATAAATATTTAATGCCAGTTTGTGTAAGGCACTGTTCTATATAATACAGAGGAGAATAATTCATGGCCTCCTGCTCTCAAGAGGTTTACAATCTGTAAACATAGGAAAAAACAATCTTAATATGAGGTAAAATTCAATACAGGTTTAAACAAGGTTAGTTGCATAAGCGATTTTCTAATAAAAATGCAAGGGAATGAGGAATTCAGTATGAGAGTAGAGACTAGAAAAGACATTCAAAAGCTGTTATATTTGAAACTGAAAAATAAATAGCTTGTTAATTCAGTAAGTAAGAAAGTTGGAAGAAGGTCATTTTTTTCTGGAGTGAATAGAAGAGGCACAGAGGTGAAAATACATATCATGCTGAGTAGATACAAGTAGATTCTTTGAGGTAGATTTACCCAATCGGCTCCTTGGCAGTGAAAAAAAAAGTGGGAGATGAAACCTTGTTTTGAGGCTAGAAATTGGGTCAAGAGTAAGATTTTCAGAGTAAATGAAACAATTGACAATTAATTGGCATACTGGGAAGAGGGAAGCAGATATTTACTGTTGCAGCATCACCTTGTGTTTTATTGCATTGACATAAGTGTTCAGTTTTGAAGGGATATAGCATTTCTATAATACCACTGTTCTTAAAAATTATATTAAAAATAAATTAGTTGGAGAATATAGAAAAGACTGAGTCTTTGAAATGGGCAATGGCCTCCTATCTGATTAGGAAAGAAATTGTTTTATCAGTATTTTCTACACCAAGTTCTTCATAAGGATTACAGGGGTGAATGTCTTATTACTGTTGCTCATGGCCCTGTCTTTAATATATAAGTAACACTAAATATTCTAGAGAAGAATGTTTACTGCAAGATCCTCTAAGTAGAATTTTACAAGTAGACCTTTTTATTTTGCACAACATCTCACAGAACAAGTGTTCCATAGAGACTATTTTGGGAAACATAGTCTTATATAAATAATTCTTTTTAAAAAATCGGCCTAAAAGATTTACTAACTCTATGATATTCTCCAGCCTGAAAGTTTCAGTCAAAAAATATGATGTGCACAGTACTTTAATTCCCACCCTGAAATTAACGTATTTTTGCATCACCCATTTTATGGGTAACAGGTATAACATTTTTACTACATTCATGCTGCTTAAAGCTCCTGAAGAAGAGTTGGAAGTAAAATGATTAAAGTTCTTAGTTCTGCAAAATTTGATGGCTACCTGGTGGAATTCATTTCCAAAGAGACTGGATATCTAGTATCTTATCTTTCTAGCAAATTAAAAACATCCAGACCAAAAGCTCATGAAAATGAAAAACTGTAGGAAGAAGAGGATGGAGAATGTTTATTTAGAGTTTGTGTTTCTAAATCTGTTGTGTAGAGCAAAAGGAACGGTGATTTTTTTTAAGTTTCTACTTGTGTGGTCCTTGAGTCCTGGTCAGTGTTTGTTTCATTTTCTTTAGATCTCTGTAGTTTTAAGCCACTGAAGTTTTGGTTAGGTTTGGTGGAGAGTATTGTGTCATCAAAATGTCAGACTATTTAGTTAAGTTATTGCTTTTGATTCATGTTAAGAAGTATGAGGTTTATTTAACAATTAAGTGGGATAACAGAAGACAATGTATGCCAACTCTTAATATTCCTAGCAAACAGTTGAATAGGGAGTCCACCATGGAAACTGAGGCCACAGTGTGTTTCAAATGACTTCTTTTTGGCATGTTGAAGATTTTGGTATTAGTCCATCTGCCTAATGGGACTCCTAGACTAATTTTATCTTGAAACCAAAAAGCCTAGCCATAGCTACTTCCTGGGGTGCTAATATATGTAATCATAAGGCCTTGCACACACCACCCTTGGTGCAAATAAATTAACATAATTGATGAAAATTTGCCTCTAAAAACCATAACTCACCAATATCATCACTCATTGCTCAGAGATGTCAAGGTACGCAAGTGAAGATGCTCTTCTTAATGGCTTAGGACTGTGCTATCTTCTTTAGCACTGGGATAGGAAGTATTGTTTAGAGGATGATACCTCATGCGAAGTAACATTCATGCCTGAATATATATATAAAGAAAGAGAGGAAATAAGAGGAGGAAGGGGGAGGGAGGAGGGAGGGAGAGAAACAGAGACAAAGTGAGAGAATGCACTTGAGATTAATTTTGGACAGTTCATACAATGACTCGGAGAAGGCAATGGCAACCACACTCCAGTACTCTTGCCTGGAAAATCCCATGGACGGAGGAGCCTGGTGGGCTGCAGTCCATGGGGTTGCGAAGAGTCAGACACGACTGAGCGACTTCACTTTCACTTTTCACTTTCATGCACTGGAGAAGGCAATGGCACCCCACTCCAGTACTCTTGCCTGGAAAATCCCAGGGATGGCAGAGCCTGGTGGGCTGCCATCTATGGGGTCACACAGAGCCGGACACGACTGAAGCGACTTAGCAGCAGCAGCAGCATGCAATGACCCTTCAATGATGGTTCTATGTGATTGCATGCATGCATGCTAAGTTGTTTCACTCGTGTCTGACTCTTTGCAGAGTCCATGGGATTCTCCAGGCAGGAATACTGGAATGGGTTGCCATTTCCTTCTTTAGGGGATCTTCCCAACTCAGGGATTGAATCTAAATCTTGAATGTCTCCTGCACTGGCAGGCAGGTTCTTTACCACTAGCACCACCTGGGAAACCCTATGTGATTAAACCAGATTTAATATTCCTAGTTGTATAAGAAAAATCAAGTGAGATAGTTTCCATTATAAAAGAAGAACATAACATGAGGATAGAGAGTCCCTGACAACATGTTAACATAACACAGAAAATAAGGTTCAAAATATTTACAGAATCATTCATTACATAAACCATAGTATCAATCAAGATTAATGTTCCAGAAGCTATACATATATATGTATACACATACAAAAGTAGTCCTGCCCAAAGCAGCTTACATTTAGAGATATAGAGCCTTAAATTAGAAACATTTTGGGTACAAAATGGTTTGCAACTCTTGGAATCATGGTCTAACATATTCAAAGAAATATATAGTTACAGATTTCCAAGGTATTCTTTTGGAATGGGAATGCTGTAAGGCAGAATTAGCATCATTTGAACTATGTTTGTCTTCATGTGCATGCCTGCTAAGTTTTTTCAGCCATGCTCGACTCTTTTGGAGAGTGGAGCCTGGCAGGCTGTGGTCCTTGGGATTTTCCAGGCAAGAATACTGGAGTGGGTTGCCATGCCCTCCTCCAAGGGATCTTCCTGACCCAGGGATCAAACCCATATCTCTTACATCTCCTGCATTGGCAGGTGGGTTTTTTACCATTAGCACCACCTGGGAAGCTCACTTATAAACAAGAAATATGCCAGTTTCTCCACAGAAGAAAAGAAATTTGAGACCTTGAAGAACCCAAGTAGGCTCTTGCAGCAAAGCTTACCGAGTGTGAAATATTTGATGGAGAAAGTTGGTGCTATGTTAACAATATGAGAAATGGGGCTATAAATTAGTCCAATGTATGTATGTATGTATGTATATTAGTCACTCAGTCGTGTCCAACTCTTTGCGACCCCATAGACTGTAGCCCACCAGGCTCCTCTGTCCATGGGATTCTCCAGGTAAGAATACTGGAGTGGGTTGCCATTCCCTTCTCCAAACATCCCTCCTATTGAGAGGGTTATTTGATGTTATCTGTCAATTCAAAATTAACTTTCCGCCTATAATTTTCCATAGCTTACTGGAAATAATTCTTTTAGAATTCAATGTATTATGTCCTTGCCATTGAATCAACAAAGTATAAATGTAGAGATATATTTAAGTTGATCCTTAGCTTCTTCTTTCCATGCCATCCCCCTATTTTATTTATCCCTCCCCACCCTCCTTTTTGTCTTTCCTTCTCCTTTTCATTCTCATTTTCTTCATTTAATAGAAACTGTAGTTACCACTTTTTGAACACAGACATTGTTGTAAGTGTAGATATTCTTCATTCATTTTACAAATACATGTTGAACACTTCTAAGACACAGAAACCTTTCTAGGAAACAATATCTTTGCTTACATAGAGCGTATGTTGTACTTGAGGAAGGGGATAAACATGTAAAGGAACAAGATAATTATAGATTATATTAGATGCTGTAAAGGATGTAAACAGGGTGATTATATAACATAACTAGGGGAAGAGTTAAGAAAGACCATCTTGAGGAGGTGCTATTTGGACTGAGATAAAAAAAAAATTAACTATACAAAAATCTGGGGTTAAAACATTCTAGGCATAAGATACAATGGCGTTTAGGTTGTTAGAGAGGGAGGCCTATTTGGATAGAACTCAGTGAAGAGGGCTTCCCTGGTGGCTTAGACGGTAAAGAATCCGCCTGCAATGCAGAAGACCAAGGTTTTTCCCTGGGTCGGGAAGATCCCCTGGAGAAGGAAATGGCAACCGACTCCAGTATTCTTGCCTGGAGAATTCCATGAGAAGCCTGATGGGTGAATGAAATGAGAAGATGCAGAAGTAGTCAGGATCTTGATTATAGAAACCCTGTAAGCAGAAGTAAGAAATGATCCTGAGAGTAATGGGACACTATTGAAAATATTCTATGCAGGGAAGAGATATAATCTGATTTGCATTTTAAAACTTTGTGGGGAGAATGGATACTGAGGGTCAAGAATGGAATTAGGGAAACCTATTAGGAGACTGTTGAAGCCAGCTGTGGTGTTGGAGAAGACTCTTGAGAGTCCCTTGGACAGCAAGGAGATCCAACCAGTCCATCCTAAAGGAAATCAGTCCTGAATATTCATTGGAAGGACTGATGCTGAAGCTGAAACTCCAATACTTTGGCCACCTGATGCGAAGAACTGACTCATTTGAAAAGACCCTGATGCTGGGAAAGATTGAAGGCGGGAGGAGAAGGGGATGACAGAGAATGAGATGGTTGGATGGTATCACTGACTCAATGGACATGAGTTTGAGTAAGCTCTGGGAGTTGGTGATGGACAGGGAAGCCTGGCGTGCTGCAGTCCATGGGGTCACAAAGAGTCAGACATGACTGAGTGACTGAACTGAACTGAACTGAACTCATTCAGAGTTCTGTATTGGATTATAATGATGTGTGTGTGTGTGTGTGTGTGTGTGTGTGTGTGTGCATGTGTGTGCTCAGTCATGTCTAACTCTTTGCAACTCCATGGACTGTAGCCGCCAGGCTCCTCTGTCCATAGAATTATCCAGGCAAGAATACTGGAGTGGGTTGCCATTTCTTATTCCAAGGAATCTTCCCAAACCAAGGGCTGAACCCAAGTCTCCTGCATCTCCTGCATTGACAGGCTGATTCTTTACCACTGCATCATGCGGAAAGGCCCCATGATGGTAGTTAGTACTACAAATATTGAGAAGTGAATTGACTAGGGACTTGTTTTAGAACCAAAGTCACAGGGCTTGGTACTGCATTGGATGTGGAGAATAAAGGAAGTGAGGTATTGTAATAAGGAAGAACAACTGAGTGACAATTGCTACTTTAGTCAAGTTCTGAGTGCAGAAAATTGAAATAAATAGACTAGTATATTAGAGGTGATGATGTGAACACATTTAATCCTTATAACAAAGCCAGGGATTATTACCATTAAACAGATGATAAAATTGAGGCTCAGAGAGATTAAGTAATTCATTAAAGGTCACAAAAATTGGTAGAGGAAAGATCAAAACTAGAGCCTCCTTGACATCAAAGATCCCTGCCCTTAAGCACTACCTATCAAAAATTTAGGTTTAGAGAAGAAAAAGACTCAGGATTTGAATAATTTAGCCTGTTGTATCCATGCTGCTAAAGTTCACTTAATAGAACTCATAAGATACCTACTCCAAAACCAATACAGGTCATTAAACCGGTCTTTAGAAATTGGTAGGCTTCAAGGGGATGCTGGCAGTATTCAATGTATCGACTTTTATTTCACAGAAGGCAACTTCTGCTAAGTCATGTTTCCTGCTTCGATGGTGGAAGTAGGGCTGTCTGACATTCTATGGCATTGAATTCAGTTTTAAGTTATTTTTGAGACTAGCAAACAGTTATTGACTTCAAGCCTGTGCTAGTACATTACTGATAACATAAACCTCTGTTTTTTACAGTTGATATTTCACCTTATGATTTTGGAGATGTGCCTGCCTATTCACAAAGAGCCAGATGGCATTGAAGCACCCATTACTAACTACTCAAGGCAACGCCATGCACAGAATAGAAATAAACAGAAATTGACAAAAGAAGTCCTTCCTATTATTATAAACTGCAAGACATTCTATAATGTCCTTAATTGTTGTGTGTTCACGATTATATTAATTATAAGTCTCCTTTGAGATTCTTCACAGGGTAAACCTGTGATGTTAATTATGCCACCATAGTGACAGTACTCCAGTATTTTAGGCAAAAATAAATTGCTATGCTATGAACAGTCATCTGTCACTTCACACCTCAGATAATCATATGTCATCTCTATAGAAGCATTAATGGTAAAAGAACTCCCTAACTCACATATTTAGGATGATCAAATTGCACATGTAATGGAATTTTGGACTGGATATAGTTTTAATTTCAGTAAAGAGTAGATGTCTCTCAGAGGAACTTTCTGAGATAATGAAGTCATTTGTGCATGATATAGAAAATTGGCATTGAAGGTATATCTTACAGATTGTCCCATAGTTACTGCAAAAAAAAAAAGTTTATAAAATTGTGCTTTGGCCTCACAACCTAAGTATATCTGGGAATTGTGCATATGAAAACAATGGCAAAACGATGTATTTAGTGGCCTGGACCTGATTTCTACATTGAGTCATAACTATACTGGAACATAGTACATGTCAGATTACTTGGTCTAACTTGTTAAAGGTGAGTTGGAGTGATAGTAACTAATAGTAATTGAATGCCAGCCACTAGGCAGGGAGGAGCCTTCTGTGTTTATCTTAGCTAATTACCACCACAACAATACAAGTTCAGTATTATGATCCTCACTTTACACAGAAGTAGTAAATAATATGTATAGACTCCCACGGTCAGTCACAATCAGAAACATAATGCAAGAGCTATGGAGATTAAAACGTAGATTGTATATACATTGTCTAGAATCCAGTTTGATTTCACTGGATTACAAAATAAATGGCTAATAGTATGTCCTCATCTCAAACTTTTCTAAATCCAAAATTACAAAATACACAAAATAAAGTATATGTGTGTATACATATATATGTATATGGGCTTCCCTGGTGGGTCAGATGGGAAAGAACCTGCTTGCAAGGCAGGAGACCTGGGTTCCATCCCTGGGTTGGAAAGATCCCCTCAGTGAGGGCATGGAACCCACTCCAGTATTCTGGCCTGGAGAATCCCCATGGACAGAGGAGCCTGGCGGGCTACAGTCCATAGGGTCGCAAAGAGTCAGACGCGACTGAGTGACTAAACACATATATGTATATTCAATAATGTATGTTTTTAATTTATTTATTTATTATTTTGTTTTTGGCTGTGCTGGGTCTTTGTGGGCTTTCTCTAGTTGCAGTGAGTGGGGGCTACTCTCTAGCATCAGTGCAAAGGCTTCTCTTGGTGTTGGCTTCTCCTGTTGCGGTGCACAGGCTCTAGGATGCGTGGGCTTTAGTGGTTGCAACTTGCAAGCTCTAGAGCACAGACTCAGTAGTTATGGCCCTCAGGCTTAGCTGCTCCGCGGCATGTGGATCTTCCAGACCAGGGATTGAACCCATGTCCCCTGCATTGGCAGGCAGATTCTTAACCACTGGGACACTAGGGAAATCTGTGTGGTATGTTTTTAATATAACATTTTCCTGAAAATATAAGAATATAGGTTTATTGTAGAAAATTCTGAAATTTTTGAATAAAATAATAGCTAACACTGTAACAGTGGCTGGGCACTTATTATGGATCAGATGCTCTGATAATCTTTTTCCATTGATTATTTTGTTTAATGCTCATGACAACCAGATGCAGAAGATGTTGCTGTTACTGCCTTTTCACAAATGAAGCAACAAAGGTACAGAGAACTTAAACCTTTTTCCTAAGGCGCCACACTTATAAGTGTAAATCAAGATTCAAACTCAAGCAGTCTAGTTTGAATCCACACTCTTCACCACTATAGTGCTACTACTTTTACACAACAGAAAACTACAGACAATGTTTTGATCCATTCCCTTCTAAGTGCTTATGCTTTAAAGGTAGTTGCCAGAATTGGCTTCTAAATTCCTACTCACAATGCTGTATGAAAAATCATAAATCTCTCTCAAAGCTCATTTTTTCTAAGTTCAAATGTCTACCCCAATATATATAAGGATATCATATCACCAGAAACTCATCTATAGAATTTGGAAAAACAAAAGTAATTTTTAAAAAGTTATCATATACCTACATTTCTATCTTATGCTCAGGGTGCCTGACATTTGTAAAAGGCAAAAGTTCAT
Source organism: Odocoileus virginianus (assembly GCF_023699985.2). Classification (NCBI taxonomy): domain Eukaryota; kingdom Metazoa; phylum Chordata; class Mammalia; order Artiodactyla; family Cervidae; genus Odocoileus; species Odocoileus virginianus. The sequence continues at coordinate 2,609,596 of NW_027224264.1, read as the reverse complement.
GGCCCCGAACTTCCCAAGTTTCTGATAGCCTGCTCTTCTCTCTGTATTTTTGCTATCCTGTAGCACTCCCAAGGCTTTCATTAGCTCTGTGCTGCCCCTCTGCTTATGAGTCACAAATTTTTGTCTTTAGGGAGCCATTCAAAATGACATGCAGTCTTCCAGAAATCAGAATATAACTAACAAGAAGCATGGTCAAAAAGTGTTTTCCCAAAGCAGGAGCCTTAATCTCCATATGGGACTTGGTCTACAAAAATGCAACTTCACTAACAGTTTGAAGTCACAAATAAGTTGGCCCTGGCCTACATTCACTGATATTAGGTCTTCTGGTTCCATGTAAGAAGTTACTCATAGCACCTGTAAGATGTGTTTTCAGTTTTAAATAGTAACTCTTTAATCTAAATTGAATTTTTCTCCAGTGTAGAAGCATATGTATTTTTTTTCCAGTTGAAATTTTATACTCCAAATGCTAGTGTTTCTCCATTGACTACTAATTGTGGCCTTGTATTGATGCCTGTGCATTTGAGGAAGTAGGCACCTTTTCCAGTCTTACAGACTGTTTTTAGAGGTAAAGTACTTCACCAATCAGCCTGTCCGGAGATTCTGGGTGGGCCATCTGGTGGTGTCTGTGGGCAGGCTTGCTGTTGGAGTCTTTGAGTGGGCAAATCTGGTGCTTGGGTAAGTAGGTGGGCATTATTTCTTACCCCTAATGACTTGACACTTTGGCAATCCAAACTACCGGTATTCAAAGTATGAACCCTGGACAACAGCATCAACATCACCTGTGGATTCATTAGAAATGCAAATGATCAGACTACATCACACACAGCTACTATCCACCTTGCTATACTATCTGTGTTCTTTCCATCTCTGCTTTGCTGAAGTACAGGTTTTTCTTATAAGAGGAACATTTTCCTATCACATTATTACCAACCTTACCCATACAGAACTTACCAGACACCATCCTATCATGTGTCTTTCCCAGTTGTTTTCTGGAAATCAGTCTCCAAAAAGGTATGGTTGGGTGATATGTTGATGATGGTATAGGGAGTACAGCTCTTGTGCTTCTTCAAGAAATGCATATCTCTTTTATATTGGTAGTAAAAAAAAAATGCTGCCCAGTTTTGTGCTTCTTCTTGACTCCAGGAGAGGTCCTAAGGTGTTTGCTACTTTATTTCTGGCTGGTAAATTTGTTCTTATTTAACTGTCAAAGCATACACGGGCCATCAACTTTATTTTTCAGTTCCACAGATTACATTTTTGTGAAATGTACTTCTAAATTATAAAATTAGGTTAAGTTTCAATCTTACTTTTGGTGTTAACTTAGTTTCCTCCAAAACCTACTTGTATTTTTATAGGTATTTTGTTTGTGTCAGAGTTGGCATTTCTATATTCAGTGTTTGTGCAGTTTCCTAGGTCTGATACAAAATCTATAGCATCTGAGTCTTTGTTGAATAGAACTTGGGGATCTACATTTTACTATGATCTACAAGTATATCCTATGTACACTAAAGTTGGATAAACCCTTGGCCTAGAAGTATTTCATAGAAAGAGCCTGGGAATTACAGTACTTCCTGGCTGAAAGAACATGTTTGTTAATAATGGAAACTATTTTAATTTTATTTTTCCTTATCACTGCATGCTGCAAGTAAAATGACATATACTAGAAGTTCATTTATTTTAAGTTTCTTATGATATACCCTTTTTGTGCTTTGATATCTTCAATAGGTTCATGGTACAGTGATTTATGGAAAGATTAGATCTCTCGGTGTGTATGGGTATGTGAACAGACACCTTCAAGCAGGTTTTATTGCCCAACTATTCAAGTACAAAAAGCAATGGGCTAGGATCCAAGAGAATGGCCTTTACTCCTGAATACGCCTTGATTTTTCTCAATTATGTTCTTAACCCAGTTTGTTTTCTATCTCTTATGGCATTGATAGGAATGGGAATTGTTGAGATTACAGAAGAAAAAGAGCTTGACCTAAAAGTTGATCTACATATGGAACATAGCATCTAGAAAGAATGACAATAGAATATACTGGTATTGTATTTGTCCACGTGGAAAATCTGAGGTATAGATGAAAGGGGCCTGGCAACAAATCTGATTTCTAGAAATGAAGTACAAGATGGTGACTTTATCTTCAAAATAAAGCAAGCCACCTTTAATTGCAGAAAGCAAAGAGGAACTAAAGAGCCTCTTGATGAAAGTGAAAGAGGAGAGTGAAAAAGCTGGCTTAAAACTCAACATTCAAAAAACTAAGATCATAGGCATCCAGTCCCATCACTTCATGGCAAATAGATGGGGAAACAATGGAAACAGTGACAGACTTTATTTTCTTGGGCTCCAAAATCACTGCAGATGGTGACTGCAGCCATGAAATTAAAAGACGCTTGCTCCTTGGAAGAAAAGCTATGACCAACCTAGACAGCATATTAAAAAGCAGAGACATTACTTTGCCAACAAAGATCCGTCTAGTCAAAGCTATGGTTTTTCCAGTACTCATGTATGGATGTGAGAGTTGCACCATAAAGAAAGCTGAGTGCTGAAGAATTGATGCTTTTGAACTGTGGTGTTGGAGAAGACTCTTGAGAGTCCCCTGGACTGCAAGGAGATCAAACCAGTCAGTCCTAAAGGAAATCAATCCTGAATATTCATTGGAAGGACTGATGCTGAAGCTGAAACTCCATATACCTTGGCCACCTGATATGATGAACTGACTCATTGGAAAAGACCTTGACGCCAGGAAAGATTGAAGACAGGCAGAGAAGGGGACAACAGAGGATGAGATGGTTGGATGGCATTACCGACTGGATGGACATGAGTTTGAACATGCTCCAGGAGTTGATGATTTACAGGGAAGCCTGGCATACTGCAGTCCATGGGGTTGCGAACAGTTAGACATGACTGAGCAACTGCAATGAACTGAACTGAACTTTAGTTATATATTATTTAATTAACCCACTATAGAAAAATGTTAGCTTAAATATATAAAAATGATTACTATTTGCATTTTGAACTAACTCTTTAAATACAGTTGAAGATTGCACATCTCAAGTTGGATTTGCCACATTTCAAGTTCTGAGTAGCCACATGTGGCCAGGGGTGACCTTGGCCAGTTAGATAGCAGCATAAGTGCTCATGAGAACACAATTTGAAACGTTTTGCAATAAAGGGATGCTTTACCAAGGACTGCTCATTTTTCACAATGTATGGCTATTTATAAAGTTTTCAAGTTTTGCTTATTAATTCAAAATGGATATTGAGAAAAGATATATGAGAGGAAAAGGTTAATTTTTCCCCACTAAGTCAGTTTTCATATTTTGGAAGAATTGACCATTTTGACCTCCTTACCCAATAAGATCCTCGAGGGAAAAGAAAGACACATGTATTTAATGGAGTCAAATAGTCTTTAATTTTAAACCATTTAAATAATATGAAAGAGCACTGATTATGACCTCAATCTGACTGAGTTAAATCCATTTTGTTATCATAGTTATAACTCTTAAAGCTTCAATGCATAGTAGAATGTGCTTTATAAGATTGGTTTAAAAATCCAGAAGAAATCTACCTTTTCACAGGTGGAGGCTGGGAGAAAGGGAATTAGATGAAAGGAGTCAAAATGTTCACAATTTCAGTTATAAGATAAATAAGTACTAGGGGTATAGTGTGCAACATGAAGACTAAATTAACACTGCTGTATGGAGTATTTCAAAATTAAAAGTAAATCCTAAGAGTTCTTGTGACAAGAAAAAAAAAAAAACATTTTTTTCTACTTTTGTGATGTGTCTATATGAAATGATGAATGTTAACCAGACGTTTTGTGGTGATCATTTTACAATATATTTGAGTCAAATCATTATGCCATACACCTTAAATTTACACAGTGCTGTATGTCAATTATATCTCAATAAACTGAGGGAAAACTAGAAATCCACATTTTTCTTTTCCACATCTGTCTGGTAAAAGCTGAATGAAATATTGTACTGCTTGTAGTAAGGGAACCAAGAAAAATGTCAAATAGAGGTCTTCAGCTTTGAGTTTCTATGCACTTAACATTAAATGGCAAACTCTAATCTAGTCTGTTTATTCTTCAAAGGGGTTTATTTCCAGTTATTTTGCTATTTTTGCCAATCATAGGGATAAGTCACTCTAGACCACTGTTTTCCAATTTTTTGTTTTGTTTTGTTTTTTAATAAAAAAAGAATGGTTTTTATTTTTGATTTTGTTTGTTTTTTCCATTTATTTTTATTAGTTGGAGGCTAATTACTTTACAATATTGTAGTGGTTTTTGCCATACATTGACATGAATCAGCCATGGATTTACATGTGTTCCCCATCCCGATCCCCCCTCCCACCTCCCTCCCCATCCCATCCCTCTGGGTCTTCCCAGTGCACCAGCCCTGAGCACTTGTCTCATGCATCCAACCTGGGCTGGTGATCTGTTTCACCCTTGATAGTATACTTGTTTCAATGCTGTTCTCTCAGAACATCCCACCCTCGCCTTCTCCCACAGAGTCTAAAAGTCTGTTCTGTACATCTGTATCTCTTTTTCTGTTTTGCATATAGGGTTATCATTACCATCTTTTTAAATTCCATATATATGCATTAGTATACTGTATTGGTCTTTGTCTTTCTGGCTTACTTCACTCTGTATAATGGGCTCCAGTTTCATCCATCTCATTAGAACTGATTCAAATGAATTCTTTTTAATGGCTGAGTAATATTCCATAGTGTATATATACCATAGCTTCCTTATCCATTTGTCTGACTGATGGGCATCTAGGTTGCTTCCATGTCTTGGCTATTATAAACAGTGCTGCGAAGAACACTGGGGTGCACGTGTCTCTCTCAGATCTGGTTTCCTCGGTGTGTATGCCCAGGAGTGGGATTGCTGGGTCATATGGCAGTTCTATTTCTAGTTTTTTAAGGAATCCCCACACTGTTCTCCATAGTGGCTGTACTAGTTTGCATTCCCACCAACAGTGTAAGAGGGTTCCCTTTTCTCCACACCTTCTCCAGCATTTATTGTTTGTAGACTTTTGGATAGCAGCCATTCTGACTTTTTAAACTTCATAGAAATAAAATCTTGTAAATGTATTATGTCCAACAGATAAAAGCAGACATTTTCAGGAGAGATCACTTTCTGGTTTAATTTTCCCCCTTGAGGGCACTCTGCATAACCCTAGATTTTCCTAATCAAGATTTAACAAACACCACTTTAAACCATGAACATCTTCTCACCCATTCCTTTTAAAATCAATAGCACACATTTTCCAAGAGGTTGACATAAATTATGTTTAGAGAGCCAGCTTATGAATAAAGCATGTGTGAATCCAAACTGCATGGCTTAAAGATGGGACAAATTGCCTTGGTTTCATTAATACCTTTCTCATTTCCATTCAGTTCAATTCAGAAATGTTTTACTGGTTGCAGGCATGTTCAACAAACTATGTGAAGTGGTAAGAAAAATAAAGATGAATTATACAAGGCCTGTCTTAGAAGAAAGTATCATCTGAACAGTTTAGAAACTAATTACATAGCTAAATTATAAGGCATAGATAATCTAAATAGTCACTTAACAAATATTTACTGATGCCTAGTATAGTGGAGAAGGAAATGGCAACCCACTCCAGTATTCTTGCCTGGAGAATCCCAGGGACAGAGGAAGCCTGGTGGGCTGCTGTCCATGGGGTCGCACAGAGTCGGACACGACTGAAGTGACTTAGCAGCAGCAGCAGCAATATATTAGAGAAAACGCACTGCGTGAGGCTGGAAATGAAAGGGTGGAAAACTGAATAAGTGCATTTTCATCCTCAAGAACCCATATCAAGAAAGAGTAAAAGCTTATGGCTTGGTGCTGATTCACACCTTAAGTATTTGCTATTATTGTGTAAAATAAAAGTATACTGTTTTTTATATGTGTGGATTACATCCCCTGCATTGTTTAATCTTATGCTCTGGAAGCAACACCTTATTATTGCAGTCTGCCTTATGGTGTTAGTGTTGGAAGCAGTGACTATTAATTTTTTATATCTGTGGGAAATTGGAATGGCACAAAACCTATAATATTAAGATTCAATTGTAGGCTTATATATTAATGGCCCAAATTTAATGAGCAGAATTAACACTTCCATAGTTTTCACATTTCAACCTTGTGTTTCCCAGGAATCAAAATAAACTAAACAATCCACTGAGCACTGAAAAAGATCATGAACTTGATCCAAAAACACCTTTTTCAAGCCATCACAGAACAGCCAATTGACTTAGCATTGTTTTTTTTTTTTTTTAACGCATATCATCATTTATTTAATGTTTAAGCTCTTGCACTAGATTTTTACAAGCTGGTGAACACTGACAAATTATTTCTCCCACAGAACTATAACCACATGTTCCCGGACAGTATAAATATATGGTTGAGCTAATGTTAATACACATCACCATTTTATCAATTACATAATAAAACAAATTGTCAAGTATCCAAATATTAAGTTACACAGCTCAAAAGGTATATAAAATATTAAATGTCTGCTCAATTCATTAGCAGAAACCCACTTTTTTTTTTGCAAGAGAGGCTGGGAATCACACTTCAAACAAAACTAAGTCGGTAAACAACTTCAGTAAGTATGAAAAAAAATTACAAGAATTTCAGAAATTTTGATTAAGAATTGTTTTAGTTACAGTAACAAAGTATTTCTACCTTTTAAAAAAATATTTACTAAATTAAAGCACATATTCTACATGTTCTGCACAAGACAAAGGCAACATTTTACTAAAAATACTTAATAGCCCCCTCCCATTCTTTTTTCAGGCCCTCCCTGTAAGTTGCACCCCAAAGTGCAAACATTAAAATGAACTGTAAGGCTTTTGTCTGGAGACATTAAAGACATGTGCTTCTGTACAATGTAGATTTTCAAAATGGAGGCCTTCTACAACATAAAATGAGATTTATAGAAAGATATTAAATAATCACTGTAAGACTTGGTTAATTAAAAAGGGAGCAAATCTGATGTATACTGGTATGAATGTGGGAGATGTAAACATATTGTGAGCAAACAAACCTCATAGGCCCTACTATGTTTGAAATGATGCAAGGAATAAACCACATAAGGTCCAGAGTGTTCATAGTTCCTGGGATTTGTTCTATATGATACTAAAAATATACAAGTATTGTGCTGGGTATTTTGGCACCTAGTCTTTCTAAATTTCTTACGTATTGGTAAGATTCTGGCATGGAAACAGATTTAATGACATGACTCAATACTGCATGATTTCAGGAAAGGTCAATTGGTACAAATTATAAGCACATATTAATGCTGAACAGCAAGAATTCTTTACTAGTATTCAAATAGGTTGATCATAACCTGAACAGAGACTGCAATTCTGCCAGGCCTGTGGCCTGGTAAAACTGCTTTTCAACACTCCTATGGAAGCTTCATCAGACTTATTCACCAAGTCAACTGGGCTATCTGCTATGTACGACAAATTCCATCGTGTCTCAGGTTCCACTTCCAAGCAATGGCATCATGCACCCTAGTTTTACTGAATGCAACAGTTGTTTCTATGCCCATTGGAGTCTTTGAAGCGCAGCCGCATTTTAGGACGATACTTCTCCAAATACAAAAGTTGCTTGCTGTTAAAAGCTCCTCGCCGCTTTTGTCTTATGAACTGTACTGCATCTTCATATTTCATTCCACCTTCAATTAATGCTAGGGCAACAAGCACTGGAGCTCTGCCCAGGCCTGCAACACAATGAACAGCAATACAACAACCAGGGTCTTCACGAAACTTAATCTTCACAAGACTTAACCAATCATCAACAATCTGGTTAGATGGTGGTGCGCCATCATCAAAAGGCCAATCGAGAACATGGATGCCTTCTTTCTCCACAAGAGTAGTGTCATAAGTTGCTTCACATACTCTTACGATTGTGGTAACTCCATACTTCTTAAGTTCCTCTATAAATTTGCTTAACGTTGCATTAGTTGGGTTGTGTGTAATAAGAAATCTCATGTTCCTGTATGTAACTTCCACAGGAGCTGGGCGGTTCATTCGAGCCATGTTAATTTAGTTAAAAGAAACACTCAATAGGGATATGAAAGAATTTAAAAAATTGAATACAGAAATGATGCAAAGAAACGCAGTCAACTTCAATATACTCCACTTGAAATTCTCAGTGCTTTTAAGTATGAAGTTGGGAGTAATGAATGAATGAACCTCTTAACAAGAAGCAGCAATTCTTCAATCCAGTAATACTGAGGCAATAGAAAGGAAGTGTACTGAGGTTTACCCCATCCAGATCAGAACTCTTGTAAAAAAATGCTCTGTGGATTTCAATTCAACACTTCTGTGTCCAGGTTGAGCAGTAATGAATCTCTGCAGTTCACTTGTCTGCATAGAGGTCGTGCTGTGCCTGGCAGTAATCTCCACTGCCCTTCAGAAACTCCATAAATGTGTGACCGAGAACACCACAGAACTGAGGAATATGTCTACTCCTTGAAGACTGTGGCCTAACCATACAGCCGGTCCCGAGGCGGAGGCGGCGGCGGCGGCGGCTTCGCGGGCGGCGGCGGCACCGGAGTCGGTTCTGCAGTGAGCGGCCCGGGGAAGAGCGCGCAGCCTCGCCGCCCGCAGCCCAGGCAGCCAATTAGCATTGTTTTTTTTTTTTTTTTAAGAAATTCAACTGTTTTTTTTTTTTTTCAGTTAAATTTTTTTTCTTTTTCTTTTATATATTTTTTTCCATTTATTTTTATTAGTTGGAGGCTAATTACTTTGACATCATTACAGTAGTTTTTGTCATACATTGAAATGAATTAGCCATGGATTTACATGTATTCCCCATCCCAATCCCCCCTCCCACCTCCCTCTCCACCCGATCCCTCTGGGTCTTCCCAGTGCACCAGACCCGAGCACTTGTCTCATGCACCCAACCTGGGCTGGCGATCTGTTTCACCCTAGATAATATACATGTTTCAATGCTGTTCTCTTGAAACATCCCACCCTCACCTTCTCCCAGAGTCCACAAGTCTGTTCTATACATCTGAGTCTCTTTTTCTGTTTTGCATAGCATTGTTTTTTAAAGTATGTCTGCTGATTTAATGATTCTTGTTAGCTGCTTTATCACAGCTGATACTGTAGTATCCGTGAAGCTGCAGCTAAGGAGAAGGTATATTATAAGAGGTTGATAGGCTGAGCAATGAGAAGGAAAATGATAGAGATAACAGAATCAACGTCTTTTTAAAAAAAATTTTCATTTAATTAATTTATCTTTTAACGTTATACTGTAATATGTGGTGACAAACATCCCTCAGCAGCTAAGTAACTCCAGATAGGCCTCAAGGAACAGCAACAAAGAGAAAGCATAAAAATTGCAGCCCATACAGTTTATCATCCTTTTACACGAGTAGATCCTTAGCCCAAATAGAGCATTAATCAATGGCATATTTTAGTGCATACAGGAAAAATCTGAAGGGGAGACCAGAATCCCTTATCTACTGAACTGCAATTCCCCCCTAGTCTTCCCCAATTACCTTACAATAAGAAGCAGTTTCATTGGAGCTGGACTAGGCACTTCAGAAAATCTCCAACTCCTCTGATGCATTTTTCAGAATGAAGGACATCTGGCAGTTGCAGCTAACATTAAGATTTAATTTAGGAAGAAAGTGGGAGAATGTCTAAGAGTGTGGTTTGATAAATTGTTCTCCAACAACGTGAGGGAATGAAGTGTTTTGAGGAACCGAAAGTCTACTTACTAGATATTTATCAAAGACCATACATATATCACTACTACTCATAGAACTGGGATACAAATAAAATATATTTAGTACAGACGATATGCTGGGCATAATGCAATCTTCCCTTCTTGACTGAGGAAACACTTCAGTTAGTGTATATCTTTCAGGCTATAATTATTAATCTAAGTTCCCCCAAAATACAGCATTCCAGTTGGATTTTCCTGATTTAGACAATTTTATTTGGTTTATGAGACACAGCCAAATGAATAGGAACAAAATTTATTGAGCATAATCCATCATAATTTGTCATCTGAATACTGAGTTTCTGTCTTCCTGGCTATGAAACAATGAAAAAATAATTTACATCAAAATGAATAGGTATACATGTATTCCTTACTGAATTAAGATTTAGCTGTACTTTTCATCATTTATATTTAATTCTAAAATATTGTAATAATAACACATTTTCATTCTACTATTGACCTCATACACAAGGACACAGTTTGCCAGTATTATGATTCACTATGCATAAAACTCAGAAGGCTGTTGTAAAACCTTTAAATCACAAATCATCATGGATAAAAATGAATAGTAGACCAAAATGCAAGGTTATAAAAACTACTATCAACAAGTAAATGTCATGAAAATATAAATTATTTTTCTCCGAGCAGGGTAACAACACGAATAAGAGAACATGTAATAAATAATTTGTTATGATAAATTCAGTACAATAAAACAATTCATTGAAAGCTTGTGATAAAATATTCCGTGTACAACATACATAAATATACCTTAGCACTGTTTAAAAGGCTTCTTTAACAACAAGTCACACAAACTGTCAACAGCGATTTAAATAACTATAAGGAAAACTGAGTATAATACTTATCCCTTTATCATGATTGTTTTTTAATTCAAGAAACTAGAGAGCCTTACATTTTAAAATTAGATGAAATGTTTGGAAGTCCCCAATGTATTTCTGAATCTGATACCTAATATTATTTTGATTATGATGGTCTTTATGATAAACAGCAGTACTTCAAAAATCATAGCTTCCATAACATTTTCTCTTATTCGGGGGAACCCTAAAAAGACCAATATAGTCTTCAGCTTGACCTTCTGCCTTCTTTACTTTGTTAATATGTTTAGATGGATGTTAAAACCATTGTCTGTAGTAAGTTAGTGTTAGTTGCTCAGTCGTGCCCGACTCTTTGCAACCCCATGGACCGCAGCACGCCAGGCCCCTCTGTCCATGGAATTTTCCAGGCAAGAATACTGGAATGGGTTGTCATTTCCCTCTCCATGGGATCTTCCCAACCCAAGGATCGAGCCTGGGTCTCCCTCACTACAGGCAGATTGTTTACCTACTGAGCTACCAGGGAAGCCCTGTAAGTATTTACTAAATCAGTTCTTGGAGGATATAGCCAAGTATTTTTCAGTCTGGCCTTATCTAAAAAGTACCTGGGGCTTTAAAGAAGCAGATTTCAGAGTCTCATTCCAAGCCTACTTAATGCAAATATCTAGGTAAGGAGCCTGGAGCAAACTTGAGACACTGCTCAAAACAATTGCCTAAACAGACCTTTATTTTGAATAACTGGCTGGCCATTCTCTTAAAGGAGGAAGTAGTTTCCATGAAGTTATTTCAACAAATGATTTAAAATATTTTTATTGAGTGTTTATTCAATAAATTATGCAGCATAGTGGTTCTCACTGTTGCACAGATTCTGGAACTAGACTTCCTGGATTCAAAATTCCGGCACTGCCACATACTAGCTGTTGGACTTTACCTGTGTCACTTAAACCTTAGTTTCCCTCTCTGTAAAATGGGGATAAAAATTTACCTACTTCATAACATGAGAACTAAAGATGTGTTCTTATGTGCAAGAAGCATAACATTCCCTAAGAAAGGCAATGCCAAAGAATGCTCAAACTACCACATAATTGCACTCATCTCACATGCTAGTAAAGTAATGCTCAAAATTTTCCAAGCCAGGCTTCAGCAATACATAAACCATGAACTTCCAGATGTTTTAGAAAAGGCAGGAGGAACCAGAGATCAAATTGCCAACATCTGCTGGATCATTGAAAAAGCAAGAGAGTTCCAGAAATACATCTATTTCTGCTTTATTGACTATGCCAAAGCCTTTGACTGTGTGGATCATAATAAACTGTGGAAAATTCTGAAAGAGATAGGAATACCAGACCACCTGACCTGCCTCTTGAGAAACCTGTATGCAGGTCAGGAAGCAACAGTTAGAACTGGACATGAAACAGCAGACTGGTTCCAAATAGGAAAAGGAGTACGTCAAGGCTGTATATTGTCACCCTGCTTATTTAACTTATATGCAGAGTACATCATGAGAAACGCTGGGCTGGAGGAAGCACAAGCTGGAATCAAGATTGCTGGGAGAAACATCAATAACCTCAGATATGCAGATGACACCACCCTTATGGCAGAAAGTGAAGAAGAACTAAAGAACCTCTTGATGAAAGTGAAAGAGGAGAGTGAAAAAGTTAGCTTAAAGCTCAACATTCAGAAAACTAAAGATCATGGCATCTGGCCCCATCACTTCATGGCAAATAGATGGGGAAACAGTGGAAACAGTGGCTGACTTTATTTTTGGGGGTTCCAGAATCACTGCAGATGGTGACTACAGCCATGAAATTAAGACACTTTCTCCTTGGAAGGAAAGTTATGACCAACCTAGACAGCATGTTAAAAAGCAGAGACATTACTTTGCCAACAAATGTCCGTCTAGTCAAGGCTATGGTTTTTCTAGTAGTCATGTATGGATGTGAGAGTGGACTATAAAGAAAGCTGAGTGCTGAAGAATTGATGCTTTTGAACTGTGGTGTTGGAGAAAACTCTTGAGAGTCCCTTGGACTGCAAGGAGATCCAACCAGTCCATCTTAAAGGAGATCAGTCCTGGGTGTTCATTGATGGGACTGATGTTGAACCTGAAACTCCAATATGTTGGCCACCTAATGCGAAGAGCTGACTCATTTGAGAAGACCCTGATGCTGGGAAAGATTGAAGGTGGGAGGAGAAGGGGACAACAGAGGATGAGATGGTTGGATGGCATCACTAAAAATTGGGCATGGGTTTCGGTGGCCTCCGGGAGTTGGTGATGAACAGGGAGGCCTGGCGTGCTGTGGTTCATGGGTTCACAAAGAGTCAGACAGGACTGAGCGACTGAACTGAAACTGAAAACTGAACTGATGCTGGGAAATATGAGGGCAGGAGGAGAAGGGGACGACAGAGGATGAGATGGCTGGATGGCATCACCGACTCGATGGGCATGGGTTTGGGTAGACTCTGGGAGTTGGTGATGGACAGGGAGGCCTGGCGTGCTGCGATTCATGGGGTCGCAAAGAGTCTGAGAGACTGAACTGAACTGTCTTCCTTCTCATGTGACTTTTTCCATTTGCAAACCAGCACTGATATGTTAAATCCTTCTCATTCCTAGGATCTCTCTGAGCTCCACTCCTGCTTTTCTTTTGTTTTTAAGAGCTAATGTGATTGTATTGGACCCATATTGGTAATACAGGATAATGTACTTATTTTAAAGTCAGCAGATTAGTAATGATTACATATGCAAAGTCCCTTTTCTCATATAACTTACTATATTCAGGGGAATAGCAGCAAGCAGTGGAGATCATGGTGGCCAAAATTCTCTCTACCTCAGTGAGTAATTACCATACATATATTTAGTCTAAAGGGAATATAATTTTTTGCTGAATGGATTGGATTAACATCCCCATTCTATCATGCTTATCAGTGATCTGGGTGTTAGTTTCCCTCATCCATACTGAGAGATTGAGTATATACCAGCTTCACATGACTCTTACGAAGATGTACAAGTAATATCCAATTTCAATAGGAACAGAAAAGAGTGATTAATTCTGCCTGGAAGAATAAAGGAACACTTTATAGAGGAAATACCATTTAAGTTGAATGATAAAGAAAATATAGGTGTGTAAGGTTGCCCCTTTTATAGCAGCCACTAACATGTATTTAAAAATATTATATGTCAGAAGCTGTACTAAATATGCTAAATAATCAATGAATTCTACTAACCCTAGAAGATACATGAAAGTGAGAAGAAAGTGAAGTCGCTCAGTTGTGTCCAAATTTTTGCGACCCCGTGGACTGTAACCTACCAGGCTCCTCCATCCATGGGATTTTTCAGGCAAGAATACTGGAGTGGGTTGCCATTTCCTTCTCCAAGAAGATGCACATAAGATACATAGTTTTATTAACTCCACTGTAAAACATGATTTTGATCAATAGTGTTCAAATAGGTAGTGGGGGCACTTGTTGCTATCACTTGGGACACTTTCAAACAACTGTGCAAAAAAAATTTATATATGGAGATATACATGCAAAAAATGTAAACTGTGTTTGAACTATCTCTAGAGGATCTAGGGCAGGGACTTGGGACTTTCACATTTTACTTTGTGGCAAATACTATTTATTTGATCCCCCAAAGCCATTCTCTTTTTCAATAAGACTGTCCCACATTTTAGCTGGATGCATGGCTGTCCAGATTAAAGATTCCATTTCTCAGCCTCCTTGACACTAGATTTGGCCATGGGACTGAGTTTCATCCACCTACATGATGCAAGCAGAAGGGTTTTGTGTAACATCCTAGTTTGTTGTTAGGGCTGCCATTACAAAGTACCACTAACTGAGTAATTCAAAGTATAGAAATTTATTGTCTCACAGTTCTGGAGGCTAGAAGTCCAAAGTCAAAGCATCAACAGGGTTTGTTCCTTTTGAGGAAAGTGAGAGAATTATCTGTTCCAAACCTCTCTCCTTGCCTTATAGTGGACCTCATTCTCCCTTTGTGCATGCATGTTTCTTGTACAAATTTCCCCTTTTTATAAGAACGCTAGTTATTTTAAATTAGGGCTACCATAAGGACCTCCTCTTAACTAACATATCTGCAAATACCCTATTTCCAAACAAGGTCACATTCTGGGATGCTGGGGTTAGGGCTTCCACATATGAACTTAGTACATAAATTAACCTGTGATGTGATTTTTCAGAAAAGTCTTTAAATGGGTCATAGAGGTACATACTTTTTTTGAGCATTTCCTCCTTCCTCTGTGATAGAATACAAACGTTATGTCCAGAGCACTAGATAAGGCATAACATGGCTAAACAACTGGATAGAAAGAACCTAGGTTCTTGAAGATGTGAAAGCGTTAGTCGCTCAGTTCTATCTGACTGTGACCCCATGGGCTGTAGCCTACCAGGCTCTTCTGTCCATGGGATTCTCCAGGGGATCTTCCCAACCCAGGGGATTGAACCCCGGTTTTCTGCATTGCAGACAGATTCTTTTTTATACTGTCTGAGCCACCAGGAAAGCCCCCTTGAAAATGTAGAGGCAGCCTAACCATCCTTGAAATACTAAACTCCAGATCTGGTTTACAAGAGAAAGAGAGAAATTCTAGTTTCAGTGACTATTACTTTGAATTTTCTTTTATATGCAAATGAACCTATCTGAGTGAGTGCAAATTTTCAACCCCTATGTTTTTTTAATTTAATTTTTTTTCAATGTCTTTTTTTTTCCATTTATTTTTATTAGTTGGAGGCTAATTACTTTACAATATTGTAGTGGTTTTTGCCATACATTGACATGAATCAGCCATGGATTTACATGTATTCCCCATCCCGGTCCCCCCTCCCACCTCCCTCTCCACCCGATCCCTCTGGGTCTTCCCAGTGCACCAGCCCTGAGCATTTGTCTCATGCATCCAACCTGGGCTGGTGATCTGTTTCACCCTTGATAATATACATGTTTCGATGCTGTTCTCTCTAAACATCCCACCCTCGCCTTCTCCCATAGAGTCCAAAAGTCTGTTCTGTACATCTGTGTCTCTTTTTCTGTCCTGCATATAGGGTTATCGTTACCATCTTTCTAAATTCCATATATATATGTGTTAGTATACTGTATTGGTCTTTATCTTTCTGGCTTACTTCACTCTGTATAATGGGCTCCAGTTTCATCCATCTCATTAGAACTGATTCAAATGAATTCTTTGTTTAATGGCTGAGTAATATTCCACGGTGTATATGTACCACAGCTTCCTCATCCATTCGTCTGCTGATGGGCATCTAGGTTGCTTCCATATCCTGGCTATTCAACGGTGTATATGTACCACAGCTTCCTCATCCATTCGTCTGCTGATGGGCATCTAGGTTGCTTCCATATCCTGGCAATGAACATGGGGTGCACGTGTCTCTTTCAGATCTGCCAACCCCTCACTATGTTTTGAATTATTTTCCCACATGCATTTATTTTAATTAAAAGTATTTTTATTTTCCTTCATTTAGTGTACTCTCCTGGTATATTAAAAACATGATTAAAAAAATTCAACTGACATTTATTAGTTCTTAGTGAAATCTGCCATGGTTTCATATCGACTGTTTTTATGTAACTGATTTTCAAAAATCGGATTTTCAGCAAGCTTTTTATTTTGTCCTCCTTAGGTAACTGATTTGTAAATATTTCCCCTTTTCTCTTTTGGTGATTTTCAAATATTCACCTTATGAGAGACAGTACTTATCCATGTCATTGACCTCATTAGAAAAACATTTCTTTTGCAGTTTGAGAGTCTTTGTAAAATGGAAAAGAAGTTCTTTCTCAATTACCTTTTCTCTTTGCCTTTGTTTTCAATTAATATGTTAAGTAGAAAACAGTGTGCAATAGTAAGTTAAGGTACTGGCTGTGACTGATAAGCAGTGGGCCCTCTGTGATGTGGGTAGTGTCACACATAGACTGTGGGATACTTTTTAATGTTGCAACCTTTAGCTGCTTATATAAGAAACATTTTAATTCTATATGCCAGTGGTTCTTATCATCTTTGGGGTCATGAACCTATTTAAGAATCTGTTCAATGTTATGGATTCTCTTCCCCCAAAATGCACATATCTGAAGCGATTTGCATACAATTTCAGGAGGTTTACCGACTCTGAAAATTCATCCAGGGATACCAGTTGACTACTCTTGCTTTGTACAATCCTGAAACATATTTCCAGGACTCATTTCCTTGTTTCATTACTAACCTAACCTTAAAAAGTACATTTTGAAACGTGATGGAGTTGTGCCAAACATAGGACACACGACATTAACATGACATTTTCTTTTATTTGGGGCCCTATAGGAATCATGAATCTTTATTTCCTTTTAAAACATTCTTAGAAAGGACATGGCAAATGATTTGTACTAAAAATATAAATGTATTATGAGAATTAAACTGATACCCCTCCCTAAGATATCTGCCCTTTAGCAAAAGACAAGGAATACAGTGCTGAGCAAATTCTTCTCAATAGTAGATTCAGGCATCTGGGTGCAGGTAGGTGAGGTACATCATTGGAGTAGGAAGACTTTGGGGAGCCTATTATTATTACTGTGAATGCAGTTGACCATTCTTTCATACATAAAACCTGGCTATGAGGTAGAATAGTACTTTATAATGCAGGTTTTACTTCATATATAGTGCTGTGATGGTTTTTCAATTATTTTGAGCAGTTACATATTACTCTAATTTATTTGAATTTTTGTAATAATTAAGACATGCCCTAATGGTGTTCTAGTGTACTTTCTTTGTAGAGATTATAAAGTCAGTGCATTTTTCATCTCAATAACATTTCCATTCAATGCTTGATATTTCAGAGTCACTGAATGCAAGATTATGTGTCCACCTGTTAGGAAGAGTTTTATTAGAGAATTTCTTTTGCATAAAATTATGGTCAACCCCTCTAAGAGTCAAAATATAATAGTCCTCGTTATGCTAGCTTAAAGAGAAAACATAATGATGACATTTTGGTTCAATATGTAAATGCAAAAGTATTCAATATGCCATAGTATTTCAAGAATGCTCATTTGCTTTACTGATGAAAATCATTCCACTTAGAATATTCCATTTAGATTATTTTTATGATTGTTCTATTGTCATGATGCAGTAAAATGCAAAGTGAATAAGTAGAATGGAAATTCTTAAACACTAGTCTTTAAAATTCAGCAGACTACCCTTATTTACAAATGCATGTCTAGCCAATAAGAAAGGCTCTTCTTTCATGTTCTTCTTAACAGCAGAGTCTTTAAAATATCTGCTTGGAATGTTATATCAGTCAAGATAGGCTAAGTGATACAAAAGAAGTAGGCAGCATCAAAATCTAAATGACTTATGTATTAGTTTTCTATCCTTCCATAACAAATTATCCCAAACATGGAGACTTAATTCCAATTTATTGTCTCACTATTTCAATGGATCAGAAGTTCTGGTATAATGTAGCTGCTTTCACCAGGGTCTCACCAGGTTGAAATCAAAGTGTCAGCTCTGATCTCATCTGAGACTTGAAATCATCTTGCAGGCTCATTCAAATCATTGGCAGAATTCAGTTCCTAGCAGTTGATAAATTGAGGTCTCAGATTTCTTGCTGGCTGCCAGATAGTGACTCTAAGCTCTTAGAGATTACCTTCAGGTCCTAGCATATGGCGCTCTACAACAGAGTATCTTGCTTCTTCAATGTCAGCAGGAAAATTTCACTCTGGTCTGCTATAGGGGAGTCTTTGTAATGTAATACATGTGTCTATCTCATCACCACTGCTGGATAAGGCAATTGATCAAAGTAGCGACTATCCCGTGATAGTCATAGGTCCTATCACACTCCAGGGACAGAATTAGACAGGACATGTACACTAGGGAGCAGGATTATTGAGAATCATTTTAGAAATCTGCTCAACACACTTTTTCAAGACCAATGTTGATTTTTTTTTTTTCGCTGCCTCCAAGTCTCTTGCAGGTATGTGTGCCTCTCCAGGGTAGTCATCCTTCATAGTTAGCAATCCTCACTGCTTCAGTCTTTTGGCACTGCTACATCTACATGACACTACTTCCTCAACTGCCTTGGAAGGGAAGAAAGCACTGGAGAGATAAGAACCAGCAATTAAATATTTCCAGCCTAAAGTGATATATGTCACTTCCATTCACGTTTTATCAGTCAGTGAGAGTCAAATGGCTCTGCCTAACTTCAACAAAGAAGGGAAAAGGAATCTCCCCACACATTTGGAAAGAGATGATAATCAGATATTTGTAAACAGTAGAAATGCCTACTGAAAAGTTTTTATATCTATCTCAGGTCCCTTTCTCATAGATGAGTCATATATTATTGTAGGATAATTTCTTTTTATTCTTAAAGAGCTTTAGTAAGTTATAATCTACACATCATAAAGTTCACCCATTTAAAGTATATATTCAGTGATTTTTAGTATATTTACTAGATGAGTTCTTGAATGTGTAATTTTAGTAAACATTTTTTAAGTGTCTACTGTGTATGTGACAATATTAAATCTGATGTAGAGAAAAAGAAAAAAATTTTTACATTTTTGATCACAGTCTAGTTGAGGAAGAGAAAACGAACATATAGGAAATCAGTAGTGAACAAGCTCAAGTATTTATACTATAAGAAAATACCCAAAACATGATTGCAAAGTGGGAATGTAAATTGCATTTACTGAATGTCTACTATTTGACAGCCATCAAGCCAGATGTCTTATATATACTATCTCATGTAAACTTCATAATAATACTGCTTTCTTCATTTTTGCAGTTTTGGAAGCTAAGGCTCAGAGCAGTTAAATGTCTTCCTCAATTTCATGCAGCTAGAAATTGAATCAGAATTCACTCTTCAGTTCATTCTTAATCTGAAACCCAGGTTTTTATACTGCATAACATTGTCACAGCAACAGATATAAACCCAGTGGAGTACAGTCTATCTGGGAGTATACCGGTAGAACATCATTTTGAAGAAAGGGTTAGACATAAGTTGATAAAATATTGGTGTGTGTGTGTGTGTGTGTGCGCGCGCACACATGCACACATTTGTGGCTATGTGAATATTGACCGCACTTCACTTACCCTCAAAAAAATAAAATTTAGGACCTCAAACAACATCTGGACAATCTCCAGTCCTTCCATTTACTTTTCTGTTATAAAATATTAGTATATTTATTTGTTCAATCAGAAAATATTTATAGAGAACAGGCTATGTCCCCTAGTACCTACTCCGTTATATTCTGAGATAAATGCAGTTTGAATTTTTTATCAAGAAATTCCTACAACAAAGGTCATATAAGGTGAGTAATGGAAGTTCATAGTGCTATTGAAGCTAAGTAGTTAAAGGTAGTTGGTACTTAGAGGCAGACCAATGAATGCTTATGAAAAAATAATGTAAGAAGGGAAGCTGAAAATAAGTAAAAGTTTTTGGACAGAGAAGAGGATAGAAAGTGCCATTTATGTAGCGAGAATGTCATGATCAAAGTAGCAGAAACAGGAAAGCAAAGAGAATATTGGGGAAAATATAAACCATCAAGGTTTCTGGAACACAGGGAATATAAACCAGAGTAGTGGAAGATAATAGAAGGCTTTGAATGGAATGTTAAATATAATTACACTTGGCAAGAGTTTTATAACTTTCTATTGATGTCAAGGCACTTGTAATAACCTCTAAGGAGGAAAGAAGAGATCCAAAAATTAGGGAAGAGAATGGGACTCAGCATCTTTCAACATGAAGTTCATGGAATGAACTTTGTAATTACTTTGTAATGTAACCCTGAGTCATGAGGAAGACGGGTACTCCTCTGGCGTTACAGGCTTGATGTTATGTTGATGAGATTTTGTGCCTCTGATATAGATATAGGGATTGGTAAGAAATTAACCCTCATAATGTGAAATATGTCTGAATTTTTAGATACTTGGAGAGATCCAAATTGTAATCTGAAATGTGAGACCTGCTATTACTTTCAAGGCTTACCCCTTTCATATAGCTAGCCCAGAAGAAACCTTGTTGATGAGAACATGCTTCTGACTCACAGTAGATATCTGAAGATGTGCATTCTACAAGACATGTAAAGAAACTTGGGACTTGTTTCTTCAGGAAGAAGTAGCATATCCTGGGAGGGGAAGGCAGGAGTGGGGACTTTTTCAAAGAAAACATTCATCAAGATAGAGACTGTGGGAAGGACAAATGACTGACATGAGGAAGTATGTAGTGGTCATGTGGAATACCCCAAATATTCAGACAGAAGCTGAGTGCCGAAGAATTGATACTTTTGAACTGTGGTGTTGGAGAAGATTCTTGAGAGTCCCTTGGACTGCAAGGAGATCCAACCAGTCCATCCTAAAGGAGATCAGTCCTGAGTGTTCATTGGAAGGACTGATGTTGAAGCTGAAACTCCAATACTTTGGCCACCTGATACGAAGAACTGACTCATTGGAAAAGACCCTGATGCTGGGAAAGATTGAAGGCGGGAGGAGAAGGGGACGACAGAGGATGAGATGGTTGGATGGCATCACCGACTCAACGGACATGGGTTTGGGTGGACTCCGGCAGTTGGTGATGGACAGGGAGGCCTGGCGTGCTGTGGTTCATGGGATCACAAAGAGTCAGACACGACTGAGCGACTGAACTGAACTGAAGGTCTCAAGCATTTCTGCATGATACAAAGAGAAGAGGTAGCTACACTAGATGCATAATACCCACATTTCCACCCCCTTTTCTCTGTACAGTTTGAATATAATCTTCCTTTTTGCCAAGATTGTGTGTATATGGAAGAGAGAAGCAAAAGAGCCTGCTCCCCTCTGGCTACAGTCACTGACAGCTGTCAGAAGCAGCATCATTATGTACTGGAGGGTGGTAAGTGTTTCTGTCTTCACACAACATTCCTGTTAGACAACAGCTTCTCCCAATCCTGGCTTTGAGGCTAGATAAAGATAACTTAGATACCTTATGTAACAAAAACAGAAAAACTTACCACACTGGTTAAATTTGTGGTAGCTCTTGTAGTCTCTGTGAACTTTGGCACATTTCCTGGCTAAATCTCAATCAAACTATCCCTGAGAATTGAGCTAGGAGTGACTCCCACCCTGATCACCAAACTCTTATCAGCATGCTGCCAGAAGACAAAAGGGACCTACCAAAAACAATAAAGGTGCTTATATTAACCACTTGTAGTAAGCGGGATTCGGCAAAAAGAAAACCTCACATTGACAGTAAAACTGGGGCTCTGATTTGTACCATTTGAGAGTAGATATTCCATGTAGAAATTTGGCATTTTATAGTATCGCCTACATTTCCCAGTCTAATTCCTTTCTTCGGGAGAGGGTGGACCATAGGCACTTTCACTCATATTCTGTAATCACTCATATTCTGACAAATAGTTTTGGGCTTGTTTGTTTGAAGAAATTCGGATCAATTCTTGATATAAAAGTCAAATCTTTCTTCAAGATGTTGAGATTGATTTAGAGACCTAGGCAAGCATAGACAGGCCAGTGGCTACTTCTTTGTCTTGGATTAAAGGTCTATGGTAGATGGCAGGGGAAGACAGTATGGTCCGTGGTTGACATAGCTATTAGATATGGAGGATAAGGAATGCTTCCAGAGGAGTTTATAGCTTGATGATATTAAGGGGGTATGCCAGAAATGGAATTATTTACAATCTGAGAAATGATGGAGGATCACATCAGAGTGTTTAAAACAACATACTCTCTGAGTGGTGTTAGTGTAAATGTGTATACTCTTCTTTTGCTAAATTGTTTTATTGCCTTAGAATAAGTCTTTGATGGTGTAGAGAACTCCAAGGAAGTGCTCATGACTTTTTTTGACAACCCAGAAGGAGTTATTGGAAAAGACCTTAATATGCAACAATATGGTGACATTATTATGGAAGGCTGTAGAAAAGAGCGCTGCAGTCTCAGGTTTTATGAACATCCTGAGCATCCTTTTAGGAATTTTACTACGAATTCAAAAAGATTCAACTGATTCAGGTAGAGGAGAAAAAAGATTAAGATAAATTTAAGTCCACAGATACTTGCAGGCCAAATAAATTGGCCAATATTTTGTCTTAGACTGAGCTCAATCTTAGTGGCTGAGGGATAAAAGCCATATAAAGAGTGATTGGGGTGCAGGTGGAAAATGCAAAGGTGAAGCATCTTGATCCTCAGTTCCAGAGACTGCCATGGTAAGCCTGTCTTTTTTTGTTTGCTTTTGTTTTTGTATGAGCAACTGATTATTTAATGGTAAGCTGTATGCTCCTGGAAGGTTACTCCCTAACATGAATTTGATTTTGATGTATTAATTATTGAATACTGGGCAGATTTTGAGGGTATGGTGTTGCTTTCTAACACAGCTAGTGGGTCCATTTGCCTGATAACCCTTCAAGTAGACTGCCCTTGTTGCATTGTTCTTTGGTTTTCTTTTGTTTTGCTTTAACGTAAGTTGTGGTTAAGGATCCTGGAAATTACCTAGAAATCCATTTTGAAGTGAATTTGACTGACCAGTTTCAGAATTCCCTTAGATTTGTTTAACCCTTTACTGACTGAAGTGGGTGAAACAGGAGGTAAGAGACCAGTGACTTAGACAACAAAAACTCCATCCTTTCCTTCTCCTCCTTTTCTGAACAAAACAATCACTTCAAATGTAAATCAATTTAGCAGTCACAGTTTCTGTAGCATAACTACATTTGTATCATTTATCTTTATCTTTGTCTCTATCTCTATATAAAACTGCTTATATTTCAAGGTAGGATACAAGAAATAATTCTGAAGTAAATAAATAATGTTTGCTTAAATAATTAATTTAAAATTATCTAGTTCCCTCAAAAAGACATATGTTATTCATACCCCGCCCCACCTTTTTTTTGAAAACTCTGGTTGCTATGCTCTACTTTTGTTCTCTTTCAGTTCAGTTCAGTTCAATCGCTCAGTTGTGTCCGACTCAACTCTTTGCGACCCCATGAACTGCAGCACGCCAGGCCTCCCTGTCCATCACCAGCTCCTGGAGTTCACCCAAACTCATGTCCATTGAATCAGTGATGCCATCCAACCATTTCATCCTCTGTCGTCCCCTTCTCCTCCTGCCCTTAATCTTTCCCAGCATCAGGGTCTTTTCAAATGAGTCAGCTCTTCACATCAGGTGGCCAAAGTATTGGAGTTTCAGCTTC
The DNA here is from genome assembly GCF_023699985.2 of Odocoileus virginianus. Classification (NCBI taxonomy): domain Eukaryota; kingdom Metazoa; phylum Chordata; class Mammalia; order Artiodactyla; family Cervidae; genus Odocoileus; species Odocoileus virginianus. The sequence goes on along the minus strand of NW_027224264.1, from coordinate 2,585,855 downwards.
AACATCAGTCCTTCCAATGAATACCCAGGACTGATATCCTTTAGGATGGACTGGTTGGATCTCCTTGAAGTCCAAGGGACTCTCAAGAGTCTTCTCCAACACCATAGTTCAAAATCATCAGTTCTTCAGCACTCAGTTTTCTTTATAGTCCACTCTCACATCCATACATGACTACTGGAAAAACCATAGCCTTGACTAGACAGACCTTTGTTGGCAAAGTAATGTCTCTGCTTTTTAATATGCTGTCTAGGTTGGTCATAAGCTTTTCTTCCAAGGAGCAAGCATCTTTTAATTTCATGGCTACAGTGATTTTGGAGCCCAAAAAATAAAGTCTGACACTGTTTCCATTGTTTCCCCATCTATTTGCCATGAAGTGATGGGACCGGATGCTATGATCTTAGTTTTCTGAATGTTGAGCTTTAAGCCAACTTTTTCACTCTCCTCTTTCACTTTCATCAAGAGGCTCTTTAGTTCTTCTTCACTTTCTGCCATAAGGGTGGTATCATCTGCATATCTGAGGTTATTGATATTTCTCTCAGCAATCTTGATTCCAGGTTGTGCTTCATCCAGCCCAGCGTTTCTCATGATGTACTCTGCATATAAGTTAAATAAGCAGGGTGACAATATACAGCCTTGATGTACTCCTTTTCCTATTTGGAACCAGTCTGTTGTTCCATGTCCAGTTTAACTGTTGCTTCCTGACCTGCATATAGGTTTCTCAAGAGGCAGGTCAGGTGGTCTGGTATTCCGATCTCTTTCAGAATTTTCCACAGTTTATTGTGATCTACACAGTCAAAAGCTTTGGCATAGTCAATAAAACATAAATAGATGTTTTTCTGTAACTCTGTTGCTTTTTCAATGATCCAGCAGATGTTGTTCTCTTTACTAATGCTAATTTTCCCTGTTTTCCAAATGGGAGCAATTAACTTCTGTAAAGATTGAAATTGTGCTAGCAGTCAGTTGGTGAAATGATTCCCTAAACTTAATTCAGCTTATACCAAGTTTCAAAGAAAAAAAAAACAATAAATGTGGTTTTAAAGAGAATCAAAGAATTAAAATCTATCTTTGTGTCTCACATGAACAGGAATTCTGTGTCTGTCTATGCTAATGCCGTCAAAGTGAAACCTTTTGATTGTTCAAACACATTGCACAGCTCTGTATTTACACACATAATAAAGGTCAAAACTGTAACTTATTATCAGATGTCATTTTATTTGAACAGCCAGAGGAGAGACAGTTTATCTTATTAAGCCTTTCTACTAATTTGCTTTCCTGAATGTGGAATGTGTGAGGTACTATGTAATTTCATTTGAGCAACTGCAGGAGAAAACCAACCAAACAAAAAAACTTGGCAACTGAGTATGTAACTTGTTTGGCCAGGCATTAAGGTTTTCAAGCCAGAAGAGTAACTGAGTGAATTTACAATAATCTGTGAGAGGAAGCTTATTACTTAGAAAGAGAATGGACCCTGGAGTTAGAAAGAAATGGATTCAAATCTTGCCTCTGTCATTCACAGAGTGAATAACCTTAAGAAAGTTAATTAATCCAGTGCTTTTAAAACTTTCAGGTTTCAAGAAACAGTAACATAAAAAGTAGTTTGGGTCACAACTAAATAACATTTGGTCCCAACTTTTTATTTCACTATATAAACTTACAATTGTTGTTTTTCAGTGTCTGACTCTGGAGGCCTTGTGTACTGTAGCACACCAGGCTCCTCTGTCCTTCACTATCTCCCAGAGTTTGCTCAGATTCATGTCCATTGAGTTGGTGATGCTCTCTAACCATCTCATCCTCCACCACCCCTTCTCCTATTGCCTTCAAGCTTCCCCAGCATCAGGGTCCCTTCCAATAAGTTGGTTCGTCACATCAGATGGTCAAAGTTATTGGAGCTTCAGCTTTAGCATCAGTCTGTCCAACGAATATTCAGGGTTGATTTCCTTTAGGATTAACCGGTTTGATCTCCTTGCAGTCCAGGGGACTCTCAAGAGTCTTCTCCAGGGCCATAATTCGAAAGCACCAATTCTTAAACTTTCAGCTTTCATTATGATCCAACTCTCACATCCATACATGACTATTGGAAAAACCATAGCTTTGACTATATGGACCTTTGTTGGCAAAGTGATGTCTCTGCTTTTTAATACACTGTCTAGGTTTGTCATAGCTTTCCTTCCAAGGAGCAAGTGTCTTTTAATTTCATGGCTGCAGTCACTGTCCACAGTGATTTTGGAGCCCAAGAAAATATACAGCCTTGTCATACTCCTTTTCCAATCTTGAACTACTCTGTTGCTTTATGTCTGATTCTAACTGTTGCTTCTTGACCTGCATACAGGTTTCTCAGGAGACAGGTAAGGTGGTCTGGTATTCCCATCTCTTTAAGAATTTTCCACAGTTTGTTGTGATCCACACAGTCAAAGGCTTTAGCATAGTCAATGAAGCAGAAGTAGATGTTTTTCTGGAATTCCCTTGCTTTCTCTATGATCCAATGGATGTTGGCAATTTGATCTCTGGTTCCTCTGCCTTTTCTAAACCCAGCTTGTACATCTGGAAGTTCTACATCTGAAGCCTTGCTTGAAGGATTTTGAGCATTACCTTGATAGCATATGAAATGAGAGAGCAATTGTATGATAGTTTGAACATTCTTTGACATTGCCCTTCTTTGGGATTGGAATGAAAACTGACCTTTTCCAGTTCTGTGGCCATTGCTAAGTTTTTCCAAATTTGCTAATATACTGAGTACAGCAATTTAACAACATTATCTTTTAGGATTTTAACAGTTCAGCTGGAATTCCATCACCTTCACTAGCTTTGTTCACAGTAATGCTTCCTAAGGACCACTTGACTTCACACTCCAGGATGTCTGGTTCTAGGTGAGTGACTGCACCATTGTGGTTATCTGAGTCATTAAGACCTTTCTTGTATAGTTCTTCTGTGTATTCTTGCCACCTCTTCTTAATGTATTTTGCTTCTGTTAAGTCCTTATCATTTCTGTCCTTTGTTGTCCCCATCCTTGCATTAAATGTTCCATTGACACCTCCAATTTTCTTGAAGAGATCTCTAGTCTTTCCCATTCTATTGTTTTCCTCTATTTCTTTGCATTGTTCATTTAAGAAGGCCTTCTTATCTCTCCTTGCTATTCTCTGGAACTCTGCATTCAGTTGGGTATATCTTTCCCTTTCTCCCTTGCCTTTTGCTTCTCTTCTTTCCTCAGCTATTTATAAAGCCTCCTCAGACAACCACTTTGACTTCTTAAATTTCTTTTCTTTGGAATATTTTGGTCACTACCTCCTGTACAATGTTACAAATCTCTGTCTATGGTTCTTCAGGCACTCTGTCTACCAGATCTGATCCCTTGAATCTATTTGTCATCCCCACTGTATAAGGGATTTTATTTAGGTCATACCTGAATGGCCTAGTGGTTTCTCTACTTTCTTCAATTTAAGCCTGAATAAGGAGCTGAAGGTCTGATTTACAGTTTTTTCTGCCTTATTTTTGCTTTTTGCTGACTGTATAGAGCTTCTCCATTTTCATCTGCAAAAAATATAATCAATCTGATTTAAGTATTGACAGTTTGGTGATGTCCACATGTAGAGTCATCTCTTGTGTTGTTGGAAAAGGGTGTTTGCTATGACCAACATGTTCTCTTGAGAAAACTCTGTTAGCCTTTGCTCTGCTTCATTTTGTACTACAAAAGCCAAACTTGCCTGTTATTCCTGGTATCGCTTGACTTCGTACTTTTGCATTCCAATCCCCTACGATTAAAGGATACCTTTTTTGGTGTTAGCTCTAGAAAGTCTTATAGGTCTTTAGAGAACCATTCAACTTCAACTTATTCGGCATCAGTGATTGGGGCACAGACTGATTTTAATGTGATTTTGAATGGTTTGCTTTGGAAACGGACCAAAGTCATTATGTTCTTTTTTGAAGTGCACCCAAATAATGCATTTCAGACTCTTGTGTTGACCATGCAGACTATTTCATTTCTTCTAAGGGATTCTTGCACACAGTAGTAGATATAATGGTCATCTGAATTAAATTCCTGTCCATTTTAGTTCACTGATTCCTAAGATGTCGATTTCACTATTGCCATCTGCTGCTTCAGTGAGTATAAGTGACAGTCACTTAGTCATGTCTGACTCTTTGTGACCCCATGGACTATAGCCTGCCAGGCTTCTCTGTCCATGGAATTCTTCAGGCAAGAATACTGGAGTGGGTTGCCATTTCCTTCTCCAGGGGATCTTCCCGACCCAGGGATCGAACCCAGGTCTCCTGCATTGCAGGCAGATCCTTTACCATCTGAGCCACCAGGGACCACCTCCAATTTACCTTGATTCATGGACCTAACATTCCACCTTCTTATGCAATATTGTTCTTTACAGCATCAGACTTTACTTTTACCCCCAGACACATCCACAGCTGAGCATCATTTCTGCTTTATCCCAGTTACTACATTCTTCCTGGAAAGTGAAGTCACTCAGTCATGTCTGACTCTTTGCAACCCAATGGACTGTAGCCTGCCAGGCTCCTCCATCCATGGGATTCTCCAGGCAAGAATACTGGAGCGGGTTGCCATTTCCTTCTCCAGGGGGTCTCCCTGATGCAGGGGTCAAACCCGGGTCTTCCACACTGCAGGCAGACTTTTTACTGTCTGAGTCATCAGGTGTTCCTTCTTACTGGAGTTATTAGTAATTGCCCTCCACTGTTATGCAGTAGCATATTGGACACCTTCCAACCTGGGGGGCTCATCTTCTGGTGTCATATCTTTTTGTGCTGTCTATGGGGTTTTCCAGACAAGAATATTAGAGTGGGTTGCCATTTTCTTCTCCTGTGAACCTTGTTTTTTTAGAACTTTTCACTATGTTGGGTGGCCCTGCCTAGCATGGCTCATTGCGTTATTGAGTTGTGTGAGCCCCTTCAGCATAACAAGGCTATAACCCATAAGGGGAAAAGTTACAATAAACCCCACAAATAAGCATATGAAGAATTATGAGTTATCATCACCATCTATGGCCAATGCCTCCCCAATACACATTTCCATTTCTTCTTCATATATAGAATCTCATTTTTGTTCAGAAAAGCAACAAGCCAGCTAAAATACAGTCTCCTTTGTACCTAGGAAGAGTCATAAGTCACAGTTTCGAGCAATGAGACATAAGGGGGAGTCTCCACGGATTTCTAGAAGACTTCAGCATTCCTGTTATAGGATTAGGAAGTCTGCATTTCCTAGTTGCTTTCCTCTTTTTTTTTTTTCACTCTTTGCCATGAGGCAGGGGGTTGGGCAGATATCTTGTTACCATGAGATAGACATAAGAATTAAAGTTATATGCTAAGGAAGACAGAGGATGAGGAGAAGATGAAAAGGAGCCTGGGTTCCTAATGGCATTGTGAGCCACCTTATCAGATTCGGATTATCTACCACAGGTCTGCTCATGAGAGAAAAATGCTTCCTACTTTTATACCATTATTTTCTAGGTTTTTGTTACTAATGATGAAAGGTAATCCTAATGGACATATTAGCATTTTGTAAAATAAAGGATTATTTTCATACTCAAAAGTTTCTTGCCTTTCTTTCTCCATAAAAAATTTCTTCCTTTCTCTACGTTTTTCCATCTCCAGAATCCTATCAGAGCATTTTTAGTCCTATGCCACCTTGATTTTGGAGAAAGAAATGGCAACCCACTCCAGTATTCTTGCCTGGAGAATCCAAGGGATGGAGGAGCCTGGTGGGCTGTCATCTATGGGATCACATGGTGTCAGACATGACTGAAGCGACTTAGCAGCAGCAGCAGCAGCAACTTGGTTTATGTTTTCTCTCTCCTACATGAGCCTTCTCCTACTTCAGGATATTTCTCTCAACTGGGCAATCCCCCTCAGGACTTTTCTAAATAAATGTTCCTGTTGATGCTTCCAAACCTGTGTTCTCATGGGCTAAGAAATAATGAATATGTCCTCTGCCACTTGTCCCTTGAAACTTTGCCTTTCCTTTGCTTGAGAATTTTCTAAGTTTTGTGTAATGTGAAACAGAATGGAAGAAAGCATCCTTTTTATGAATTCTTTCCCTGAAGGATTAGGATCTGCCTTGAGAGTTGAATGCTGCTCTCTTATTTCACTTCTACTTTGAAGCATTCCCAGCTGAGTTGTATTTCAAAGATCATTTTATTTTTATATGTTGATGGTATGTTATTTAGAGAATGAAAATATGACTATTATAGCTTCATTATGGATTGTATTCTTTGTCCAAAAGTTTAAAATATATTCATTGCCTGGGTTCATCTTTTTACCTTTAACTCTATTTTTTAAGTAATAATAGTGTGAATCTCTTTTGATTATATATGGTTGATACATCTGTGCCTACCATCAATTTTAACTTTCTCATAGTGTTTACTTTAGAAATGTATCTTACACATATCATATAGATGAATTTGTCTCTAAATTCAATCTTAGAGGTTTTAATAAGGTAATTCATTTAAAATTTACTTTTGAAACTGAAAAGTTTGTTCTTATTTTTATCATTATATGCTTTCTCTCATATCTATTTTTACTAGAAAATAGTTGCTTTATATTCTATTCTTTTATCATCTGAAAAGTATGCATTTTGTTTTTATTCTTAATATTAAGTGTGGCATAATTTATTTCACTACCTCAGTTCACAGGGAGATTCAAGCTGTTGTCTGTTAAGCTCCTTCTAAAGGTTATTGGGGCTTCCCTCATAGCTCAGATGGTAAAGAATACGCCTTCAGTTGAAGGAGACCTAGGTTCAATCCCTGAGTCAGGAAGATCCCCTGGAGAAGGAAATGGCAACCCACGCCAGTATCCTTGCCTGGAAAATCCTATGGACAGAGGAGCATGGTGGGCTGCAGTCCATGGGGTCGCAGAGTTGGACACGACTGAGCGACTAACACTATGTACCATGCACTAAATGTTATTGGGTAAAATCTTGACTGATGTTGAACTAGGAAAGAAACACCCCTGGATGAATATCAGATGAACTCTTAAACCAAAAGTGTTAATATCATAGTAGTCAGGGTCTTTAAACTTTCACTTCTTCCCTTCTACAATCTCATTCCCCAGATTGTCTCCTGAAGGGGCAAACCCATAAATACAGGCTTGAAAAGAGTAAGTGTGGTAGTGGAAAAATGGATAAAATACTAAATCTATTTCTAAAGCTCTAAATCAGTCAATGAGTGTCAAATTGTTGGAAACTATTAATTTAAAAACAATAATGCCCAAGGTGGACCACTCTCATAGTTCTTCCATGCTTAGCTTTCTCCTGTGTTTATTTAACATTCTCAGATACAAGCTAACACCTCCTGGCTTATTTACTAAAGTCACATTATATATAATAGAGGTCAAGATAAATAAGAATTGGAGAATGGAGTATGGTTAGTGTTGGATTCATTATCTCTAACCTCCCAAGAAAGAAGCTACTGTGAAATAGATGTTTTCTCTTCTAGAACGATTCCATCGTTATCTGCCTCAGGGCTTCATTTAAACTTTTTAAATTAGAAAGTACTCCTATTGTGTGATAGAACCTTGACTGCCATTTCTGATCTGTTGCTATATTGCATCACTTACTGTACCTTTATTACTTATTCAATGGGAAGCTTGGAGAATGTGAACATGTAAGTCCCCTAAAACTGTTAAAGAAGGAAATTATTTTGTCAGATTTTCAATTTATAAAGAACATTCTGGCAGTAGTGTAGATCAATTCCAAGAAGTTGAGATTAGAGGAAAGATTGGTTAGAAAGCTTTTGCAGTAAAATGAAGATGATTAAATTGTGAATCAATGATACTGTAGTGAAGGTGGGAAGTAGAGGGCAGATCTGAGAAATTTTAAAGAGAAAATTAACAAAAAGTTGTAATAGATTGGATGGATTGAGGAGTAAAGATAGATTGGTACTAAGGATGACTCCAGATTCTTTCTCTTGAAAGATATGGAAAGTAGAAGGGTCAGTGACCGAAATATGAAATACATAAGGAAAGGTAGGCTTAAGATGAAAATAATCAATGCCATTTCAAATATATATTTGAAGTAGTTTTAGGTGAATTTGAAATTCAATTGGATACAGTTAATACATAATTGGACTATAAGGGTCTGAAGATATAAAAGAAGTTAGGTGTAGAGATAAAGAACTTAGGTGTCATTACCTTTTAAGTGACAGCTAAAATCACAGAACTAGGTGAGATCATAGAGTGAGATTTTTGTAAAAATGGCGAGTGGGTTAGGAGAAATCTCTACAATCCTTATTTATACAGAGACAGGTAGAGATGATAAGAAATAGGAGTGTAGAAAATAGACCAAGGTGTCGAAGAGAAGAGTGCACAACACAATGGGGAGATTACAATATGGGGATGGAGTAGTTGACAGTTAGTTATACAAATGCAGTAAGTTTCTAAAAATTCACAGAGCTGAACACTTATGATTTTGCATTCTGTTCTCTCTCTCATATATATATATGAATACATATATATATATATACACACACATACATACATAGTATTTAAATAAAAATTTATACTAAAATTATTATCATCCTCTATGGTTCTTGATGAAAGGGAAGGGGTTAGACTTGCTGAAGTAAATGGTCACTAGAACTAAAATTTGTATTATTATTATCAAGGAAGAAAGTGAGAAATGGTTATAAGGTAGCTAACCAATAGTCTCTGTTATTCATCCAGGTAGACAATAGAATTTGGTTAAAGTAGCTTATTAGACTTAACAAAAAGAAAAAAATAAAATTAAATAAATTAAAATTTTTTTCTAATTTAGTAGCACTACCTTTATGTAAACAATTGAGTTAGACTTCTAACATTTTTACTGCATGTAAAGGAAATTAAGAAAATTATCCTACAATAAGAAAGAAGTCATCTAAATAACTCCTATAACTAATATTTTATAATGATCCTTATACTATCCTGAAATGAAATTTATGATGTAGCATACTTCCACACATAACTTTTAAAATGCAAGGTCCCAATCGTAATACAAAGGAGAAATAAAAGTAAACTAACTTTGGAAAATATAATATGCATTTTAATATATAAATGCTGAGGAATGACTACATAGAAGCTCTAACGAAGGAGTAAGATACTTTCATATACTTATAATGAATACATGTGGTTTTAAAAGTAAGAGATGTAGCAAAACCTAGTCCTTATAACAAGTACAGAAAAATGATAATGAGGAAGCTTATGCAGATGCTAAATTAAAAACTAGTGTCAGGCTAAGCAATAACAAAGCACAGTTACGGGTATATGAGGAAACAAATGAAGAAATAATCTTAATTAAAGTAGAGATAATATGGTCCCCCAAATTACATATTGTGAAAGTGGAGAAATCTAGGAACTATGTTACCCTTGCAAATAAGCTGAACATTATGGATGAGGGGTATAAATCTTTTACTTTATGACATGGCACATGGTAGGCATGAAGTAACAGCAAAACAATACTGTATTCCCATTTGTTGTCCTTGTGTTAGTCATTCAGTCGTGTCTGACTCTTTGCAACCCCATGGACTATAGCCCACCAGTCTCCTCTGTCCATGGAATTTCCCAGGCAAGAATACTGGAGTGTTGCCATTTCCTTCTCCAGGGGATCTTCCCCACCCAGGGATTGAACTCGGGTCTCCTGAATTGCAGGCAGATTCTTTAACATTCCCCTTTAGAAAATCTTAACACTTAATAATGCACATGTTCTTTCTCTAGTATTGTTCAGTCACCCAGTCATGTCCGACTCTTTGAGACCCCATGGACTGCAGCACGCCAGGCCTCCCTGTCCCTCACCATCTCCTGGAGTTTGCCCAAGTTCATGTTCATTGCATCAGTGATGCCATCCAGCCATCTCATCCTCTGATGCCCTCTTCTCCTTCTGCCCTCAATCTTTCCCAGCATCAGGGACTTTTCCAATGAGTCATCTGTTCACATCAGATGACCAAAATACTGGAGCTTCAGCTTCAGCATCAGTCCTTCCAGTGAATATTCAGGGTTGATTTCCCTTAAGATTGACTGGTTTGATCTCCTTGCTGTCCAAGGGACTTTCAGGAGTCTTCTCCAGCACCACAGTTCAAAGGCATCAATTCTTTGGCATTCTGCCTTCTTTACAGTCCAGCTCTCACAACCATACATGACCACTGGGAAGACCATAGCCTTGACTATATGGACCTTTGTTGGCAGAGTAATGTCTCTGCTTTTCAATGCACTGTCTAGGTTTGTCATCACTTTCCTGCCAAGAGGCAATCATCTTCTCATTTCATGGCTGCAATGACCATTCACAGTGATTTTGGATTCTAAGAAGAGGAAATCTCTCACTGCTTCCACTTTTCCCCCTTCTATTTGCCATGCAGTAATGGGACGGGATGCCATGATTTTAGTTTTTTAATATTTAGTCTTAAGCTGGCTTTTTCATTTTCCTACTTCACCCTCATCAAGAGGTTCTTTAGCTCCCCTTTCGCTCCCTCTCTCTAGTACTTGAAGAAATTTTGGAAATGTTGACTAGTATCTCTGTTAATAGTATTATAGCAAAATTTTAAGAAAAGAATATAGAAATAAATAAATGATTTCAGTATTTATTTTTCATATTATGGATTGTATATTCTTGTCTGCCTGCAATACAAGAGATGCAGGTTCAATCCTTGGGTTGGGAAGATCCCCTGGAGGAGGAAATGGCAACCCACTCCAGTATTCTTGCCTGGGAAATCCCACGGACAGAGGAGCCTGGCAGGCTACAGTCCATGGGGTCGTCGCAAGAAGAGTCAGACATGACTTAGTGACTAAACAACAGCAACAATGAGGAACATTCTTGTGTTAGGAAAATAAAAAAATGTGTAGGTGGACTCCCAACATCTGGTCCAGTTGATATATCTTCTGGTCCAGGATTTTAGAAGACATCATTCCTGTTTCACAACAAAGGAAAAGCTGAACAGACTAAACACCAGCAAACTTTCTTAGATCCACCAGAGAATTGAGAATTGAGGTCACAGGGCAAAATGTTGGCTCCAAAATTGGAGAAACAGAGGAGGATCACAGCTCACAGGACAGGAGCCCAAGCTTAGAGACCTCTGCAGGGAACAGTAGCATAGTACTTATTTAGTGCACTAAATTTTACTTTAAAAATCTAGTAAAATAAAAATAGCATCTTCAAGAAATCTGAAAATAGAGCAAGAGTTCCTAAAGAACAGTAAAATAAAATTAGTCACAAAAGAAGCCAAATGTGTTTTTTCTCCCCTCTCATTCTACTAATTGTAATTTTCAAGAAGCATTTCAAGGTGGTACTTATAGTTACCATCTAATGAGAGACTGCAAATCTTCTCTACAAAAAAGCAATTATAGAGCTGGAAAAAATGGACAGAACAACCATTTCCATGCTCTGTAAATCTACCAATGCTTTATAATTTTGGAAACATGTATTGTTGAAAAACTGATGAAATTTGAGTAAAACAATGAAAATCTGTGGTGTTCTGGCCCACGCCTGTGTTCAGTTGAGGCAGGGGTTCTGCCAGGACAGGGCAAACCATAAGGACTGCATTTCTTTTCTATGATAGTAGGAATATCGTCTTTGATACTTTCAGAGTATGATATTTTCAGAGGCAGGGAAACAGGGTAGGACCACTGACTCTACTAGCCTAAGGCTTTTGTAGTATGTGGGGCAAGTATATTCCTGGATGAAGATGTATGCATGAGAAGTGGAGATTAGATTTCTCTGATAATCCCACATAAGCCTGGTCAATTTAGAGGCTGCACACAAGAGACCCAAAAGAGCCAGTGGAATCTATGTGACCAGGAAGGGTTAGAAATGTTCTGAATGTTGAATGTGCTCACTTACCCATACACAGATCCATTGGCAGAAGATGGAATTTTGCTTTTTTAGGGTAGTCATCATATCCTCTGGAGAATCATTATCTAACTATTAAGCTATTCAGATATAGGAAGTCCCCTAGGAAGTCAGAATTTAAAAGAAAAACAAGAATATAAGTAAATAAATAGACACAATTATTTAAAAAATTAAGTTGAATGACAGTATGCATAAATAACAGGGAACACAGATTTTGTAGATTTAACCTAGGCAAGTTATTAAACAAGTAAACAGTAACAATAAAAAAATCTTTAAAGGGAAAATCAAAATGCAAATTTCTTATATTATCTAAAACGTCTACTTTTTAACAAAAATTTTGAGACATTCAAAGAAACAAACAGAAAACTACCCCAGACTTAGGAAAAAATCAATCAATAGAAAATTTTATGAGTGTACCAGGATGTTGGATTTAGCAGACAAGTACTTTAAGGCAGCAATTATCAACATGTTAAAACATCTTTAAAAGGCATATTTAAATAATTAAAGGAAAATATGACAGTGATTCAACAAATAAAAATTCTCAAGGATCTAGAAATATATAAAAAAAGAAAAATGGAAATTGTGGAATTGAAAAATACAGCAACTGAAATGCAAAATTTTAGCAGAATTCAACACTAGAATACAGATAACAGAAGATTTAGTGGACTTGAGGATAGATCAATAGATATTATCCAATATGACAACAAGAGATAATATGGATGAGTCACTATGCTGTGCACCTGAAATTATCCTCCAAGCTAGTTAAGACTAATAGATGATTTCAGCAAAATCAGAGAATACAGCATCCCTTTATAAAAACAATTGTATTTCTACATACCAGTAACAGTCATAAAATCAAGTTAAGAAAACAATCCCATTTGCAATAGTCTCAGGAGAATAAAATACTTAAGAATAGATTTAACTGAACATTTCAAGTTCATGGATTGAGAGATTAGAGATCATCTGAAGGGCAATTCCATCCAAGTTGATCTAGAAATGCAACAAAAATTCAAAATCTTAGCAAGTTTCTCATAGAAATTGACAAGCTGATCCTAAAATTCAGATGGAAATGCAAGAAACCAGAATAACCAATAAACCCTTGAAGAAGAAAAGCAGTTTGAAGACTTACACTTCTTTATTTCAAAATTTGCTCCATAATTATCATAATTCATACAATATGGTACCATCACTATTATAGACATGCAAAAGAGTTGAAAGTCTAGAAACAAACTCTTATATTTATGAACAACGGATACTGTACAAAGGTGCTGAAGCAATAAAATGGGGAAAGTATAGGCTTTTTTTTTTTTAAGGGGCAGGAAAAAGTTTAGTAATGGATGTGACTTTAACACCAAGACATAAAGAAAAAACACTGATGAAACTTACCACCTAAAAATTTCTTTTTTTTTTTTAGTTCTACCACTTTATTGCTACCAACCCATCTCCCTCCACCCTCGTGCACACATGCTCAGTCATGTAACCCCATGGACTGCAGCCCGCCAGGCTCCTCTGTCCATGGACTTTTCCAGGCAAGAATACTGGAGTGGGTTGCCATTTCCTTCTCCAGGAAAGTATAGGCTTTTTAACAAATAATGCCAGGACAATAACCACATACAAAAATGTAAACTTAGACCCTTAACTCACACAATACACAAAAGTTAATTTAACTTGAGTAATATATCTAAATGTGAATGCTGAGACAATATAACATAGAGCAAAATATTCATCATCTTGATCTGACCAAAAATTGTTTAGATACAAATATTATGGACCAAAATCATGGTCCATAAGATTTTTTAAAAATCATAAGTTAGACTTCACAAAGATGAAATGTGTTTCTCCTTCAAAAGAAACCATTAAGAAAATGAAAAGTGTAGTCAAAAACTGGTTTAAAAAATTTTTTTTCAAATGATATATCTGTTAGCAAAAGTTTTCAAACAATGTTATATTCAGAACATGTAAAGAAACCTTAACACTCAATAATAATACAGACAACACAATTCAAAAATGAACAAATGATTTGAATAGGCATTTTACTAAGAATATAAGCTAATGGCTAATAAGCATATTTAAGAAAGCTTGACATCACTAGCTATTAGAAAAAGTGAAGTACAACCACAGTAATATACCATTTCAGGCTCTCTAGAATGGCTATAATAAAATGATAGACAATATCAAGAATTGGCAAGGATATGGAAAAACTGAATCCCTTGTGTATTGTTGGTGGGAGGATAAAATGGTAGTCACTTTTGAAAAGAGTTTGCTAATTCCTTAACAATTTCACATAAGCTTACAAACAACTTCCTAATTCCATACCTAGGTGACCACCCAAGAGAAATTGAAACCTATATATATGAAAAAAAAAAAAAACATGTACATGCATTTTCATAGCATTATAGTTTATAATGGGCTTTCCAGGTGGTGCTACTGGTAAAGAACCTGCCTACCAATGCAAGAGATGCTGGTTCAATCTCTGGGTTGGGAAGATCCCCTGGAGAAGGGCATGGCAACCCACTCCAGTATTCTTGCCTGGAGAATCCCGTGGACAGAGGAGCCTGGTAGGCTACAGTCCATAGGGTCTCAAAGAGCCAGACATGACTGAAGCGGCTTAGCATGCATACATGCATGGTTTATAATAGCCCCCCAATGGACACAGCCCTAATATCCTTCAGCTGCTGCATAAATTATAGTGTGTATTAGTTGCTTAGTCATGTCTGACTCTTTTGCAGCCCCATGGACTGTAGCCTGCCAGGCTCTTCTGTCCATGAAATTCTCCAGTCAAGAATACTGGAGTGGGTTGCCATTTCCTTTTCCAGGGAATCTTCCTGACCCAGGAATAGAACCCAGATCTCCTGCACTGCAAGCAGGTTCTTTACCATCTGAGCTATAGGGGCTTCCCTGGTGGCTCAATGGTAAAGAATCCATCTGCAAAGAGTTGGACACGAAGAAGCAACTAAGCACATGTTGAATAAGTTGAATACTGGCACATGCTATAACACGAATGAACCTGAAAAACATCACATAAAAGTAAAAGAAGCACAGTGCAAAAAAGCACATTCAATGACTCTATTTTTTTAATGCCAAGGCATTGACTTCAAAAGAATTCTCATCAAAAGGAAAAAGTTTTTGTCTTTTTCTTTAATTTCATATCTATATGAGGTCATGGATGTTCACTAAACTTATTGTTGCCATCGTTTCAAGATGTATGTAACTCAAATCATTATGCTGTTCATCTTAAGCTTTCACAGTGCTGTATGTTAATTATATCTCAATAAAACTAGAAGGAAAAAATGTCAAGGCAGGGAAATTTTATAGATATAATAAGCAGTTAAGTAGTTACCTAAAGATGGAAATGAATACAGATTTTAACTCTAAATGGAAATAAGGGAACTTGATGAAATATCAAAACTGGATTATGACAAGGGTTGCACAATTCTGAACATTTATAAATTTATTAAATATAATTGAACCATAGCCTTATTAAAGGTAAATTTTATGATATATAAATTATACTTCAATAAAGCAGTTAAAAAGTGGGTAAGGATTATGTATAAGGAGTAACAGTCTGAAATGCAAGCCAAAAATATTATTAAGCACTAATGACTATTCAAGGTACGAAAATAGGAAGTCAGAGGATATGTTATTAGACCTTCACTAAGCCAGTGCTTTAGTAAGCCTACCTTTATTCACCTAGCTATACTTCAATGTGTTTCTAGTTTTCATGACCTTCTCTACTTTGCCATAAACAGAACCACAAAGTGTTAGAGAAGAAAAAAGCAAGGTCACTCACAGTGAAGCAGCTTGGAGGGAAAAAAGAGGAAGGAAGGGAAAGAGGGAGAGAACAATATGTTTCAGTAAAATACTTCAAAGTTTTTCAGTGGTAAAGAACCCGCCTGCCAATACAGGACATGTGGTTTTGATCCCTGCATTAGGAAGATCCCCTGGAGTAGGAAATGGCAACCCACTCCAGTATTCTTGCCTGGAGAATTTCATGGACAGAGGAGCCTGGCAGGCTACAGTCCATGGGGTCACAAAGAATCAGACAACTGAGCCAAATGAGGACTCACAGCAAATTATGGTGGTCAAGTATGTGGACTCTGGGGCCAGTCTGTGGAATTCATAATACTGTCTCTCACGTTTACTAGTGTTATGACACCAGACTTTACTGCACCTCAATTTCTTTACCAATAAAATTGGAAAAGAATGTATTAAATTCTTCCTAGGGTTGTTGACAGGATTAGACAAGTTAACATATGCATAGAAATTTCAACACTAGATAACTCAGCATAGAGTAAGCATCATACACCAGTTACCTGTCATTAATATCTCTAGAGAATAAGACTGACTTAGCCAATCACTGTTTCCTTATTTGCAAAATGAGGATGATAATAATAGTATCTATTTCATAGCTGTGTTATGAATTTAAGTAATTGATGCAAAGTTTTTAGAATGTCTTGTATACATTAGTGATTGTTACTTCTATTTTCAGAGGGCTTCTAGGTACATAATCTATATGTAAATATTTTCCCTTTGTCTTTATCTTTCCAATAGCTCTTTCATTTAGTTTGCATCTTGTCATATTGGGCAGAATTTCCTAGCCAATGTTAACTAACTTTTCTTGTTCTTAATGTAATGAGATTATTGTTTCATAGAAAGTGTGGGGTTGTCCATTGACTTAAGAGCTATTATCTGTTACAGAGTATTGTAAGTATTCTTTCTTTAGTATTGGATATGAAATGGAATTTATCAAATAATAAAGTGTCTGCTAATAATACCATACCAAATTTTATCTCCTAACATGAGATATTTTTTAACATTAAGTCATCCTTAGATTTGTTAGAGAAAGCATTTTTATAAATTATATTTTCAAAAAGTAAGCATTTCTTTACGTGAAACTGTCAAATGTGTGGCCTAAAGTGAGAATATATCTCTGAAGTCAGATGCTTGTATTTTGTGCAGCTTATATTTTTCCTTTTAGGGAAGTTACTTAACCTAGCTTTACTTCAGTTACCTCACATCTGAAATGTTTCCTATTTTGTAGAATGTTTGTGAATATTAAGTGTGCTATCCCCTAAGAATTTACCAGACACCTGACACATAATAAAAAGTGTGTTTTTAATATCTATTCAGGTCTCATATCATTGTTCTATATATGTTTAACCTATATAAAATGAATCATTTTCCCAATTCAGTGATTTGTTGTTTTAAATTTATCTTCTTCTTATATTAATATTTCTTCTGTTTTATTTAGATTTGACATTAAATAATAGTTTCTACTTTTGTGCTTAGCTTTTTATAAGTAGTCTTTATAGTTTTCTGTATCCTTGATGCCATTAAGTCTTATTTTCTATACTTCTATAAGTCATACTTTCAGAATGCCTATGCCATCCTAGATTTTGAGTCCAGGATGTAAGTAATATTATTGAAATATATAAATTTTGTTCTCAAATGGCTTACACTTGGAAATATATTGAGCTTTTATATACATATATATATCTGTGCATGCAGGCTCTGTTGCTCGGTCATGTCCAGCTCTTTGCGACCTTATGGACTGTAGCCCACCAGACTTCTCTGTCCATGGGATTATCCAGGCAAGAATACTGGAGTGGGTTGCCATTTCCTCCTCCAGGGGATCTTCCTGACCCAGGGATCAAACCTGCATCTCCTGTATTGCAGGCGGATTCTTTATCACTGAGCCACCTGGGAAAACTTACATATATCTACTAATAGGAATTTTTTGTTTAATCTGCCCAATATAAGGCAGCTGCTTTATTATATGATTATATATTAAAGTAAGAAAATAAGAACCCTTACCTAGTGTATATGTTCATTAATTGTGTGCATTGAAAATGTAAATACACATGTTTCAATGCTGTTCTCCTGAAACATCCCACCCTCGCCTTCTCCCAGAGTCCACAAGTCTGTTCCATACATCTGAGTCTCTTTTTCTGTTTTGCATATAGGGTTATCGTTACCATCTTTCTAAAGTCCATATATATGTGTTAGTATACTGTAATGGTCTTTATCTTTCTGGCTTACTTCGCTCTGTATAATGGGCTCCAGTTTCATCCATCTCATTAGAAGTGATTCAAATGAATTCTTTTTAATGGCTGAGTAATATTCCATGGTGTATATGTACCACAGCTTTCTCATCCATGTGTATTATCTAGGGTGAAACGGATAACCAGCTCAGGTTGGGTACATGAGACAAGTGCTCGGGCCTGGTGCACTGGGAAGACCCAGAGGGATTGGGTGGAGAGGGAGGTGGGAGGGGGGACTGGGATGGGGAATACATGTAAATCCATGGCTAATTCATATCAATGTATAACAAAAACTACTGTAATGATGTAAAGTAATTAGCCTCCAACTAATAAAAATTTAAAAAAAAAAAATAAAAAAATAAAAAAAAAAAAAAAAAAATAAAAAAAAGAAAAAGAAAATGTAAATACATTCTGTATGAAGAGTCTTCATTTAGTAGTATCTGAAAGTTTTGCAA
This sequence comes from Odocoileus virginianus, assembly GCF_023699985.2. Lineage (NCBI taxonomy): Eukaryota > Metazoa > Chordata > Mammalia > Artiodactyla > Cervidae > Odocoileus > Odocoileus virginianus. The sequence continues at coordinate 2,567,532 of NW_027224264.1, read as the reverse complement.
ACCAGTCAATCTTAAGGGAAATACTCTTTGGACAGGGAGGCCTGGAGTGCTGCAGTTCATGGGATCACAAAGAGTTAGACACAACTGAGCAACTGAACTGAACTGACTCTTTGAAAAGCCTGATGCTGAAGCTGAAGCTCCAGTATTTTGGTCACCTGATGTGAACAGCCAACTCATTGGAAAAGTCCCTGATGCTGGAAAGATTGAGAGCAGAAGGAGAAGGTATCAGAGGATGAGATGGCTGGATGGAGGTGGCTGGATGGCATCACTGATGCAATGGACATGAACTTGGGCAAACTCTGGGAGATGGTGAGGGACAGGAAGGCCTGGCATGCTGCAGTCCATGGGGTCACAAAGAGTTGGACATGACTGGGTGACTGAACAACAACAACAAAGTTTTGCTGCTCTGCCAACTTGGATGACTTATGTGTGGTGGTTGGAAAATAATTATATCTTACTATAACTACTCAAATGGAAGACTAGTTAAGATATTTCTTTCTGTATGAGTGGATATAAACATCTTAAGTTTAAGAAGAAAGACAATTTCTCTCTGCGTGACCCTTCAGATTTTGTAAATCTGTCTGAGCTCAAAAATTTAAAATGTACTCACAGGTCCTACTGAACTAACAAGCCAGAATTTCAATTTTGACTACAACATCTGTCTGTGCTTAAGCCCCTACATTCTTACTGAGATTTAGACATTAGCCTCCTCCAGTTTCTTTAGAAGAAATACATCTAGTCATTATTTTTTTCTTGAAGAAATTTAAGTTTCCCTGTAAAATATGACCTTTTACTCTCAGTTTTCTGATTTCATACTAAAGAAATATGTATCCTCTTCAAGAAGGGAAAGACAATCATGACATTAAAAATATATAGTTAAAAGGGCGAGCAAGATTTCTAACTTGTATTAAGTAGTTTACTTATATTACTGCTGCTTTGTGCTCAACCTAACTGACATTTAAATAAGTTACTAGTACAGGAAGTTAGGCAATTCATGATTAAGTCTCAAGCACATGCAATTTATAGGGTAGCATTACAGAATTACAGAATTTCATTTTCTAAGTTTATTATGCAAGTGGCTTTCTGGGGATAGTTTTTCTCATAATTATAGAAAATCAAGTTGAAGAGAAGATGCATTTTTGCACTTCTTATTTTTCAATATTACTTTGCTATGTTAATAAAGTATAACTAATCCCTAATTGCCTAGCAACTAAGCCTAATGAGATATATCTCCTTTATTTTCTTCCTTCCTTCTTTTCATCTAGCCATCCTCACTTCCTCTCTCTACTTAATTTTCTCTTTCTTATACTATTATTAAGAAGATTTTGTATTAATGTACACTGCTTTGCTTTTCTTGCTTTTGTTTAAATTATATGTAAGATTATAATATTTGGTTCATGAAATTTCATGACTGCCCATATTTCTCACCCCCTGCTTCATGGCTCAGAGCCTTGTCATGGCTAAAGGGCTTGCATAACTCAATGAAGCTATGAGCCATGCCGTGCAGGGCCACCCAAGATGGATGGGTCATAGTGAAGAGTTCTGACAAAATGTGGTCCACTGGAGAAGGAAATGGCAATCCACTCTAGCATTCTTGCCTGGAGAACTCCATGGACAGTATGAAAAGGCAAAAAAGATATGGCACTGAAAGATCAGCCCCCTAAGTTGGAAGGTGTCCAATATGCTACTGAGGAAGAGCAGAGGGCAATTACTAACAGCTTCAGTAAAAATATGCTTCCCTGGTAGCTCAGTCAGTAAAGAATCTGCCTGCAGTGCAGGAGACACAGATTTGATCCTTGGGTTGGGAAGATCCCCTGGAGAAGGAAATGGCAAACCACTCCAGTATTCTTGCCTGGAAAATCCCATGGACAGAGGAGCCTAGTGGGCTACAGTCCATGGGGTTGCAAAAGAGCTGGACATGACTTAGCAACTAAACCACCACCAGTAACAATGAAGTGGCTGAGACAAGGTGGGAACAACACTTATCTGTGGATGTGTCTAGTGGTGAAAGTAAAATCCAATGTTGTAAAGAACAATATTGCATAGGAACCTGGAATATCAGGTCCATGAATCAAGGTAAATTGGAAGGCGGTCAAGCAGGAGATGGCAAGAGTGAACATCAACATCTTAGGAATCAGTGAACTAAAATAGACAGGAATGGGTGAATTTAATTCAGATGACAATTATATCTATTACTGTGGACAAGAATCCCTTAGATAAATGGAGTAGCCCTCATAGTCAGCAAAAGAGTCTGAAATGCAGTACTTGGGTGCAATCTCAAAAATGACAGAATGATCTTGGTTCATTTCCAAGGCAAACCATTCAACATCACAGTAATCCAAGTCTATGCCCCAACCACTAATGCCAAAGAAGCTGAAGTTGACTGGTTCTATGAAGACCTACAAGACCTTCTAGAACTAACACTGAAAAAAAGATGTCCTTTTCATCATAGGGGATTGGAATGCAAAAGTAGGAAGTCAAGAGATACCTGGAGTAACAGGCAAGTTTGACCTTGAAGTACGAAAGGAGGCATGGCAAAGGCTAACAGAGTTTTGTCAAGGGAACACACTAGTTATAGCAAACACCCTATTCCAATAACCCAAGAGAGACTCTACACATGGACATCACCAAGTGGTCAATACCAAAATCAGATTGATTATATTCTTTGTGGCCAAAGATGATGGAGAAGCTCTATACAGTCAGCAAAACCAAGACCCGGAGCTGATTGAGCTCAGATCATGAGAAACCTGTATGCGGGTTAAGAAGCAACAGTTAGAACTGGACATGGAACAACTGACTGGTTCAAAATTGGGAAAGGAGTACGTCAAGGCTGTATATTGTCACCCTGCTTATTTAACTTCTATGCAGAGTACATCATGTGAAATGCCAGGCTGGATGAATCACAAGCTGAAATCAAGATTGCTGGGAAGAAATATCAACAACCTCAGATATGCAGATGACACTACTCTAATGGCAGAAAGCAAAGAGGAACTAAAGTTCTTGATGAGAGTGAAAGAGGAGAGTGAAAAAGCTGGTTTGAAACTCAAAACACTAAGATCATGGAATCTGGTCCCATTACTTCATGGCAAATAAATGGAGAAAAAATGGAAACAGAGAGACTTTATTTTCTTGGGCTCCAGAATCATTGCAGACAGTGACTGCAGCCATGAAATTAATAGACACTTGCTCCTTGGAAGGAAACTATGACAAAATTAGACAGCATATTAAAAAGCAGAGACATCACTTTGCTGATAGAGGTCCATATAGTCAAAGCTATGATTTTCCCAATAGTCATGTATGGATGAGAGAGTTGAACCATAAAGAAGGCTGAGCACTGAACAATTGATATTTTCAAATTTGTGGTGCTGGAGAAGACTCTTGAGAGTCCCTTGGACAGCAAGGAGATCAAATCAGTCAATCCTAAAGGAAATACAAGCCTGAATATTCATTGGAAGGACTGATGCTGAAGCTGAAGTTCCAATACTTTGGCCACCTGATGTGACTCACTCATTGGAAAAGACCCTGGGAAATATTGAGGGCAAGAGGAGAAGAGGGAGACAGAAGATGAGATGGTTAGATAGCATCACTGACTCAATGGACATGAATTTGAGCAAACTCCAGGAGATAATGGAGGACAGAGGAGCCTGGCATGCTGTAGTCCATGGAGTCACAAAGAGTAGGACATGACTTAGCAACTGAATAACAAGATAATATTTCTCACCATCAACAGATAAAACATTTTTAGAATAAAACACAAGTAAATTGGTATTCAACTAGTCAAGCTTCTTTTGTTAACACATCATTATCTTTCAGTTATACATTGAATATTTGCTTCCTCCCAAAATAAACGTGTTGAAATCCTACATACAGGTATGATGGTATTAGGTGGTAAAGCCCTTGGGGTGTGATTAGATTATAAGGTTGGAACTCTCATGAGTGTGATTACTGTTTTATGAAAGAGACTCCAGAGAGCTCCCTCACTCTTGCCCTGTCAGGAATTGTCTATGAACCAAGGAGCAGGCACTCTCTAAACATGGAATCTGCTTCCTCCTTGATCTTGGATATCCCAGCCTCCAGAACTATAAGAAGTAAATGTTTGTTGTTCAGTCACCCAATCTATAGTATTGAATAGTTTCTTATGCAGCCCAAACAGACTAAAACTATATATAGTAATTGTACATATATTCTTTATTTCTACCTTATAATAGTAAAACTACTTAGTAGTCTTTTACTATGCAGATGTAAATAGCTGTTTCCTTCATAAAAGGGGGTAATTTTCAAAGATATTATGTGACATATCAGTCCAAAGAGCTAGAACACAGGCTGTTTTTAAGTCCAATGTCTTTCCCCAAACAATAGTATTTTCTCTTACAGTCAATAGTATATCAACAGGTATGACAGAGTTGGGTGAAAAAACAGTTAAGTGTTTCTTTCTTATAAAGACTTACTGTATGAATGGGTTTTGTAAATCTGCACCAGGGAGAATATATTATACAGCACTTATCTTTATCCAACTTCAGAAACTTTTTTTCTGTGGTACATCTGTTAATGTGTCCAGAAAATGTTTTTTCTAGAGTATAATTAAGCAAACACTGCACAAGGCCAATACTCTCTATGCTCTCTCCAATACTTATCGTATAGATGTGTGGTACTTTGCAAAGAATATTCATACTTTCTTTTAATTCATATTTGTAATTCTATGAATTCATATCCATAATTTCTACCTTTTAAAATGGTTATCCTCTGTATAACCTTATGATAAATTCTGTACGCATTACAACCTTCTGATGAAGATGGCTTACAGTTGGGACATGGTAAGAACAATGAATTTGTTTCCAACATCAGTTGGACATTTTTAAATTGAAGTATAGTTGATTTAAAATGTTACTTTGAATAGAGAAGCAGACATAGAGAACAGACTTCGGGCACAGCAGGAAAAAGAGAAGGTGGGACGAATTTTTAGAGTAGCATTGGCACATATACGGTACCATGTGTAAAATAGATAGCTAATGGGTCGTTACTGTATGACACAGGGAGCTCAGTGCAGTACTCTGTGACCTAGAGGTGTGGGATATATTGGGGGTGGGGGGGTGTTCAAGAGGGAGGGGACATATGTATACTTACGGCTGATTCATGCTGTTGTATGGCAGAATCTAACGCAATATTACTTAGCAATTATCCTCCACTTAAAAATAAATTAAAAAAATTGTTTTGAGGTATATAGCATAGTGATCCAGTATTTTACAGATAATACTCCACTTTATGTTACTACAAAGTAATGTTTGTCTCTATCCCAATCTTGTACCTCTCCCCTCCCCTCTCCTCACTAGTAACCACTGGTTTGTTTCCTATACCTGTGAATCTGTTTTCTGTTTTGCTGTATGCATTTGTTTTGTTTTTTAGATTACATCTATATAGTATTTGTCTTTCTATATCTGACTTACTTCACTTAGTATGATAATCTCTAGGTCTATCTACATTGCTATGAATGGCAGGATTTCATTCTTTTTTAAATATATATCCCATTTTATATACATATACATATCACATCTTCTATATGTATTTTTCTGTTGATGTAAATGGGCTGCTTCCATATTTTATTATTGTAAATAGTGTGCTAAGAACATCGGTGTGCATGTATCTTTTCGAATTAAGTGTTTGCATTTTTTGGATGTGTACAAGGGAATGGAACTGGTGGATCATATGGTAGTACTATTTTTAGTTTTTGGGAAACCTCCATACTGTTTTCCACATTGCCTGCATCAACTTATATTCCCATCAAGAGTGTACAAGTGTTTTTATTCTCCACATCCTTGCCAATATTTGTTATTTATAGACTTTTGATGATAGCCATTCTGATAGTCTGAGATATCTAACTGTGGTTTTGATTTGCATTTCTGTAATAATTAGCAATGTTGAGCATCTTTTCATGTGCCTGTTAGCCATCTGTATGTCTTTTGGAAAAATGTCTATTCATGTCTTCTGCTCATTTTTTAATCAAATTGTTTGGACTTTTTTATATTGAGTTATATAAGCTGTTAATATATTTTTGGATATTAACCCTTGTCAGTAGTATTATTTATAAATATTTTATCTCATTCAATATGTTGTTTTTTCATTTTGTAGGTAGTTTCCCTTGCTGTGCAAAAGCTTTTAAGTTTATTAGGTCCCATTTGCCTATTTTTGCTTTCGTTTCTTTTGCCTTAGGTGACAGATAAAAAAATATGGCTATGGTTTATGTCAATCTTCTACCTATGTTTTCTTCTAGAAGTTTTATGGTTTCAGGTCTTACATTTAGGTCTTTAATCCATTTTGAGTTTATTTTTGTATATGGTATGAAAAATGTTCTAATCTCATTCTTTTACATGTAGGTTCTAATCTCATTCTTTTCATAGCACCACTAATTGAAGAGACTGCCTTTGCTCCATTGTATATTCTTGTCTCCTCTGTCATAAATTAATTGATCATAGGTATGTGGTCATATTTCTAGGCTCTATATTATTTTCCATTGATCTGTGTGTCTGTTTTGTGCCATTATTATGCTATTTTGATTGCTGTAGCTTTATAGTATAGTCTGAAGTCAGAGAGAATGATCTCTCCAGCTTTGTTCTTTCTTCTCAGGATTGTTTTGACAATTTAGGGTCTTTGTGTTTCCTTATGAATTTCAGGGTTATTTCTTCTAGTTCTGTAAAAAATGTCAAGGGTATTTTGATATGGATTTCATTAAGCCTGTAGATTGCTTTGGGTATATGGGCATTTTAACAATATCAATTCTTTCAATCCAAAACATGGGATAGCTTTCCATTTCTTTGTATCATCTTCAATTTCCTTCATCAGTGTTTTAGTTTGCAGAGTACAAGTCTTTCACTTCCTTGCCTAGGTTTTTCCCAAGTATTTTATTCATGTTGATATGACTTTAAGCAGAAGTTTTTGCTCTCTCTTTCTGATAGTTTTTATTATTAGTGTATAGAAAAGCAACAGATTTCTGTATACTAATCTTGTATCCTTCTGCCTTGTTAAACTCATTTACTAGTTATAATAGATTGTGTGTGTGTGTGTATGGAAACTTTAAGGTTTTCTTTACATACGATCATGTCACCTGCAAATAGTGATGGTTTTACTTCTTCCTTTCCAATTTAAATTCCTTTTATTTCTTTTTCTTGTCTGATTGCTCTGGCTAGACTTCCAGTACTATGCTAAATCGAAGTGAGATTGGGCATCCTTGTTATGTCCCTTGTTATAGGAAAGGCTTTCAGCTTTTCACCATTGAGCATGATGTTAGCTGTGGGTTTGTCATAAATGGTCTTTATTATGTTCAGATATGTTTTGTCAGTACCCACTTTGATGAGAGTTTTTATCATGAATAGATGTTGAATTTTATCAAATGATTTTTCTGAATCTTTTAAGAGGATTATGTGATTTTTATTATTCAGTTTGTTAATGTGGTATATCAGATTGATTGATTGGTGAATATTGAGCCATCCTTTCATCCTAACTGCCACTTGATCATGATGTACGATCCTTTTTATATATTAATGAATTTGCTAATATTTTGTTGAGGATTTTTGCATCTATATTCATCAAAGATATTGGCCTGTAATTTTCTTTTTTGTAGTGTCTTTGTCTGTTTGGTATAAGGTAATGGTGGCCCTATAGAATGAATTTGAGAGTGCTCTGTTTTTTCCAGTTTTTGGAATAGTTTAAGAAGTATAGGTATCAATTCTTATTTATATGTTTGGTAGAATTTTCCTGTGAAGCTTTTTGGAGCTGGATATTTCTTTGATGATTGTTTAAATAGTAATCACCCATAAACTGCAGTATTTCAATAGAATGCAAGAAACAATGAACGATACACATTCCCTTCAGCATTCTTTAGTCCTTATTGTAATTTTTATTAGTTAGGTATATTAATAAAAATGAAAATCACATTACATATTTGTAGTACATAAAACTGTACAACATTTTTTCATGAACCTTGAAGTTCAGATAATTCTATTAGGTTCTATAATCTCATTTTGTTTTCAAATATCTTGTGAGAAATGTCCTATTATTTCACGTGTTCCATTTTGATTTTTTCATCATTATTGAGGTATAATTGACACGAAACACAAGCTGGAATCAAGACTGCCAGGAGAAATATCAATAACCTCAGATATGCAGATGACACCACCCTTGTGGCAGAAAGCAAAGAAGAACTAAAGAGTCCCTTGATGAAAGTGAAAGAGGAAAGTGAAAAGTTAGCTTAAAACTCAACATTCAGAAAACTAAGATCATGGCATCTGGTCCCATCACTTCATGGCAAATAGATGGGGAAACAGTGGAAACAGTGACAGACTATTTTTTTTGGGCTCCACAAAATTATTTTGAAATTCATTTCTGCTGTTATGTGTATGAATATCTCATTCATTTTTATTGCTGAGTAATATTCTACGTATATACCAGAATTTTTTTTAATCCATTCAGTTTTCATGAACACTTGGATTGTGTCCAGTTATGGGCTGTGCTTAGTCACTCAACTTTGTCTGACTCTTTGCGACCCCATGGACTATAGCCTGCCAGGCTCCTCTGTCCATGGAGTTCTCCAGGCAAGAATACTGGAGTGGTTTGCCATGCCCTCCTCCAGGGGATCTTCCCAACCCAGGGGTCAAACCCAGGTCTCCCATATTGCAGGCAGATTCTTTACCATCTAAGCCAAAATCTTGCATGCTAGGCTTCAGCATTATGTGAACCAAGAACTTCCAGATGTCCAAGCTGGGTTTAGAAAAGGAAGAGGAACTAGAGATCAAATTGCCAACATTTGCTGGATTATAGAGAAAGCAAGGGAATTTCAGAAAAACATCTATCTCTGTTTCATCGACTACACTAAAGCCTTTGACTGTGTGGATCATGACAAACTGTGGAAAGCTCTTAGAGAGATGGGAATACCAGACCATCTTACCTGTCTCCTGAGAAACCTGTATGCAGGTCAAGAAGCAACAGTTAGAACCCTGTATGGAACAACTGATTGGTTCAGGATCGAGAAAGGAGTATGACAGGGTTGTCTGCCATCACCCTGTTTAACCTATGTACTGAGCTCATGATGAGAAATGCCAGGTTGGATGAGGTACAAACTGGAATCAAGATATGTGGGAGAAACATCAACAATCTCGGATGATACCACTCTGGCCAAAAGCAAAGAGGAACTAAAGAGCCTCTTGATGAGGGTGAAGGAGGAGAGTGAAAGAGCCAGCTTAAGACTAAATATTAAAAAAAAACTAAGATCATGGCATCCAGCCCCATTACTGCATGGCAAATAGAAGGGGAAAGGTGGAAGTAGTGACAGATTTCCTCTTCTTGGGCTCCAAAATCACTGAGGACAGTGACTGTAGCCATGAAATCAAGGGACAATTGCTTCTTGGCAGGAAAGTGATGACAAACCTAGACAGTGTGTTGAAAAGCAGAGACATTACTCTGCTGACAAAGGTCTGTATAGTCAAGGCTATGGTCTTCCCAGTGGTCACATACAGTTGTGAGAGCTGGACTGTAAAGAAGGCAGAATGCCAAAGAATTGATGCCTTCAAACTGTGGTGCTAGAGAAGACTCCTGAAAGTCCCTTGGACAGCAAGGAGATCAAACCAGTCAATCTTAAGGGAGATCAACCCTGAATATTCACTGGAAGGACTAATGCTGAAGCTGAAGTCCCAGTATTTTGGTCATCTGATGTGAACAGCTGACTCATTGGAAAAGTCCCTGATGCTGGGAAAGATTGAGGGCAGAAAGAGAAGAGGGCGTCAGAGGATGAGATGGCTGGACAGCATCACCAATGCAATGAACATGAACTTGGGCAAACCCTGGGAGATGGTGAGGGACAGGGAGAACTAGCATGCTGCAGTCCATTGGGTCACAAAGAGCTGGTCACTACTGGGTGACTGAACAACAACGTGGCCTATTATACATAAAGCTGCTGTAACTATTTATCCATAAGTTTTTGTGTAAATATATGATTTAATTTCTCTGGCGTAGTTACCTTGATGTGGAAGAGCTGATTTATATGGTAGGGGTATGCTTAATATTACAAGAAATTATGAAGCTATTTTCCAAATAGGCTGCACCAATTTACACTCCCACTAGGAGTGTTTCAGTTCCACTGTATATTCCTCAACACTGGAAATAGTCAGTGTTTTTAATTTTAGCCTTAATGCACTGATTAGAACTTTCAGTTCACAGTAAATTGAAATAGTAAGAATGGACTTTTTCCCTTTTTATCTGATCTTAAAGAAAAGCAGTCAGTCTCTCACTATGAAGTATGATATAAGCTGTAAGTTTTTTGCCAAAATACATAATAAGGTTGAGGAAGTTCTGTTCTATTCTTGTTTTACTAAAAATTTTTATCACTAATGGGTGATGTTTTTTGTCAAATACTTTTACTTCCTCGATTGAGATGACCATATCTTTTTTTTTTTTTTGGTCTTTAAATATCTTAATTTACATTGGTTTTCAAATGTTAAAATAACTTTGCATTCCTAGGATAAACCCCTCTTGGAAGGGCTTCCCTGGTGGCTCTGGCAGCAAAGAATCCACCTATAATGCAGGAGACCTGGGTTCGACCCCTGGGTTGGGAATATCCCCTGGAGGAGTGCATGGCAACTCATTCCAGTATTCTTGCCTGGAGAATCCCCATGGACAGAGGAGCCTGGTGGGCTGCAATCCATGGGGACACAAACAGTAAGACATGATTGGGCTACTAAGCACACAGCACAGCAGGGAGGGTTATATTCTCTTTTAAGTGTATTTCTGGATATAGCTTGCTAAAATTTTGTTAATGAAATTTGTGTCTATGTTCATTAGAAATGTTTTTCTGTGGTTTTATTTTATTATAATGTATACTTTTGGTATCAAGGTAATATTGACTTCATGAGCTTTGGAAATGTTTCTTCTTCACTTTTCTAGAAGAGTATGTGTAAAATTAGCATTATTCCTTCCTTAAATGTTTGGCAGAGTTACCAATAGTTCCATTTTGTCCAGGAGGTTTTCAGTTATTTAGAAAATAAATAACATACTTCTAAATAACTCATGGGACTAAGAATAAACAATAAAATAGAGAAATCATTTTTATCTGGATGACAGTGAAAATAGAACTTATCCAGTTTTGTAGGCTGCAACTAAAAGGAAATGCATAGCACTAAATATTTATATTAGAAAGAAAGAAAGGTTTCAAATCAACAACCTCAGATTCCACCTTAAAAATTAGAAAAGAAAAAAAAATAATTGAATAGTACAAAATATTGCATTATGTCCTTCACCCAGAATCCCCAAATGCTAATTCTTTACCACATTTGCTTAATCACTGGTTCTTTCCCCTCTCCTTCTCTCTTCAACATTTTGGAGTAAACTGAATATATTATGTCCCTTTACCTTTAAATATTTCCATGGTAATTGCTTCCACTTCTCAAACAGAGAGAGAGACAGAGACAGACACAGAGACGGAGAGAGAGAGAATTCTGTAACTACAGTACAATCATAAAAATCTGGAAATTAACACTCACCTTGTTTGGTCATGGGTTTCCCTGGTGACTCAGATAGTAAAGAATCTGCCTGCAATGCAGAAGACCCAGGTTCAATCCCTGGGTCAGGAAGATCCCTGGAGAAGGAATGGCAACCCACTTCAGTATTCTTACCTGGAGAATTCCATGGACAGAGGAGCCTGGAGGGCCACAATCCATGGAGTCACAAAGAGTTGGACAAGACTGAGCAACTAGCACTTTCATTTTCACTTTGTTTGGTCATTGACATTGTCCTCCTGATGTCCAAAAACCACTCAAAGATTACACATTTAGTTGCCTATGTCTTTAGTTTCCTTTAATATGGAAAAGGGGATGACAGAGGATGAGATGGTTGGATGGCATCACCGACTCAATGGACATGAGTTTGAGCAAGCTCCAGGAGTTGGTGGTGATGACCAGGGAAGCCTGGCATGCTGCAGTCCATGGGGTTGCAAAGAGTCGGACATGACTGAGTGACTGAACTGAATTGAACTGAGTATGGAAAATACTATTTCTGATTATTTTCTCATTTTTTTTTTCAAGGCAGAAACTGAAAGTTTCAGTTCAGTTCAGTCGCTCTGTCATATATGACTCTTTGTGACCCCATAGACTGCAGCACACCAGACCTCCCTGTCCATCACCAACTCCCAGAGCCTACTGAAAGCTTAGCAGAATATTTAAGTAATTCACCAAGGTCACAATTGATAGGTGTTATGGCCAGGGTTGAATTATCTTTTGACTCCTTCCTAGTACTACTTTTCCACCGAATATTGGTGTGTGTGTGTGTGTGTGTGTGTGTGTGTGTGTGTGTGTGTCTATGTGTGTGTGAAGTACTCATTTACTTTTTGTCCACATTTGACTATAGGTTAACAAAGTGACCTACATGATTGCAATATGACCAAATTTTAATTAGAATTCTTTTCATATGGGTGATGAGAGTTAGCTTCCTTTTCTTTGACGTAATATTAAAATTAATACATTCTTAACAGAAAAGATCCTTAGTAAAATAGCTTTATATGTGTATCAAAACACAATTTGCTAACAAAGGGACTATAACGGGTGTGTGTCCAATGTCTTGTTACTTGACTTAAAATAATTATGCTTCACTGAATAAAATTTGTTTGCTTCAAGGAACTTACCTAAGTGAGAAATTGTCCTTGTGAGTATTAATAGGTGTGGTTTCATTGACATTTCAGATGTTATGTTTTCGAATAAACTTGACTTTTCTATTACTGAAATGAAGATTTTTTCCCCCCAGCTGAGCAATGCATTGGGAAAAGATGTTTGAAATTAAGCAGTCATAAGCAATTTATTATTGAGAAAGAAAAAGGTCCTTAAAGTACCTCAGTTAATTCTCCACACAAATACATAACCCATACAAATTCAAACTTTCTTGCAATTCAAGTTAAGTTCTACAATGGAGGAATAAGCCTCTTAACATGATTGAATTTGCTATTGTGCATGTTACAAGCTGAACAAACACAGATTGGGGAAGGCTCTGTTCACTCATGTGCCTCCTTTAAAAAACAAATACCAGTTTAATATAAATGGAAATGAGGGCAACATTAGTGTGAACACAAATCTTGATCCATTGCAACCTAATAATGAAAGCCATACTTTTTTGAGGTTGGATAAATGGATAACATCATACATTTTAGAATCTGAATGATCACCGTTTAATATTTTCTTCTTTTTGAATTTTACTTTGCATGCTGGGATAATGATAAACTCTAGCACTGAAAGTCTTGAATGCGGATATGCACAACTAAAATCAGATGATTAGAAATAATGATGAAAAAATCATATGCAGATTACAAAACAAAACTTGCAGGCCAGATTTGTAAAATTCTGCCTTTATAATCTTTATGTTATAAAAACACCACACCTAGTGATTATATTCAAACACTTGTAGATGTACTCACACTTGTTTCAAAGGTGTGATTACAACAGCATTATTATATAACTTTTGTGAACAGGCAGAACTGTAATGTTTCCCTTAATTTGGGGGATGATTATTTCTGAAGAGTACAGGAAAAAATTTTATTTCTGATTCCAAAGAAAAGATTTTATATTACTGTGTCTTAACAGTTTTTAAAAGTTATAAATCAAAATTAATTAACTGCTCTGATTTGTAAACAGTAAAACTTTCATTTCTAAAAAATATTTTCTTATCTTTCATAACTCATAAATAGCATCATTAAGATGTTATTTAAAAAAAAAATTGGAGTACAGTTGCTTTACTAGAGCCAGACATCCTGGAATGTGAAGTCTAGTGGGCCTTAGGAAGCATCACTATGAACAAAGCTAGTGGAGGTGATGGAATTTCAGCTGAGCGATTTCAACTCCTAAAAGATGATGCTGTTAAAGTGCTACACTCAATATGCCAGCAAATTTGGAAAACTCAGCAGTGGCCACGGGACTGGAAAAAGTCAGTTTTCATTTGAATCCCAAAGAAAGGCAATGCCAAAGAATGCTCAAACTATTGCACAATTGTACTCATCTCACACGCTAACAAAGTAATGTTCAAAATTAGTTAAGCTAGGCTTCAACAGTGTGTGAACCAAGAACTTCCAGATGTTCAAGCTGGATTTAGAAAAGGCGCCAGAGATCAAATTGCCAACATCCATTGGATCATCAAAAAAGCAAGAGAGTTCTAGAAAAACATCCACTGCTGCTTCATTGACTATGCTAAAGCCTTTGACGGTGTGGGTTACAGCAAACTGTGGAAAATTCTTTAAAAAGATGGGAATACCAGATGAAGAATACCAGCTGAGAGTGGACAGGAGTACCTGACCAGTGGAAAAGAATATATAGAACCACACAAAACTCAGTAGGATGAAGGAACTAGGGGGAAAAACAGGAGTGTTAGTAGGACTGGACCTGCCCTCAGTGGGTGGGGGAACTGAAGCAGGGGTCCGATCCCCACATCGGGGCAATTGTCTGAGTCAGAGGAGAAACATTTAAGGCTGAGAGTGAAACAGCTGATCTGTGGCAGCCTAAATGGAATGAGAATCAGACAGTCCTTGCCACAGCCATACATACCCCAGACAGGGACACAGGTCCCCTGGAAGGCACAGTGGCTGGGAGCTGGAGTTTAGGGATTGTGGAGCAATCCCAGGGCGAGGGCTGCTGTTGACTGCAGAGAGACAGATTGAGGGGATGTGAGGGAGGAGACTGTGGTGGGAAATGCCTGTGGAGGAAAGCTGGGCAGCCATGGAAGCAAGGCGATACTGCTGAGTCACGCATAGGGGGTGGAGCCATCACCATAGCCTCTCTCTCCCCACACACCAGCATCCGCAGCTGAACAATAGAGAGGCTGGCCCATCAAATGCCTGACACTGAACTACAGAGCAGGACCCCACCCAGGGTGCTCCTTTAAGTGCCTGATGCACCGATCTACAGAGTAGGGAGCCCCATCTATAGGTCTGACATGCCAAACAGAGAAGGACCCCAGGCAAGGGAGCCCTCTAAGTGCCTGAATGGGCAGAGCTATGGAGAAAGACTGGCCAAAGAGGCCTTCTGATCGCCAGCTACAAGAGGCTCGAAAAAAGACTCTGATAGGGCCATAACTCCTGTGGTGGAGGCAGTCTGTGTCCCTGCACACTTGGCACCACCAGGCCCCTGCAAGCCAAGCAGCTGCACCACCTTCACGCTCAACTCTCACTGGGGCAGAGCTGCCACAGGCAAAAAAAGTCTTGCATCTATGTGTGCAGGGTCGCTTCGGTCATGTCCAACTCTTTGCGACCCTGTAGACTGTGGCCTGCCAGGCTTCTCTGTCAGGGAGGGGGGTTCTCCAGGCAAGAATACTGGAGTGTATTGGCCAAATACTGGTTGCCATACCCTTCTAGAGCACTATATTTCCTGCTGCCCTAGCCGCCAACTCCCCTGAGTACCTGGTGCTGCCAGAACCCCTGCGACCCAAGCAGCTGCACCACCTCCACACCTGGCCCTCACAGGGGCAAACCCAAGTCCTCCAGGGCAGCCTCAGGAGCAAACCCCAGTGGACGACCCACATGCAGAGGTGGAAATAAAACCACAATTGAAACCCAGGGGCAGTGTGGCTAAGGAAGACCCAAAACTTTCCCACCAGCTGTACAAGCTGCAGATTAAATCCACACAATCAACTAGGCAGACTCTGTCTATGGAATATATAAAAGGACATTGAGAGCTCCACAAAAGAAAACGCACTAGTTCTGATAGCTGTGGACATTGGAGGCAAGAACACATGGAAGTAGGACCAAATTGGAATCTGAACTGCCCCCACAGCAAGTTCAGAGATCAGTACAGTATTAGAAGGCATCCCAGGGAGGTGAGGTGGACTGTGACTCCCAGCGAGGGAAAGGACTCTGACAGCAGTGACTCAAGAAAAACATTTATTATTCTTATGTTTTGACTTGTTCTGTAGATTCTTTTGGATTTTTTTTTTTTTTTGTCCTTTTTTACCCCCCTCTGTTGTAGTTGTTGATTTTATTGGCACCATGAAATCTATGAAATCTAATTAAGCTTTTGAGCTTTCTTTTTTTCCTCAGTCACATTTTTATTGTTATAAACCTATGCCTCTATGTTGGGCTTTTGCAGTTCTATGGAGTTTTCCTTTTTTTTTTTCTTTTCTCTTTTTTAATTTTAATTTTTTAAACCTATTATTTTTTCTACATTTATTCCTTTGTTTGCCTTTCCTACTGTTCTTTCCCCCTTGCAGTTAATCTTTAATGTATATAAATCTTCTTTATCTACCTCTATTTAACTTTGCATATCTATTCTTTCTTTCTTTTCTTTCTTTCCTTTCCTCTCAACATATTTGTTAGTTTTGTTTTCAATTGCTTTATTCCCCAATTGGCACCTTGCTTTAGTTTTGTTTTCCAGTTTGTGCTTTAGTTAGTTTTGCTCTTAACTGGTAAATATAATTTTTGATTTCTTTGTTCACTGGGTCAATCTACTGTACTTTATTTTGTTGGACTGTTTAGACTTTGCTCATGGGTATATATGTATATGTGTATATTCCATTATTTTAATTATTATTTGCCTGATTTTGTAACTGCCATTTGTCTGGGGTTCATCTTTGGTTTCTCATTTTTGGGTATTTGTTTTAATCTCACTTAATGCCATAACAAACCACTTGTGGAATCTTCATTCCTGACCAGAGATCAAGCCCTGAGCCTTTGGAGTGGGAGCACTGACTCCAAGACCCTAGACTACCAGAGAACTAACCCTAGGGAGTATCAAATAGTGAGAACTCACACAAAGGAAACCACTTGAATACAAGACCCAGCATCACCCAACCACCAGTAGCACCTGTGCAGGATGCCTCATCTAAACAACAAACAAAACAAAAATACAAACCCAATCATCAGCAGACAGGATTACCACCTCACTCAGCCTTGTCCATCAGAGGAAAAACAAACAAACAAACAAAAACTTAGCACAAATCTCACCCTATATGAAGCTTACACAAACCACTGGACCAACCTTAGGAGGGCAGAAACCAAAAGGAAGAAAGAATTCAACCTTGAAGCCTGTGAAAAGGAGACTTCAAATACAATAAGTTAAAAAAGGGTGGGGGGCAGAGAAATACTACTCAGATGAAGGAACAAACTTGAAACACAGAAGTCCAAATAAATGAAGAAGACATAGGCAAACTACCTGAAAAAGAATTCAGAATAATGATAGCAAAGATGATCAAATACCTTGAAAACAAAATGGAGAAAGTGCAAAATCAATTAATAAAGACCTAGAAGAATTAAAGAATAAACATACAGAGACAACAACACAACTACTCAAATTAAAAATACTCTAGAAGGAATCAATAGCAGAATACCTGAAGCAGAAGAATGAATCAGTAAGCTGGAAGATAAAATGGTGGAAATAACTTCTGAAGAGCAGAATAAAGTAAAAATAATGAAAAGAACTGAAGATCATCTCACAGACCTCTGAGACAATATCAAACGTACCAACATTCAAATTATAGGGATCCCAGAAGAAGAGAGAAAAAAAGGGTATGAGAAAATTTTTGAAGAAATTATAGTTGAAAATTTCCCCAACATGGAAAAGGAAATAGAAAATCAAGTCCCATACAGGATAAACCCAAGGAGAAACATGCCAAGACACATACTAATCAAACTAACAAAGACTAAACACAAAGAAAGAATATTAAAAGCAGCAAGGGAGAAGCAACAAGTAACATACAAGGGAAACCCCATATGCTTAACAGCTGATCTTTCAGCAGAAACTCTGCAGGCCAGAAGGGAATGGCAGGATATATTTAAAGTATTGAAAGGGAAAAATCTACAACCAAGATTACTGTACCCAGCAAGGATCTCATTCAAAATTGATGGAGAAATAAAAAGCTTTTCAGACAAACAAAAGTTAAGAGAATTCAGTACCACCAAACCAGCTTTTACAACAAATGTTAAAGGGACTTATATAGTCAAGAAATACAAGAGAAGAAAAAAGATCTACAAAATCAACCCCAAACAATTAAGAAAATGGCAACAGGAACATATATATCAATAATTACTTTAAATGTAAATGGATTAAATGCTCCAACCAAAAGACACACACTGGCTGAATGACACAAAAACAAGACCCATATATATGCTGTCTACAAGAAATCTGCTTCAGACCTAAAGACACATATAGACTGAAAGTGAGAGGATGGAAAAATATATTCCATGCAAATGAGAAGCAAAAGAAAGCTGGAGTAGCAATCCTCATATCAGACAAAATAGACCTTAAAATAAAGAAGATTACAAGAGATAAGGAAGGACACTACATAATGATCAAGGGATCAGTCCAAGAGGAAGATGTAACAATTGTAAATATCTATGCACCCAACATAGGAGCAGCTCAATACATAAGATAAACACTAACAGACATAAAAGGAGAAATTGACAGTAACACAATAATAGTAGGAGACTTTAACACCTCACTCACACCAATGGATAGATCATCAAAACAGAAAATTAATAAGGAAACACAAGTCTTAAATGATGCATTAGATGAGACAGATCTCATTGATATCTTCCACATTCCATCCAAATTCAGAATACACCTTCTTCTCAAGGGCACATGGAATATTCTCCAGGATAGAATACATCTTGGGTCACAAATCAAACCTCAGTAAATTTAAGAAAATTGAAATTTGTATCAAGCATCTTTTCCAACCACAATGCTATGAGACTAGATATCAATTACAAGAAAAAAAAAACTGTAAGAAACACAAACACATGGAATGTTTCTAAATAGTGAAGAAGTTACTAAAGAAATCAAAAGGGAAATAAATTTCTAGAAACAAATGACAATGAAAACACAACAACTCAAAAACCTATGTGATGCAGCAAAAACAGTATGGGCTTCCCTGGTAGTTCAGTGGTAAAGAATCCATCTCCAACTCAGGAGATGTGGGTTCAGTCCCTGCATTGGGAAGATCCCCTGGAGAAGGAAATGGCAACCCACTCCAGTATTCTGGGATTCTTACCTGGGAAATCCCATGGACAGAGGATCCTGGTAGGCCACAGTCCATAGGGTCACAAAAGATTCAGACACACTAAGAGGGAAATATATGGCAATACAATCCTACCTCAAGAAGAAAGAAAAAAAATCGAATAGACAACTTAACTTTACACCTAAAACAACTGGAAAAAGAATAACAAAAAAAAAATAGTAGAAGGAAAGAAATCATAAAGATCCGAGCAGAAATAAATGAAAAAGAAATGAAAGAAACAATAGTAAAATTAATAAAACTAAAAGCTGGTTCTTTGAGAAGATAAAATTGACAAACCTTTAGACAGACTCATCAAGAAAAAAAGAGAGAGAAAAATCAAATCAACAAAATTAGAAATGAAAAAGGAAAGGTTACAACAGACAATGCAGAAATACAAAGGATTATAAGAGACTATTATGAACAACTATATGGCAATAAAATGGATAACCTGGAAGAAATGGACAGATTTTTAG
The DNA here is from genome assembly GCF_023699985.2 of Odocoileus virginianus. Classification (NCBI taxonomy): domain Eukaryota; kingdom Metazoa; phylum Chordata; class Mammalia; order Artiodactyla; family Cervidae; genus Odocoileus; species Odocoileus virginianus. Next base: position 2,548,057 of record NW_027224264.1, on the reverse strand, counting down.
AAAAGTTCAATCTTCCAAGACTGAACCAGGAAGAAATAGAAATTATGAACAACCCAATTACAAGCACTGAAATTGAAGCTGTGATCAAAAATCTCCCAAAAAACAAAAGCCCAGGACCAGATGACTTCACAGGAGAATTCTATCAAACATTTAGAGAAGAGCTAATGCCTATCCTTCTAAAACTCTTTCAAAAAATTGCAGAGGAAGGAACACTTCCAAACTCATTCTACGAGGTCACCATCACCCTGATACCAAAACCAGACAAAGACAACACAAAAAAAGAAAACTACAGGCCAATATCACTGATGAACATAGATGCAAAAATCCTCAACAAAATTTTAGCAAACAGAATTCAGCAACACATCAAAAAGCTCATACACCATGATCAAGTTGGGTTTATTCCAGGGATGCAAGGATTCTTCAATATATGCAAATCAATCAATGTGATACACCATATTAACAAATTGAAAGATAAAAACCATATGATAATCTCAATAGATGCATAAAAAGCATTTGACAAAATTCAGCACCCATTTATGATTAAAACTCTTCAAAAAATGGGCATAGAAGGAACCTACCTCAACATAGTAAAGGCCATATATGATAAGCCTACAGCAAACATTATTCTCAATGGTGAAAAACTGAAAGCATTCCCCCTAAGATCAGGAACAAGACAAGGGTGTCCACTTTCACCACTATTATTCAACATAGTTCTGGAAGTCCTAGCTACAGCAATCAGAGAAGAAAAAGAAATAAAAAGAATCCAGATCAGAAAAGAAGTAAAGCTCTCACTGTTTTCAGAGGACATGATACTGTACACAGAAAACCCTAAAGATAGTATCAGAAAATTACTAGAGCTAATCAGTGAATTTAGCAAAGTTGCAGGATACAAAATTAATACACAGAAATCACTTGCATTTCTATACACTAACAATGAAAAATCAGAAAGAGAAATTAAGGAATCAATCCCATTTACCATTGCAACAAAAAGAATTAAATATCTAGGAATAAACTTACCTAAGGAGACAAAAGACCTGTACACAGAAAATTATAAGACACTAATGAAAGAAATCAAAGATGACATAAACAGATGGAGAGATATTCCATGTTCCTGGGTAGGAAGAATCAATATTGTGAAAATGACTATACTACCAAATGCAATCTACAGATTCAATGTGATCCCTATCAAATTATCAATGACATTTTTCACAGAAATAGAACAAAAAATTTCACAATTCATATGGAAACACAAAAGACCCCAAATAGCCAAAGCAGTCTTGAGAAAGAAGAATGGAGCTGGAGGAATCAACCTTCCTGACTTCAGATTATACTACAAAGCTACAGTCATCAAGAGACAGTATGGTACTGGCACAAAAACAGAAATATAGACCAATGGAACAAGATAGAAAGCCCAGAAATAAACCCATGCACCTATGGGTACCTTATTTTTGACAAAGGAAGCAAGAATATACAATGGGGCAAAGACAGCCTCTTCAATAAATGGTGCTGGGAAAACTGGACAGCTACATGTAAAAGAATGAAATTAGAACACTTCCTAACACCATACACAAAGATAAACTCAAAATGGATTAAAGACCTAAATGTAAGACCAGAAACTATAAAACTCTTAGAGGAAAACATAGGCAGAACACTCAATGACATAAATCAAAGCAAGATCCTCTATGACCCACCTCCTAGAGTAACAGAAATAAAAACAAAAGTAAACAAGTGGGACCTGATTAAACTTAAAGGCCTTTTCACAGGAAAGGAAACTATAAGCAAGGTGAGAAAACAACCCCCGGAATAGGAGAAAATAATAGCAAATGAGACAACTGACAAAGAATAAATTTCCAAAATATACAAGCAGCTCATACAACTTAATACCAGAAAAACAAACAACCCAATCAAACAGCAGGGAAAATACCTAAGCAGACATTTCTTCAAAGAAGACATACAGATGGCTAACAAACACATGAAAAGATGCTCAACATCATTCATTATTAGAGAAATGCAAATCAAAACCACAATGAGATATCACCTCACACCAGTCAGAATGGCCATCATCAAAAAGTCTACAAACAATAAATGTTGGAGAGGGTGTGGAGAAAAGGGAATGCTCTCACACTGTTGGTGGGAATGTAAATTGAAACAGCCACTACAGAAGACAGTATGGAGATTCCTTAAAAACTAGGAATAAAACCACCATATGACCCAGCAATCCCACTCCTAGGCATATACCCTGAGAAAACCAGGGTTGAAAAAGACACATGTATCCCACTGTTCACTGCAGCACTATTTATAATAGCTTAGAACATGGAAGCAACCTAGATGTCCATTGACAGATGAATGGATAAAGAAGTGTGGTACATATACACAATGGAATACTACTCAGCCATAAAAAGGAACACATTTGAGTCAGTTCTAATGAGGTGGATGAACCTAGAACCTATTATACAGAGTGAAGTAAGTCAGAAAGAGAAAGATAAATATTGCATTCTAATGCATGTACATGGAGTCTAGAAAAATGTATGACAAAAATATAGAAAAATGAGCAACTGAACCGAACTGAACTGATAGTTGCTTTATAATGTTGTGTTAGTTTCTGCTATATAGCAAAGTGAATCAGCTATATGTATACATATATCCCCTCTTTTTTGGATTTCCTTCCCATTTAGATCACCACAGAGCACTGAGTAGAGTTTCCTATGCTTTATACATGTGCCTCAACTTTCTGGCTTGACTGTAGTAGTAGTTTTGGAAATGATCAGTGGTGAAACAAGGGGTTAATCTAAAATGTAAGCAAGGAGGATTTGCTAAATGAGTTTGGCTGTCTGTAAATGTAGGCAACAGACTTACCTCACTGAATCATTTTGAAGATTATATTAGGTTTTATATATATATATAAATATATATATATATAAAATTCTAAAAATAATGCTTGGGAAGCCAGTGAGTATTTGGAAATAATAGCTGTCCTTGTTATTATTCTTATTTTGCTAAATGGGCAAATTTCTTCTTAACTTTCCTCTTTCCTAGACTTAAATTCAATAAATAATTTTGCAATATATTTGAAAACATACCATAATTCCCAGTTTTAAAAACTAGAAATAGTGAAACAAATTATACTTAGGGTTTTGTTTTATTTTATATTGTGTTTTATAACATTATATGTTTCATGTATACAGTATTATATTTTGACTTCTATATACATGAAAGTGTGCTCACCACCAAAAGTTTTGTTTCCATCTGTCATGATACCATTGACCCTCTTGACCCACTTTGCCAACCCCAACCTCTTCACTTCTGGTAATCACTAGTGTGATCTCTATCTATGTGTTTGATTTTGTTTGGTGTGTTTTTCCATATTAGTGAAATCACATGGTATTTATTTTTTGTTTTCTGACATATTTCACTCAATATAATACCTTCAAGTTTCATTCATTTTCTAAATAAATGGCAAGATTTCATCTTTTTATGGCAGAGAATATACTTGGTTTTATAGGGACTGAGAATGTCTTTTCCCTTGCCCAAAGCCTTTGACTGTGTGGATCACAATAAACTGTGGAAAATTCTGAAAGCGAAGGGAATACTAGACCACCTGACCTGCCTCTTGAGAAACCTACATGCAGGTTAGGAAGCAACAGTTAGAACTGGACATGGAAAAACAGAGTGGTTCCAAATAGGAAAAGGAGTACATCAAGGCTGGATATTGTCACCCTACTTATTTAACTTATATGCAGAGTACATCATGAGAAATGCTGGGCTGGAAGAAGCACAAACTGGAATCAAGATTGCTGAGAGAAATATCAGTAACCTCAGATATGCAGATGACACCACCCTTATGGCAGAAAGTGAAAGAAGAACTAAAGAGCCTCTTGGTGAAAGTGAAAGAGGAGAGTGAAAAAGTTGGCTTAAAGCTCAACATTCAGAAAACTAAGATCATGGCATCTGGTCCCATCACTTCACAGCAAATAGATGGGGAAACAGTGGAAACAGTGTCAGACTTTATTTTTTTGGGCTCCAAAATCACTGCAGATAGTGATTGCAGCCATGAAATTAAAAGACACTTACTCCTTGGAAGGAAAGTTATGACCAATCTAGATAGCATATTAAAAAGCAAAGACATCACTTTGCCAACAAAGGCCCGTCTAGTCAAGGCTATGGTTTTTCCAGTGGTCATGTATGGATGTGAGAGTTGGACTGTGAAGAAAGCTGAGCACCAAAGAATTGATGCTTTTGAACTGTGGTGTTGGAGAATCTCTTGAGAGTCCCTTGGACTTCAAGGAGATCCAACCAGTCCATCCTAAAGGAGATCAGTCCTGGGTGTTCATTGGAAGGACTGATGCTGAATCTAAAACTCCAATACCTTGGCCACCTCATGTGAAGAGTTAACTCATTGGAAAAGACCCTGATGCTGGGAGGGATTGGGGGCAAGGGGATGACAAGGATGGGATGGCTGGATGACATCACTGACATGATGGACATGAGTATGAGTAAACTCCTGGAGTTGGTGATAGACAGGGAGGCCTGGCGTGCTGTGATTCATGGGGTAACAGAGTCGGACACGGCTGAGCGACTGAACTGAACTGATATGCACATCATGTGTGCTAATATACACCAGAGAAATACTTAGCAGTTTGGTGAAGCCATATTATTTAATGTAGGATTTATTGCTCTCAATTAGTGTAGCAATTTATGAAATGAGAATATTTTATGAAAGAACTGTATACTGAATGCTGAAGGAATAACTTTTCCTGTGAGACTATATGGACTGATATGAACTAAGAAACTTAACTTTCATTCAATTCAGTCAATTCAGCTGCTCAGTCGTGTCCAACTCTTTGCGACCCCATGGACTGCTGTACGCCAGGCTTCCCTGTCCATCACCAACTCCCGAGATTGCTAAAACTCATGTCCGTTGAGTTGGTGATGCCATCACAACCATCTCCTCCTCTGGCGTCCTCTTCTCCTCCTGCCTTCAATCATTCCCAGCATCAGGGTATTTTCAAGTAAGTCAGTTCTTTGCATCAGGTGGCCAAAGTATTGGAGTTTCAGCTGCAGCATCAGTCCTTCCAATGAATATTCAGGACTGATTTCCTTTAGGATGGACTGGTTGAATCTCCTTGGAGTCCAGGGGACTCTCAAGAGCCTTCTCCAACACCACAGCTCAAAAGCATCAACTCTTCAGCTCTCAGCTTTCTTTAGAGTCCAAGTCTCATATCCATACATGACTGCTGAAAAAACCAAAGCTTTGACTAGATGGACCTTTGTTGGCAAAGTAATGTCTCTGCTTTTTAATATGCTGTCTAGGTTGGTCACAACTTTTCTTCCAAGGAGTAAATGTCTTTTAATTTCATGGCTGCAGTCACCATCTGCAGTGATTTTGGAGCCCAAGAAAATAAAGTCTATCACTGTTTCCATTGTTTCCCCATCTATTTGCCATGAAGTGATGAACCGGATGCCATGATCTTAGTTTTCTGAATGCTGAGTTTTAAGCCAACTTTTTCAGTCTCCTCTTTCACTTTCATCAAGAGGCTCTTTAGTTCTTCTTCCCTTTCTGCCATAAGTAACTTTCATTACTCTAACAGTTTAGTCAAAATGCTTGTCAAAAACTGAATTTTTTACCATATTTTCTAAGTTTTAAAAGTATATCTTATTTATATGTACTGTTTATTTTATCTTGTAGTTTTCTTCAAATCTTTGAGGTAATTGAAGATGCTTTTAAATAATTTGGCCCATGCTTCTCTTGGATTCAAAAAGCCACATCCACAAAGGCCATCACTGTGGAAATTATCTTCTTAGTAGAATTTGTCTCAGAGAGGAATTTGGCAAATTCATTTTCCATCCTAGTATTCACAAGTTTTCTCTAATTTTGTCATTCATTGTTTTGTACAATATACAGAATTTTAAGATTATAAAATTAAGCTCAGAAAAATTCATGGGTTGCCTTCTCTAGAATATTACACTCAAAGTAATATCTATTTAATCACAATACATTTTCTAAATGTATTGATGAAGGTGCTAAAATCATTAACAATCTAATGGCTATGTAATGTTAGCTTTTTCTCAAAAGAAAAATTTCAAAATTGAGAGAAAGTCCATTTTCAAACATTTACTATTCTTAAAAAATTTTTATTATGGTTGGGAAAAAAAGGCTTTTTCTCAACTTTTATAATCCAGAGATAGAGCTCCTAAAGTTCAAGATTTTTATGTTACCCTTCTCTTCCTCTTTTTCACCACAAAACTTTGCCACACCATTGATAAATAATATTGAACACTTAAAAGCAAAGAAAGAACTTGGCATTTCAAGAAATAACCTATTGGTATACCAAGTGGTATTTGAGAATTTTTACTTCTTACATTGAAGTGTTAGCTTTTATCAGGGTAAAGGTTTTTATACTGATTTAAGTGAGTTGAATGTTACCTTAAAAGTCTCAAGAAAATCATCAAGGAACTGATTAGATCAGTTAGACTGTTTGGGGGTTCCTGGCTACTGTGTTTTTGCTTTCTAGGAACCATAATAAAACAATTAGGGTTAATTCAAATCTCCCTGATTGATTAGGATATTTGAACTAGTACGTGGTTGTCTCTGCGAACACTGTGGGCCTACCAGTGTTACCGCTGATTCGCACATGTCCTCATGATACAACTTGACAATTTCAAAGCATTGCTGAAGTTATGATACTACTGCATGCATTTTCTAATGGACTGTTCTGATGCTCAGGTTCCTTGCCTTGCCTCAGGGGCTGAAATAGTGGTTCATGTCCATGCTCCTTATTACCTGAGATAATTTCAATGCTACAAGGCACTTTGGTAACATGTTTTCATCAGGCTGCAAAGAAATGTCCTTGCACCAATACATTCAAACTTCATTTAAAAAAGTAGCCTGTATGGCAAAAAACACCACAATATTGTAAAGTAATTAACCTCCAATTAAAATAACTAAATTAATGAAAAAAGAACAAAAAATAAAAATGTAGACTGGCTATCAAACAGAACTTAAAAGTAAAATGCAAATTAAGCCAAACAAAAGAAAACTAGAAATCACACCAAACCATAAATATTAGCCGCCAGAGATCTGGTAGTCTTTCTCACTCAGATCCTGAAATTTTGAATGATTAATCCATATACATCTATATCTAGGACAAGAAGATATAACTAACCTCATGCCTCTAATTTTTCCAACTTGATTTTCTAGGACCAATAAGCAACAGTTATATTCTTAATAGTTTCTCATTCAGATTTCTTTTCTGAGAACAAACCTATTTTCATCAATTCCTTCCCCTAAGTCTCTACTTCTCTCAGTCCATTGTATCCTGGCCTCTAACGGTACCCTTAGTTGGGTGCCCTCCACCATGTAACTAAATTTAACCTCTGACCTGATATAGGAATAATTAAAAGACATAATGCTTTAGTCCTAAAAGAAATAACACTTTAGTCCTACAAAACTTGGCATTCAAGATAAATATAAAAATAATAACAAAGAGCACAAAATCCTAACACTAACATAGCAACTGTTTTAACTCATGCAGGTTGGCTTTCACCCTGAGACATTTTTACATCATTTCACTCATAGTTTAACCTATCAGTTTCTATGTTATATCATAATTATTTTCATACTTTCATAGTCTTGATGATTAGTATTATAATATACTTTCTCTTTTAACATGCTAATCTACCAAAATTTATTAAGTCATTTCACTAAAGATAAATAATTATGACCAGTATATTCTTCTATAGGTAAACAGCTCAATGGATATTTTAATGCACATATTTTTTTCTGATTCTTTTCTGAAAAGAACACATAGCAGTGGAGTTACTGAGTCAAAGGATGCGTATATTTTGTGGTGTATAGCTCACATTGCCATATTTCTTTTCAAGAGACTTACTCCAATTTGTAAGGCCACTCCAGTTGACATACATTAACACCATACCACTATTACTTATTATGATTATAAATGTGTTTGTACTTTCACAAAATACCAAGATGGCACCAGTTTGATTACACATAGTGACAACTCATGTTCAATCAATTTTCCATTATGGGGAATATCTGTTCAATTTTTTTGTCTTTTTCTATTAAGAACTTGATGTTGTTCCCATAAATCTGAATACTTGATATGTCATAAATTCAAACACGGTGTTGGAGGCAGTGCAAATATTTTCCAAAATTTCTAGCTGATTTATATATTAGTTAGTTCCTATTTTATTATTTATTTTTTATCATTTTATTGATTCTATTTATTTCTTTACTTTCGGCTGTGCTGGGTCTTCCTTGCCGTGCAGACTTTCCTCTAGTTACGGCAAGCAAGGGCCACTCTGTAGTTGTGGTGTTCAGGCTTCTCATTGCAGCGGCTTCTTTTGAGGCAGAGCACAGGCTTCAGTAGTTGTCGCACATGGGCTCAGTAGTTGCAGTTCCCGTGCTCTAGAGCACAGACTCAATGGATGTGGTGCACAGGCTTAGTTGCGCAGCAGCATGTGAGGTCTTCCTGGACCAGGGATTGAACCTGTCTCCAGCACTGGCAGGTGGATTCTTTACCACTAATCTACCAGGGAAGCCCTTGTTTAAATTTAAGTATCTGAGTCCTTGTTTAAGATTCTTTTGGGTATATACTAAAGAATGGGATTGCTGGATCATATGCTAGCTGTATGTTTAGATTTTCAAAGAGCTGCCAAACTGTTTTCCACAGTTTGCACATCTTGTGAGATGTTAGTTCCCTGGTAAGGGGTTGAGCCCACACTACCTGCAGTGGGAGGTCAGAGTCTTAACTACTGGACCACCAGGGAAGCCCCCTTTTTGGATTGCTTATTGCTGGTTTACAGTAATAACTGATTTTTACATGCCATTTTATACCATGTAAATTTTCTGAAATAATTTACTAGCTCTATTAGCTTTCTTGTGGGTTCTTTGAAATTCTCCGTGTATTTTTTTCACCATATCATCTGTGAATAGAGGTATTTATAGTCCATCCTTTACAATTTGGATATCTTTTATTTGTTTTTATTGTCTAATTGCTCTGGCTAGGACTTCCAGCACAATGCTGAGTAACAGTGGTCAAACAGATATTTATGTCTTGCTGCTGATTTTAGAGGAAAAGTTTTAATCCTTTCATCACTGAATGTAATGTTAGCTGTGTATGTCCTTGAATAGTCATTATTTCAAATATTTCTTTGCATTTTCCACAGCACCTAGTAAAAATTTAGGCAAATAGCATGCACTCATTAATTGAATATTTACTTAATTACAGGGAGGCCTGTTGTGCTGCGGTTCATGGGGTCGCAAAGGGTCAGACACGACTGAGCGACTGAACTGAACTGAACTCATATCTGCCTATAGCTGGGATCAGTGCTGAGACTATAGAAATTGAATGAACTGTGCAGTTTTCAGCATGACTGGTTGGGAGGGAGGGAGAGACAAGAGATGAGACCTGAAAAGTAGGCAGATGTCAGATCTTGATGGGCCCTTTATATTTTATTCAAGAGATTTATGAACTTTATTCTAATTGCTTTGGGATATCATTAAACAGCTTTAAGCAAAACATTAATGGGGTCATACATGGATATTAGAACTATCACTTTACCAACAACGCCCATGGTAGCTTTGAACTCTTGGAAAAGACTGTAAAGTCACCAATGGATCTGGCATCTGGAAGGTCATTGGCTCAGTTCAGTTGCTCAGTTGTGTCCAATTCTTTGTGACCCTATGGACTGCAGCACTCCAGGCTTCCCTATCCATCACCAACTCCCAGAGCTTACTCAAACTCATGTCCATCAAGTCAGTGATGCCATCCAACCATCTCATCTCTGTCATCCCCTTCTCCTCCTGCCTTTCAATCTTTCCCAGCATCAGGGGCTTTTCCAATGAGTCAGTTCTTCACATCAGGTGGTCAAAGTATTGGAGCTTCAGCTTCAGCATCAGTCCTTCCAATGAACACTCAGGACTGATTTCCTTTAGGATGGACTGGTTGGATCTCCTTGAAGTCCAAGGGACTCTCAAGAGTCTTCTCCAACACCACAGTTCAAAAGCATCAATTCTTTGGCGCTCAGCTTTCTTCATAGTCCTAACTCTCACATTCATACATGACTATTGGAAAAATCATAGCTTTGACTAGACGGACCTTTGTTGGCAAAGTGATGTCTCTGCTTTTTAATATGCTATCTAGGTTGGTCATAACTTTCCTTCCAAGGAGTAAGTGTCTTTTAATTTCATGACTGCAGTCACCATCTTCAGTGATTTTGGAGCCCAAGAAAATAAAGTCTGTCACTGTTTCCATTGTTTCCCCATCTATTTGCCATGAAATGATGAGACCAAATGCCATTATCTTAGTTTTTTGAATGTTGAGTTTTAAGCCAGCTTTTCACTCTCTTGTTTCACTTTCATCAAGAGGCTTTTAGTTCCTCTTCACTTTCTGCCATAAACGTGGTATCATCTGCATATCTGAAGTTATTGATATTTCTCCCTGTGATCTTAATTTCAGCTTGTGCTTCATCCAGTCTGGCATTTCACAAGATGTACTCTGCATATAAATTAAATAAGCAAGGTGACAATATACAGCCTTGACAAACTCCTTTCTCAATTTGGAACTGGTCCATTGTTCCATGTCCGGTTCTAACTGTTGTTTCTTGACCTGCATACAGATTTCTCAGGAGGCAAGTAAGGTGGTTTGGTATTCCCATCTTTTGAAGAATTTTCAACAGTTTGTTGCAATCCACACTCAAAGGCTTTAGTGTAGTCCATGAAGCAGAAGTAGATGTTTTTCTGGAATTCTCCTGCTTTTTCTATGATCCAGTGGATGTTGGCAATTTGATCTCTGGTTCCTCTGCCTTTTCTAAATCCAGCTTAAACACCTGGAAGTCCTTTGTCCATGTACTGCTGAAACCTAACTTGGAGAATTTTGAGCATTACTTTGTTAGCATGTGAGATGAGTGCACTTGTGTAGCAGTTTGAACATTCTGTGGCTCATCATCTCCTGTGAGAACTCCAAAATTGCAACTAACCACTGAACAACCATTGACAGGAGAATGTTGGATCCCACCAAAAAAGATACCCCATGTCCAAGGGCAAAGGAGAAGCCCCAACAAGACAGTAGGAGGGGCGAAATCACATTTAGAATCAAACCCCACAACTGCCAGAGATGTTCAGAGGGTTCAAACAAAGTCATGTGCATGCCAGGACCCAGGGACCCACAAGAGACTGAGCCAGACCTGCCTTTGAGTGTTTGGAGTGTCTCTTGCAGAGGCAAGGGTCAGCAGTGACCTGCTGTGGGGACAGGGGCTCTGGCTGCAGCAGACCTGGAAGGTGTGGCATGTGAGCCCCACCTTAGAGCCAGTGAGGAGACAACCCACAACCTGGAGAAAAATTATACCAAAGATGTTCTTGCACTAGTGCAAAAGATCTAGGACCCACAACAGATTTCCCAACTTGGGGATCCAGCAAAGGGACTGAGAATCCCCAGGGAATTTGACTTTGAAGGCCAGTGGGATTTGATTACAGAACTTCCATAGGATTGGGGAAACAGACTCTTGGAGGGCACACCAGGACCCAGGAGAAAGGAGCAGTGACCCCACAAGAGACTGAGCCAGACCTGCCTGTGAGTGTCCAGGAGTCTCAGGTGGAGGGATGGGTTGACAGTGGCTGCCCTGGGGTCATGGGCACTGAATACAACAGTCCTTTAGAAGGAGGTCTCCATTACCACCATTACCCTACCATAGGGAGGGAACATAGCCCCACCCATCAACAGAAAATTGGATTAAAGATTTACTGAGCATGGCCCTGCCCATCAGAGCAAGACCCAGATTCCCCCACAGCCAGTCCCTCTCATCAGGAAGCTTCCACAAGCCTCTTATCCTTATCCATCAGAGGGCAGACAGAATGGAAACCACAATTACAGAAAACTAACCAAACTGATCACTTGGATCACAGCCTTGTCTAACTCAATGAAACTATGAGCCATGCCATGTAGGGCCACCCAAGATGGACAGGTCATGGTGGAGAGTTCTGACAAAATGTGGTCCACTGGAGAAAGGAATGGCAAACCACTTCAGTATTCTTGCCTTGAGAACCCCATGAACAGTATGAAAAGGCAAAAAGATAGGACACTGGAAGATCATTGGTTACTACGGCCAAAAACATTCTTTTCAGTGTAATGGTAGAATTTGAAGGAAAATGTGGGAAAAGCAAATAGACTGATCTTTCAAGTTTAGCTTTGAAATATAGAACTAATAAGGAACATGTAGCATCAAGAATGGAGAAGTAAATGGCCACTCACTCCAGGGCTCTTGCCTAGAAAATCGTTTGGACAGAGAAGCCTGGTGGGCTACAGTCCATAGGGTCTCAAAGAGTCAGAAATGACTTAACGACTAAACAATTGTGTTAAGGAAGTTTTATTTGATTGCATATTTGTTTGTTTTAAGATTAGAGAGACTTCAATATATTTAAATATTATGGGACGGAGGCGGGGGGAATCTCTTTAGATGAAGCTGAAAAGACAGAATATTTGATTTTCAGTGAGGTTCCTAAGGCTTTCCTTGTGGCTCAGCTGGTAAAGAATCTGCCTGTAGTACAGGAGACCTGGGTTTGATCCTTGGGTTGCGATCTTCCCACAGGATCCCAGAGGTTCCTAAAGCTGCAGGAAGGGATTAAATCTATTAATAGACACACTCAAGTACTAACAAAATGCTTATTATTTAATGAATGATCTACAGTTAAACTGGAAATGTTCTTATTTTTAGAAATATTTTCAGACTTAAAAAAGTATAAAAGAAGTATAATTTTTTTTTCTGGAGTCATTGGCGAGCACATTGATGCCATGTTACCTAGGAATACTTTGATACCTATTTTTTAGAAAGACGTTCTCTATAAAACCATAGTGTTTTGCATTGTTCTAAGTCACTTCAGTTGTGTCCATGGACTGTAGCCCACCAGGCTCCTTTGTCAATGGAATTTTCCAGCAACAATACTGGAGTGGGTTGCCATTTCCTTCTCCAGGGGATTGAATCCGCATATCTTGTGTCTCCTGCACTGGCAGACAAATTCTTTACCACCGAGCCACCTAGGAAGCCCATATAACCATAGTACAACCATCAAAATTAATAAGTAGGCATTAATTGGTGACAGCTTATCCATGTACCCATTTCAAATTCCATCAATTGTTCCAATAAGATCCTTCATTCTTCCCAGATAAAGGATCCAAGTGGGATATCTCATTGGAATATGGATATGATTTCCTTTAGTCTCCTTCAATCTAGAACAATTCCTTAGTCTTTTTTGACTTTCTTAACTTTGACACTTTTGAAAATCACAGGCTAGTTATTTCGTAAAATATACCTCTGTGTCTCATGTTCCTTTCTGGTTAGATTCAGGTTATGCATTTTTGGCACAAGTATTACAGAAAGGAAGCTCTATTTTTCTCAGTATATCTTATAAGATGGCGAATTTAATTTATCCTTTCACTGGTGATATTAGCTATCATCAATTGATAAAATTCATGTCTGCCAGATATCTTTACTGTAAAGTTACTTGTTCCTTTTATATTTAACATGTATTTTTGAGGCAATACTTTGACGTCTGCATACCTCTCTTCTCATCAAACATTCACTCATAAGTTTTAGCATCACTAAAGGCTTTTGCCTAGATTATCACAATGATGATTGCCAAGTGGTGACTTTCTAATTCCATCCTTCCTTCTTCATTTATTAGTTAGCATTTTAGTCTATGGTAGAGCTTTTTCCTCCCTTCTTTCCTTTTCTTTATTTCATCCTTTCTATGTTAATATGGATTGCTGATTATTTATTTTGCTTTATCTATTTATTATTGCTAATTTTGAAGCTAACATTGTCCCATTTCTGGTCAGTAGGAATTCCTGCAAGATAGCATCAGTGTCTTTTTGAGATGCCCAACATTCTTTGATTTTTACTTTCTGACACAATGGGATGTTCCATGCTCATCTTGTACTTTTTTTCTGACCCACCAATCCTCCATTGGAGGAGACAATGGCAACTCACTCCAGTATTCTTGCCTGGAGAATTCCATGAACAGAGGAGCCTGGTGGACCAGTTATGTGTCCTGAGTCCATGGGGTCACAAAGAGTCAGACACGACTGACTAATACTTAATCCCTCATTACCCTAAGGAGCCCTGTTTTGTTTTTTCCCATTGGAAAGTAACATTAGAGACCAAGATATGGGCCATCAATAGTTCATTGCTCTCAGAACTTCTCACTGGGCAAAATTTTATCTATTTATATCGCTATAGCTAAATATTTGCATATTTAAAACTTTAAAATCATGGATTCTTTCCAGTACATCCAATTCTAAAACATCACCACAGCACTCATTTTTAACCTTTCTTTCCTTTTATTTTGTTATATTTATTGGATTAGCCAAAAAGTTTATTCAGGTTTTTCTGTAACATCTTATGGTGAGAAATCTAGGTTCTGTTCTCCTCTATGTATGTACTGGTTTTTCTAGTCTACCTGTATGAAACCAGCCTCCCAACTCTGCTAAGCCTCAGGCTTGTTTCCTTGTGTGGGCCCTCAAACCCTCTGGAACAGTCCCCCCTCATTGAGCATGCCTTCTTCATGCAAACACCAAGAACTTTTGTTCTGCATTTTTCAGGAAGTAACGAAGGAGGAAAATCAGGCTATGCATGATTCTGAGTAGAGAATAATTAACTCACAGACTTAGGATATTTCTCTAGGATTTTGGGTTAGGGAATGTAAAACAGCCAATCACAAAGTAGCTCAAATGGAAATGATCCCAGGAACGACACAATTAATTACCCAAAATTAGAAAAATAAAGCAGTTAAATCCTATAATATTTTTGAACTTGTGCTCTTTTCTAAGTATTTTATTTGGGGCTAGTGATAAACAGAAGGTCCTAGTTTTGAGAAGCATATAGTCTAACAGGACAAAGATAAAAACATTTATTTATCAAAAATTTATCAATAGACTACTGTGTATCAGGCAGTTTTCTAGACTCCGAGGAAACAGTGGTAGATAAGGTAAGTCTAAGTTCACTGTTGGTCTGGGGTTATATTCTAATGAGGGGAGACAGACAGTAACCAAAGTAGTTATACCTTCCCATGAGTGCTGTGAAGAAAATGAAAGCGTGATGTGTTAATGACTGGATAACTATTTAACTGAAGTGATCAAGATAGCTCTCCCAGAAGATGACATTTAACCAAGGGAACTCAATGGCAAGAAGGAGCAGGTCCTGTAAAGATTGTAGAAAATAACATCCCTGGCGTAGGAGATAGCTAAAGCAAAAAGTCTGAACGACATGAATGACTTTGGTGGCAATGTAAAGAACATAAAGAAGGAAGTGTGGATAGACTGTGATACATTCTAAAGAGGCAGGCAAGGGTCAGACTGTATAGGGCTTTGTAAACCAGAGTAAATTTGGATTTTACTCTAAATATAGTAGGAAGTCTTTAAGTATAGCATAGTAAATGTTCTAATAGAGATATATGGAGGGTGATTTGAAATCACAGCCTAGGGTGGGAGTGTAAGGGAAAGCAAAGCTTGAAAAGATGAGTTAAATAGAATTAAGTTAGAGAGTGCAATGGTGGAGGAGGGAAGCAAAGGAGTCTGTTTGGAAGAAGGTGCTGGTATATTAGATGCAGAAATAATATTTCAGGGAAAAAGAATACAATTAAGGAAACTAAAACAGAAAACACTATGGTGTATGTTAGGAAGAGCAAGTTTTGTTTGAAAGCAAAGGAGGAATGAAATAATAGCCAATGAGCTGAAAAATCACCAAAACTACAGACATCATAAATGAAGCAAGAGATAATGAGGGCCTGAATTAGGGTTACAGAAATGAGGATAACACTGGAACAAGAAATGGGTTTAAGAAACATTTTGTGTATAATATTGTTGAGTTGCTAGCTTATTGGATGTCAGTGTCAGCGAGAGAAAAGGAGCACCCAAGAATGACATGTGGGTTTTTAGGCCCAGGTGATGATACAAAGATCATAAAAATGTTAACCTGGCTTATGTATTCTTGATGAGATTATGAGTGATTTTTACTTTCTTTTTTACATCTTCTAATAATGGGTGAAATTTTTACTAGTTGTCATGGATTCTATGGTAAAACATCCAGAGTCCTCCCCTCTTCAGGCCCGTGGCACTATTTATGCCTTGTAGTCAGATTAAAGGTGCTGCTTTTCCCAATGTTACAGTTTTTCTGGAAGCCTCTTGCCTCCAATGACTAGTTGATGAAGGGGTTACCAAGGCTGGGCAACCTTGCCTCCATCTGGGATACCTGTTAGGACCATCCCAGTTCCAGAGCTCCCTGTGAGGTTGGCTAAAGCCCCTAGTGCGATTGTGTGAGAGTTAACTACTCCCTCTGTCCAGTCCCCTTCCTTCACTCACTCACAGATGCACTTCCCAATAATCATCTGCATGCAAGTAACTGTCTGTTTCCCAGACTATGGTAAACCATGACTTTCCTAATATGAACAATTCAACAACAATGAATCCATCTTTATTTTGGAAAATGAAGATGCTTAGCACTGGGGGAAAGATACTTTGATTTTTTTTTTCAGTCACTATAAGTAATAGCTTCTGATAAGAATCCCTTTAAAAATGATGGACGTTTTGAAGAAACACTCTATAAAGACAGAATATGCTTTAAATTGTTTGTAAATGAAGTGGTATTTTTACTGCTGTACGTGTCTAAATGCCTATTAAACTCTATGGATAAATTTGCATGTATTTGAGAGTAAGATTAGACTTCTCCGAATAAGCTAAAGATCATCATTCTCATTTATTACATATTCTCTATGGTAATTAACAACTGTTGGGCATATGACTTGTTAAAAATAATCATTATCCATAATGCTATACAGTGTCTCTACCTCTATTCACAATTCTTCCTGCTTATTATTCATTACCCTTAACCACATTGGAGTAAAGGAGTTTGGAATAAACTTCCTTGTATTATAACAAAAGGCTCTTGAGGGTGCACATTGCACATTTCCACTAATAAGGATTTAATCAACCCTTAAACTTTTTTTCCTGCTTATTATAACATCAAGCAACCTGTGAGAATGCCAAGAAGAATAGGAGATGTTCGTTGAATTTTCATCAGCTAGTCTGCCAATTTGTAAGTTGATAGCTTACCTCAAGTGACATCTGTAAAGTGAAAGCAAAATTAATTAGAAATCTTCACTTCTGGAAGAGAGACAAACATGTCTTTTCTTATCTTGTCTCTGACAACCATCTGCCTTCTGTGTATGAACAATGGATATAAGAGAAATACTATTTAAAACTAAAATTATACACAGACATATACACACACCATGAAAAGACAAGTTAATTAGAATATACTTACTTTGTATATTTTAAGAATTGTTTATTAATGTCAGAAATGGAAAAAAAATTCTTGTTATTGACTGAAAATAAATGGTAGAGAATACAGAAATTGTTGTTAATCTGTTTTCCTACATAATTAATAATTTCTTAGTGGTATTTAATTACCTGGGAGAAGAAATTATGTATTTCATCACATTAATTTCAAAAGAAATTATTTAAAGTAATTTGCACCCTATTTTCTGGAATTAAAATAACAATTTTCTTTGCTTATATAAATAATATAGTCATATTATGAAATGTTTTGATATAGAAAAAGTATAAAATTTAAAGTAAAATTTACTTCAAATTCTAACTCCTAGAAATACAGTGTTAACTGTTTTGTGTCTCTCTTCTCATGAATATGTTCTATTTATGTATCTATCTACCTACATGCTTCTGCTTCGTTGCTTCAGTTGTATCTGACTCTGTGCGACCTATGGACTGTAGCCTGCCAGGCTCCTCTGTCCGTGGAATTCTCTAGGCAAGAATAGTGGAGTGGGTTGCCATGCCCTTCCTCCAGGGGATCTTCCTGACCCTGGGATTGAACCAGGTCTTCCGCATTGCAGGCGGATTCTTTACCGTCTGAGCTACCAGGGAAGCCCACTATTCACCCATTCATTCACTTATTTTGCTATAGACATATTATTTTTTAAGTAAAAATTACTTACAGTGAAATGTACAAATCCAAAGTGTACAATGCAATGAGATTTGACAAATGCCAATACCCACTTAGCTCATATCCTTACAAAGACATAGAACATTTCCTCAACCCAGAAAGTTCCTACATGTCCCTTCTTCCCAGTAAATCTTACCACATAACACAGGCAATCGTTTTTCTTTTTTCACTATAGGTTACTTCAGCTTCTTCTACAACTTTGTATAAACAAATCATATTATATATTCTTTTGGTTCCCAGATTCTTTCTTTCAGCTTAATGTCACTGAGAGGCATACTTATTTCTGTGTAATCAGTAGCTTTTCCTTTTCATTGTGGAATAGTATGCCATTATGTGAATAAAGTAAAATTTGTTTATCCATTCTCCTACTGATGGACATTTGGGGTGTTTCCCTATGATTTTTTTTTCTTTTTTCTTTTTTTTTTTTAATTTTTATTAGTTGGAGGTTAATTACTTTACATCATTACAGCAGTTTTTGTCATACATTGAAATGAATTAGCCATGGATTTACATGTACTCCCCATCCCAGTCCCCCCTCCCACCTCCCTCTCCACCCGATCCCTCTGGGTCTTCCCAGTGCACCAGGCCCGAGCACTTGTCTCATGTACCCAACCTGGGCAGGTTATCTGTTTCACCCTAGATAATATACATGTTTCAGTGCTGTTCTTTTGAAATATCCCACCCTCGCCTTCTCCCAGAGTCCACAAGTCTGTTCTATACTTCTGAGTCTCTTTTTCTGTTTTGCATATAGGGTTATCGTTATCATCTTTCTAAAGTCCATATATATGTGTTAGTATACTGTAATGGTCTTTATCTTTCTGGCTTACTTCGCTCTGTATAATGGGCTCCAGTTTCATCCATCTCATTAGAACTGATTCAAATGAATTCTTTTTAATGGCTGAGTAATATTCCATGGTGTATATGTACCACAGCTTCCTCATCCATTCATCTGCTGATGGGCATCTGGGTTGCTTCCATGTCCTGGGTATTATAAACAGTGCTGCGATGAACATTGGGGTGCACGTGTCTCTTTCAGATCTGGTTTCCTTGGTGTGTATGCCCAGAAGTGGGATTGCTGGGTCATATGGCAGTTCTATTTCCAGCTTTTTAAGAAATCTCCACACTGTTTTCCATAGTGGCTGTACTAATTTGCATTCCCACCAACAGTGTAAGAGGGTTCCCTTTTCTCCACACCCTCTCCAGCATTTATTGCTTGTAGACTTTTGGATAGCAGCCATCCTGACTGGCGTATAATGGTACCTCATTGTGGTTTTGATTTGCATTTCTCTGATAATGAGTGATGTTGAGCATCTTTTCATGTGTTTGTTAGCCATCTGTATGTCTTCCTTGGAGAAATGTCTGTTGAGTTCTTTGGCCCATTTTTTGATTGGGTCATTTATTTTTCTGGAGTTGAGCTGGAGGAGTTGCTTGTATATTTTTGAGATTAATCCTTTGTCTGTTACTTCGTTTGCTATTATTTTCTCCCAATCTGAGGGCTGTCTTTTCACCTTGCTTATAGTTTCCTTTGTTGTGCAAAAGCTTTTAAGTTTCATTAGGTCCCATTTGTTTATTTTTGCTTTTATTTCTGAAATTCTGGGATGTGGGTCATAGAGGATCCTGCTGTGATTTATGTCGGAGAGTGTTTTGCCTATGTTCTCCTCTAGGAGTTTGATAGTTTCTGGTCTTACATTTAGATCTTTAATCCATTTTGAGTTTATTTTTGTGTATGATGTTAGAAAGTGTTCTAGTTTCATTCTTTTACAGGTGGTTGACCAGTTTTCCCAGCACCACTTGTTAAAGAGGTTATCTTTTTTCCATTGTATATCCTTGCCTCCTTTGTCGAAGATAAGGTGACCATAGGTTCGTGGATTTATCTCTGGGCTTTCTATTCTGTTCCATTGATCTATATTTCTGTCTTTGTGCCAGTACCATACTGTCTTGATGACTGTGGCTTTGTAGTAGAGTCTGAAGTCAGGCAGATTGATTCCTCCAGTTCCATTCTTCTTTCTCAGGATTACTTTGGCTATTCGAGGTTTTTTGTATTTCCATACAAATTGTGAAATTATTTGTTCTAGTTCTGTGAAAAATACTGTTGGTAGTTTGATAGGGATTGCATTGAATCTATAGATTACTTTGGGTAGTATAGCCATTTTGACAATATTGATTCTTCCAATCCATGAACACGGTATATTTCTCCATCTGTTTGTGTCCTCTTTGATTTCTTTCATCAGTGTTTTATAGTTTTCTATGTATAGGTCTTTTGTTTCTTTAGGTAGATATACTCCTAAGTATTTTATTCTTTTTGTTGCAATGGTGAATGATATTGTTTCCTTAATTTCTCTTTCTGTTTTCTCATTGTTAGTGTATAGGAATGCAAGAGATTTCTGTGTGTTAATTTTATATCCTGCAACTTGACTGTATTCATTGATTAGCTCTAGTAATTTTCTGGTAGAGTCTTTAGGGTTTTCTATGTAGAGGATCATGTCATCTGCAAACAGCGAGAGTTTCACTTCTTCTTTTCCTATCTGGATTCCTTTTACTTCTTTTTCTGCCCTGATTGCTGTGGCCAAGACTTCCAAAACTATGTTGAATAGTAGTGGTGAGAGTGGGCACCCTTGTCTTGTTCCTGATTTCAGGGGAAATGCTTTCAATTTTTCACCATTGAGGGTGATGCTTGCTGTGGGTTTGTCATATACAGCTTTTATTATGTTGAGGTATGTTCCTTCTATTCCTCTATTTCCTCCATTCCCCTTCTCTTCCCAATCCAACTCTGTGAATCTTTGTGGGTGTCTGGGCTACGGAGAACACTTTGGGAACAGATAACTGCGTAGATCTGTCTCTCTCCTCTTGAGTCCCCTTTTTCTCCTCCTGCTCACCTCTATCTCCTTCCTCCCTCTCCTATTCTTCATGTAACTCTGTGAACCTCTCTGGTTGTCTCTCACGGTGGAGAATCTTTTCACCATTAACCTAGAAGTTTTATTATCAGTACTGTATAGTTGGAGAAGCCTTGAGACTATTAGAAGAATAAAACTGAAATCCAGAGGCAGGAGACTTGAGCCCAAATCCTGAGAAAACCAGAAAACTCCTGACTACACGGAACATTAAGGAATAAGAGACCATCCAAAAGCTTCCATACCAAACCAAAACCAACCACCACCCAAGAGCCAATAAGCTCCAGTACAAGATATACCACGCAAGTTCTTTAGCAACGCAGGAACATAGACCTGAGTGTCAACATACAGGCTCTCCAAAGTCACACCTAACACAGAGACCCATCGCAAAGCTCATTACTGGACACTCCATTGCACTCCAGAGAGAAGAAATCCAATTCCACACACCAGAACGCTGACACAAGCTTCCCTAACCAGGAAACCTTGACAAACCAATCGTCCAACCCCACCCACTGGGTGTAACCTCCACAATAAAAAGGAACCTCAAACCACAAGAATACAGAAAGCCCACTCCAGACACAGCAATCTAAACATGATGAGAAGGCAGAGAAATACCCAACAGCTAAAGGAACATGAAAAAAAGCCCACAAAGTCCCTATGATTTTTAAATGGATAATATAAACATTTCTTTTAATTGTATTAGGGCATCTGTAGGAAGAAAAATTACTCCAGTCATCAGATTTTGAACTTTTTGTAAATGGTTTCATGCATATTCTTTTGTTTCTGATTTACTTTGCTAAACATAATCATTTGAGATTCATCCATGTTGCTGCACAAAGTTATAGTTTATGCATTTTCTTTAGTATTTTTTTATTTTATTTGCACTTTAATAAAAAGAATTTATTTTGTGTGTATTTGCTCCTAGGTTCTGCTTTTCCATAATTTTCTGCAGCACATATATGGGCTTCCCTGGTAGCTCAGCTGGTAAAGAATCCACCTGCAATTCAGGAGACCCTGGTTCGATTCCTGGGTTGGGAAGATCCCCTGGAGAAGGGATAGGCTATCCACTCCAGTATTCTGCCAGGCTACCCACTCCAATATTCTTCCAGGCTCCTCTGTCCATGGAACTCTCCAGGCAAGAATACTGGCTGATTCATGTCAATGTATGACAAAACCCACTACAATATTGTAAAGTAATTAGCCTCCAACTAATAAAAATAAATGAAAAGAAAAAAATAAATAGAATTTGAATGAATTAAAAAACACACACACACAAAAAGAATACTGGAGTGGGTTGCCATTTCCTCCTCCAGGGAATCTTCCCAACTCAGGGATTGAACCTGGGTCTCCTGCACTGCAGGCAGATTCTTTACCGTCTGTTCTTTAGATACCTCATACAAGTAGAGCCATACAGCATTTGTCCCTTCGTGACTGACTTATTTAGCATAATGTCCTCGAGCTTCATCCAACATTATAGCATTGTATATTTATGCTGAATTTTATCCATTCAACTATTGATGGACTTTCAGTTTTTTTCCCCCTTTTGTCTATTCGAATAATGCTGCAATGAACATGGATATGCAATATTGTTCAATACTCTAAATTCCCCTGAATATATACCCAGAAGTGGAATTGATGTGTCATGTGATCATGTGTCATGATCATTTTTGAAAAGCCATGATGCCCTTTTCCATGGTGGTGGAACCATTTTATATTCCCACCAACAATGCACAAAGATTTCATACTGTGGCCAACACTTATTGCTTTCAGTTTATATGTCAGGCAAACCCCTGATAGGTTAGAACTCCCTCTGCTCCCTTTAGATCAAGAGAAGGAATTGGAAACTGGGCCACCTCCAAATCAAGACGGTGCAGCACCAAGGAAGGAGTAGGGTATGGTGAGCTGAATAACATGCCAGAATATTTCATATCATTCAAATTCTGTTTTTTATTGATTGGGCATTACTTGGTTGGTGCAGATCTTTGATTGTTTTACAGAGTTTCTATAAAGTTACTTTAGCCAGTTTTAGTTTTGTTTACTTGTTCCTGTTTTATTTTATTTTTAATGTTTCCAATGGGAAATGAGGACCTGGAGCTTCCTAGTCCACCATTTGGCTGATGTGACCTCTGAATCATTCATTTTTAAACAGACTCCATCTAAACGTGAAGTTTCACTATATTGCTTATGATTTGACTGTTCTTTAATTATTCAAAAGATGCTTCTGAATCTTACTGAACCTGAGAGGCATCATTGTCAACATCAGCCCATTATTGACATCAGCAGGCTCCGTGACAGGTCAGACTTATTTAACCTAATATATCCTCCCTACAACTTTTATACTTTTAAAATAACTCCAATAAAATTTTTAAGAAAGGATCTAATATCTATCATTTGTATCTTTGTGCTAATATAATATTCTTTTCTAATTGTTGGAGACAAGGTTTTCGTTTCTTGTTAAAAGAACATCAAATATTGATGAGCTACTTAGAGGTAGGTGAAATCACACCATTTAGGTGGTTGACCTCTTTCCTAAATATGAGGCATAGCTACAAACACTCACAGCTCACCAGTACATGAGTTGGTTCATGAATTATATGCTTTATGCATGTACAGAAGAAAATTATTGATGAAATTATGGCTTTGAAAATTGGTATTTCTCTCTCAATCATGGTCAGGTGAGTGTCTGCTATTGTCCAAATCATTCTTCCATATTTTCCAGTACCTATATTCATATAACCAAAGAGACTGTGTCAGTTTGCCACCTGAACTGTACCATTTATTAACAAGCTTGCATTGGAAGTTCACCAACTGGGGCCAGAAATTAGAATATGTATAAAGGTTCTCTCCATATGTCACCCAACTCTGTTCTAGAAATGACTTCTCCATATTCTATGTTCCTTCCTTTGGAAAGCCTCCAAGGACCTCAAAATCTTATGCTATCTCTTAAAGTCCATGGAGAATCTCATACACCTAACTCTTAAGTTTTATCAGCAATCTTTTACCAGGGTAATTTTGCATAGAAATCAAACAGTACAATAAAAATAAGCATAAAATAAAGCTTATACATATGAAATCAGCCATTAAAATTAATTTGGAGCTATATCTTAAATATAAGTGCTATCTTAATAGTGTTCATTTCTCAACCTATGGAATTTGGCTAGTTAGCCTTTGTACAATCATAGTAATAGAGGTGATGCTCTGGATTAATTCTGAATCTTGGAGTACTTGACATGTTCTGAGAATATTATGCTGTACCTTATTATTAATCCCACATCTAAAAATAAAGATTTTTTCTGCAAGTTTCCTGGCCAATAGCATCGTATTATCTAATTGAGATCCAGTACCCAGTTTGTCAAATCTAAGTATTTCAAGTCTGCTAGAGTGAGTTTTAGTTTGGGCTAAATTACACTATCGATTTAGTAATTTGGTTTTAATTAGTTATATTCACTTAATTGTTTCTAGGTCTGTCATGACATTTAAAAATGGGGTTTTGGAAATTTATTTCAGACTTTGAAGGCTTTAGTATGTCTTTTTTTTCAAATTCATCACTTCCACTCTGAAACTTTGTGTTGAAGCTTTAGTCACATGAATCTCTCGCAATTGATTTTTACATGTAGGTTTGTTTTAAAGAGTAAGTGCCCTCAACAAATTTCTTCAGCCATATACATAAAAACTGTCATGTGCTGCAGGACAAGAATAGAGTCATGTAAATTGTGTACAGTGATCAGTTTTCTAGATTTTTAAAAGCCACCTTGATGAGTATGATGGTTAATGTTTTGTGTCAACTTGAATCATACTAAGCTCAGATGTCTGTGGTTAGGCAATATTTCTGGGTGTGTCTATGAGGGTGTTTCCTGAAGAGATTAGTATTTGAATTTGTAGAATGTTTTTGCTTTGCTCTTCCCTATGTGAGTGCAGGTTATGCAATCTTTTGTGGGTCTAAATAGAAGAAAAAGGAAAAGAAGGGGACATTACCTCCTTTCCTACCTGTGTGCTTGAGCTAAAACAGTAATCTTCTTCCTGCCTTTGTACTGGGATTTACACCATCAGGTCCCTGGATTCTCAGGCCTTTGGACTCAGATCATAGATAAACCACTGGCTTTCCTGGAGTTCCAGTTTGCAGATGGCAGATAGCAGATCAAGGGATTTCTCAGTCTCCAGAATCATATGAGCCAATTCTTTGGTAATAAGTCCTTCTCTTTCTCTCTCTCTCTCTCTACACACACACACACACACACACACACAGTTGGTGGTTCTGTTTCTTGGGAGAAACTTGAACAATGCAATGAGGGAGCAGTATTTCAATTAATTATCTTTGCTTAATACAATCCTCCTCCTCCTCATCATCTCTTATCACCATTACTGTTATTATTCATCTATGCAAGATGCTGAATATTAAGCAAAAAAATTTAGGTATGATACATAATACAGTTTCATACAGTCCATGACATTTGTCTTAGCTTTTTCTCATCTGTTGGCAGAACCACAAATGCCACACAATTAAGCTTTCTGCTTTTTTGTGTTCACACTTGCTCTCCTTGTAATATGATGTGCTTTACGTAAATTCGCAAAACCTATGTCATAATCCTACCCAGGAAGAATGTTGG
The DNA here is from genome assembly GCF_023699985.2 of Odocoileus virginianus. NCBI lineage: Eukaryota > Metazoa > Chordata > Mammalia > Artiodactyla > Cervidae > Odocoileus > Odocoileus virginianus. Next base: position 2,522,529 of record NW_027224264.1, on the reverse strand, counting down.
AAGACCAGAGCATGACTGACAGAAACTAATTATTTCCCAAACTGTGTCCTATGGAAAAGAGTTTAATAAAAAAACAAGTTTGGAAAACTCAGATTAAAGTAAAACAGATTTCCTTTGTGCAAGACTTGTCAGGGGCTTTACTTAGATCACATGCATTGTGAATGTCTCCAGATTGAATATCGTGTACATCTATTTGCCAAATGTGTTTCACTGCATACAGACTGTATGCAAAGTATCTCATAAATGATTGTTCAAAATACACTTTAGAAATTCTTGAACAGAAAAATTTGAATGCTTTTTTTTAGTGGACTGTTTGTTTCCCCAAAATTCATATTTTATAGCCTCAATTCTTATATAATGGTACTAGGAGGTGAGACCTTTGTGAGGTAATTAGGTATAGATGAAATCTTGAGAATGGAGATGCCATGATGAAACTAGTGCCCTTTTAAAAAGAGGAAGAGACAGGGGAGGTTCTTCATCACCCCAAGTGATAACACAGAGAGAAAGCCACTGTCTGCAATCCAGGAAGACAGTCTACACCAGAACCTGATCATTATGGTATCCTAATTTCAGACTTCAAAAGACAAAAATTAAAAGATGAAATTAAAATATCCTTGCTCCTTGAAAGAAATGCTATGACAAACCTAGATAGCATATTAAAAAGCAGAGACATTACTTTGTCCATATAATCAAAGCTATGATTTTTCCAGTAGTCATGTATGGATGTGAGAGTTGGACCATAAAGAAAGCTGAGTGCCAAAGAATTGATGCTTTTGAACTGTGGTGTTGGAGAAGACTCTTGAGAGTCCCTTGGACAACAAGGAGATCAAACCAGTCAATCCTAAAGGAAATCAACCCTGAATATTCATTGGAAGGACTGATGCTGAAGCTGAAGCTTCTAATATTTGGCCACCTGATGCAAACAGCCAACTCATTGGAAAAGACCCTGATGCTGGGAAAGATTGAGGGCAAAAGGAGAAAGGGGCAGCAGAGGATGAGATGGTTGGATGGCATCACCGACTCAATGGACATGAATCTGAGCAAACTCCAGGAGATAGTGGAGGACAGGGGAACCTGGCGTGCTGCAGTCCATGGGGTCACAAAGAGTCAGACACAACTTAGTGACTGAACAGCAACAAATCTCAGGCTTGCAGCCTCCAAAATGTGAGGAATAAATTTCTTTTGTTTATTTTTTTTCCATTTATTTTTATTAGTTGGAGGCTAATTACTTTACAATATTGTAGTGGTTTTTGCCATACATTGACATGAATCAGCCATGGAGTTATATGTATTCCCCATCCCGATCCCCGCTCCCACCTCCCTCTCCACCCGATCCCTCTGAGTCTTCCCAGTGCACCAGGCCCGAGCACTTGTCTCATGCATCCAACCTGGGCTGGTGATCTGTTTCACCTTGATAATATACATGTTTCGATGCTGTTCTCTCGAAACATCCCACCCTCGCCTTCTCCCACACAGGCTATGTGAGTCTGGTATTTTGTTACAGCAGCCTGAACAACTGAGATAGTGCAGTTGAGGTAATTGGTATAAAACTAAATTTTCAGTTCATCTCTGACCCTTACTGGCAATCTAACCCTATCTCTAAGTCTGTCACCTCATCTCTAGAGTAAGGACAGAAATATTCAGCCTTCAGGATTTTTGTGAAGATTGTATATACATAGCTTATATCAAGCAATTAATAAATGATAGCTATGATTATGATTATTCCCTGTTATTCTGGGTTTCTCTTACTCCAACTCAAAGTTTAAAGAGAATTGAAAAATGTATAAATTTATGGAAACTGGAAAATTTTGTACAAAAGACCATATCCCCATGGATCCTTTTAGAGAGGGCAATTCTTCAAAATCTATTGCTGTAAAGTTGGATCCTGCATAGTTAACCTTGGAGCGTCCAGGCTGATAATAGATGACCTGCAAGTATGATCAATACCTAGGGATAAGCCTAAGTGAGAGCTTACTCTCCTGAGCCTACTGCTTTTTCAACTAACATTGGCTGCTTACGGGTCCAACTGGATCATGTGATGTGTTAGATGCATTAGGAAGGCATTCCACTGAACTTTAACACTCCAAGAAATCTTCTTGCACTGGACCCCCAAGGACCATTTCTGAGTGATGAAATATAATTTTTATACCCAGAGTACTCCAGAGGAGCCTCACAATATCCTATTTATGGTCCTAGTTGAAAATAATGCTCGTAATTCATTTTTTTTCCTGAAAAACTGTATTCATATATGGTCATTTTGTTTCATGTTTTCAGATCTGGATAACTATGCCTCTTTGAATAATTGCTTTGTAAGACCTACCTGACAATTCAACCTAGTACTTAACTGTAAGGAATAAATATATCAATGCCAATTTTTTTACATTAAATAGAGTGATAAAACCATGCTTGAAGCATTTATTCTACAACATACTTTCCTTCTAAAATATCATGTTTTAAAAACCTAATCTTTTAAGTTAAAAGCATTTGTTCTAGGCATGGTTAGAAAAAAAAATTAATGAGTAATTTGGGTCAGACTCTGTCTTTGGAGAACCTGTAATTTACTATTTTTCATCTTTTCATATGCAGTCAACATAGCTATTGAAGGACAAAAGTATGTTGTGCTTGATGTTTTATATTTTCCAGATTTATATGCATTCTTTCCTAACACCTTTTTGAATCATATATATATACACACATATGAAATTATGTGTGTATACATGTGTGTATGTGTGTGCAGAGAGAAAAACAGCTACATAGATAGATAGCCAGATAGATTCCTGCTTCTTATTTTCAATTCACTTCTCCACAGGACAGCATGTTGTTATGGCGGTAATTCGTTTCTCTTAAAACCACGAAGTTAATGTGAGAAAATACTACTGATCGGGTCTCTAATTTTTTCAGTGAAATAACAATGCTCAGAGGACATTTAGACAAGTGATAATGGGAAAATGTACATGTATTTACAAGAAATTAACAGTGACTAAACTGAAACATATGCTAAATGCCAGTCTGCTCCTCCAAAATACATTAAAATAAAGAATTTGGAGATAAATGTATCAATTTTAGAAAAAAGTATAGTACCCAGAAGTCTCATTGTTCATTTCCCAATCAGCATTTATTGAAGTACACTGCAGTGTTACTTAATTCCACTCACTGCCACTTTTCCCCACAAATCAGGGTTTTCAAAATTCCATTATAGACTAACTATAATGAATGCATATTAAGTTCATAGTAGTTAGTATGTATTACATAAAATTACTGAAGCTGAGAATCTCACTGTCCTAGCTTATTCTTTGACTCTAATACCTATCTTTCTATGGACTGACTGACTTTTATCTTTGTACTTTCGCTTGGTCCAATCAGCTGAGACCAGGAGAACAAGGTCATATGATAAAAAGCTATATCAGCAAAAGCCTTCTTCTAGAACAAGAGCTCTGGGTGAGGTAGGTTGCCATTAAAGGTACTGCAGGAAGGCAGGTACCATGAACCATCTCTTAATCATCTCTTCAGGATAATTTGCTGTTGTTCAGTTATTAAGTTGTGTCCAGTTTTTGTGACCCCGTGAACTGCAGCACGCCATGCTTCCCTGTCCTTCACTATCTCCTGGAGTTTGCTCAAATTCATGTCCATTGAGTCGGTGATGCCATCCAACCATCTCATTCTCTGCTGCCCCCTTCTCCTCTTGCCCTCAATCTTTCCCAGCATCAGGGTCTTTTCCAATGAGTCAGCTCTTCACATCAGGTGACCAAAGTACTGGAGCTTCAACTCTGCTGATGTGTTCAGTTCAGTTCAGTTCAGTCACTCAGTCGTGTCCGACTCTTTGTGACCCCATGAATTGCAGCATGCCAGGCCTCCCTGTCCATCACCAACTCCCAGAGTCTACCCAAACCCATGTCCATCGAGTCGGTGATGCCATCCAGCCATCTCATCCTCTGTCATCCCCTTCTCCTCCTGCCCTCAATCCTTCCCAGCATTAGGTCTTTTCCAATGAGTCAGCTCTTTGCATCAGGTGGCCAAAGTATTGCAGTTTCAGCTTCAGCATCAGTCCTTCCAATGAACACCCAGGACTGATCTCCTTTAGGATGGACTGGTTGGATCTCCTTGCAGTCTAAGGGACTCTCAAGAGTCTTCTCCAACACCACAGTTCAAAAGCATCAATTCTTCAGTGCTCAGCTTTCTTCACCGTCCAACTCTCACATCCATACATGACTACTGGAAAAACCATAGCCTTGACTAGATGGACCTTTGTTGGCAAAGTAATGTCTCTGCTTTTAAATATGCTATCTAGGTTGGTCATAACTTTCCTTCCAAGGAGTAAACGTCTTTTAATTTCATGGCTGCAATCACCATCTGCAGTGATTTTGGAGCCCCCAAAAATAAAGTCTGACACTGTTTCCACTGTTTCCCCACCTATTTCCTATAAATTGATAGGACCAGATGCCATGATCTTAGTTTTCTGAATGTTGAGCTTTAAGCCAACTTTTCACTCTCCTTCACTTTCATCAAGAGGCTTTTTAGTTCCTCTTCACTTTCTGCCATAAGGGTGGTGTCATCTGCATATCTGAGGTTATTGATATTTCTCCCAGCAATCTTGATTCCAGCTTGTGCTTCTTCCAGCCCAGTGTTTCTCATGATGTACTCTGCATATAAATTAAATAAGCAGGGTGACAATATACAAATCCTGAAAGATTATGCTGTGAAAGTGTTGCACTATATATGCCAGTAAATTTGGAAAACTCAGCAGAGGCCACAGGACTGGAAAAGGGCAGTTTTCATTCCAGTCCCAAAGAAAGGCAAAGCCAAAGAATGCTCGAACTACCGCACAATTGCACTCATCTCACACGCTAGTAAAGTAATGCTCAAAATTCTCCAAGCCAGGCTTCAGCAATACGTGAACCGTGAACCTCCAGATGTTCAATCTAGTTTTAGCAAAAGCAGAGGAACCAGAGATCAAGTTGCCAACATCTGCTGGATCATCGAAAAAGCAAGAGAGTTCCAGAAAAACATCTATTTCTGCTTTATTGACTACACCAAAGCCTTTGACTGTGGATCACAATAAACTGTGGAAAATTCTGAAAGAGATGGGAATACCAGACCACTATACCTGTCTCTTGAGAAACCTGTATGCACGTCAGGAGGCAACAGTTAGAACTGGATATGGAACAACAGACTGGTTCCAAATAGGAAAAGGAGTACGTCAAGGCTGTATATTGTCACTTTGCTGATGTGTATGGCCCTATAATTCTATACAGTAGGAATTAGGGAAAATCCAGTAGTCCCACCCCTTATCCACTGTTTCACTTTCCAAAGTTTCAGTTACCCATGGTCAATTGTGATCTGAAAATATTAAACAGAATATTCCAGAAATAATTCATAAATTTTAAATTGCATACCATTCTGAGTAATGTAATGAAATCTTGTGCTATCTATCCCCATCCTGCCCAAGACGTGAATCATCCCTTTGTCCAGCTTATCCCATCTGTTAGTTGCTTAGTGGCCATCTAACTTACCAGATCACCTGTCACAGTACTGCAGTGCAGCAACCTTTATTTTATTTAATAATGGCCCCAAATCACAAAAGTAGTAATGCTGGTAGGTTGGATATTCTCTTACTGTGCCTAATTTATAAATTAAACTTTATCATAGGTATGTATGTATAGAAAAAACATAGTATATATAGAGTTTGGTACTATCTGCAGTTTCAGGCACTGGGGGTCTTGGAATGTATGCCCTCTGCCTAAGGGGATACTGTTGTATATGGAAAATAATACTGAAATATTACATATTTCTTTTTCCTTCTTACTTATTTGAAACTGCTAATTGTGCTGTCTTTTAGATTTTTGAAATGATCAGGACTGACTTCACATGTCCTAAAAACTCTCAGCAAGGGGAACCAGACACTTGGATAAGAATTCAATATATTTTAACTTTATACTAACAGTTCTCAATAAGTGATACAAGTCTTTTGGCTGAGTTATACATTTAGCTTTTATTCCTATGTTCTACCTTAAAAATAAGAGCAGTATTTCTGAACCTTCAAAGAAATAAGACAAAGCCTCACTATATCACTTGCTTTTAAAAGCTAAATTTCAATACAGAATACATACTATAGCCTGTGCATGGTCAAGGGAAGCAAGCCAAGATACATGCCAATCCAGGCTCTTTCACGTACGAGCTATATGAATTTGATGAGTTATCTTAAATTTACTGTACTTCCATTCCTAATACAATTGCACTCATCTCACACACTAGTAAAGTAATGCTTACTCCAAACCAGGCTTCAGCAATACATGAACCGTGAACTTCCAGATGTTCAAGTTGGTTTTAGAAAAGGCAGAGGAACCAGAGATCAAATTGCCAACATCCACTGGATCATAAAAAAAGCAAGGGAGTTCCAGAAAAACATTTATTTCTGCTTTATTGACTATGCCAAAGCCGTTGACTGTGTGGATCACAATAAACTGGAAAATTCTTAAAGAGATAGGAATACCAGACCACCTGACCTGCCTCCTGAGAAATCTGTATGCAGGTCAGGAAGCAACAGTTAAAACTGGACATGGAACAACAGACTGGTTCCAAATAGGAAAAGGAGTACATCAAGGCTGTATATTGTCACCCTGCTTATTTAACTTATATGCAGAGTACATCATGAGAAATGCCAGGCTGGATGAAGCACAAGCTGGAATCAAGATTGCTGGGAGAAATATCAATAACCTCAGATATGCAGATGACACCACCCTTATGGCAGAAAGTGAAGAAGAACTAAAAAGCCTCTTGATGAAAGTGAAAGAGGAGAGTGAATAAGTTGGCTTAAGGCTCAACATTCAGAAACTAAGATCATGGCATCTGGTCCCATCACTTCACAGCAAGTAGATGGGGAAACAGTGGCTGACTTTATTTTTGGGGGCTCCAAAATCACTGCAGCTGGTTAGTGCAGCCATGAAATTAAAAGACACTTACTCCTTGGAAGGAAAGTTTCAACCAACCTAGATAGCATATGTAAAAGCAGAGACATTACTTTGCTAACAAAGGTCCGTCTAGTCAAGGCTATGGTTTTTCCAGTGCTCATGTATGGATGTGCGAGTTGGACTCTAAAAGCTGAAAGCTAAAGAACTGATGCTTTTGAACTGTGGTGTTGGAGAAGACTCTTGAGGGTCCCTTAGACTGCAAGGAGATCCAACCAGTCCATCCTAAAGGAGATCAGTCCTGGGTGTTCATTGGAAGGACTGATGTTGGAGCCGAAACTCCAATTCTTTGGCCAGCTGATGCGAACAGCTGACTCATTTGAGAAGCCCCCAATGCTGGGAAAGATTGAGGGCAGGAGGAGAAGGGTATGACAGAGGATGAGATGGTTGGATGGTGTCACCAACTCGATGGCCATGGGTTTGTGTGTACCCCGGGAGTTGATGATGGACAGGGAGGCCTGGCGTGCTGCAGTACATGGGGTCGCAAAGAGTCAGACACAACTGAGCGACTGAACTGAACTGAACATCCCTAATATGCAATGGGAGAGATAATTCAGGGCTTCAATTGTTGTAGTAGGTATTAAATGAAATAATTTATGTGAAGCACTTAACACCGTACTTGTCTTACTAATCATTAAATTACAGTCCACTAGACGACATCTCTAAGCAGTGAGTACAAGACTATAAATTGAGGTACCAAAGAAAATATAAAACAGCAAATTTGTCTATTATTTAAAAATTATGTTTATACTTACTGATATGCAATTTTAAATAAATGTAAATATGTAATCATATCATATATGCTGAGTTTGGAGGGTATTTATGTCTTTCCTTTTTGCTTGCCCCATCCCTATCTCTTTCTCTTTCCTTCCCCCATATCATCTCCCTTTCATATCATTATCACCGTATCATCATTCACCACACACAAGTAAACTCCAGGTACCTCATACTAAAATTCTAGTATACATCTGCATTGCATTAATCCATTAAATCTCTTTTACATCTCAAGAAAGTATAAAATATATGGGCACAGTATTTTGTGTGTATCATATTCAAATAAGCAGACAAGTCTTCTTGGATTTTTTTTTTAATTGTGGGAAGTCTTCTGCATACTACTGGAAGTCCTGGTAAGGGGTGAAAGCACTCTTTTAAACACTTCATTTGGACCTACTAAAGAAGCAGCTGGTCAGTATATTAACCTCAATCATCTAACCTGCACAGTTAGAAGGAAGTCTGACCATTGTCTGAAAGAATCCTGATTCTAGGACCTCACTGAGGTTGTTTTGTTGCAGCCTCCTTGGGTACATTTATGGGGGGAGGGGAGTCTGCAATGCTAAACATTTTCTTTCTGCTCAATTCTATCAGGTGCCTGACAGTTGTGCACAGTGAGGTGAGAGCTACCCAAGAGAAAGAGTGGCACCTGACTATGTTTTCCCCTGCCCTAGCCCCCAAATGTTCTAAAGGCCTCTGTCAAGTCAAGAGGCCAGGCTGCACAATTGTAAGCAGAGTCCAATGTGTCAGTGTTAGTTGCTGTTCAGTTGCTCAGTCTTATCTGACTCTTTGTGACCCTATGGACTGCAGCACACCAGGCTTCCCTGTCCTTCACTATCTCCTGGAGTTTGCTCAAACTCATATCCATTGAGTCAGTGATGCTATCCAACCATCTCATCCTCTGTTGTCCCCTTCTCCTTCTGCCCTCAATCTTCCCAGCATCAGGGTCTTTTCCAATGAGTCAGCTCTTCACATCAGGTAGCCAAAATATTGGAGCTTCAGCTTCAGCATCAGTCTTTCCAATGAATATTCAGGGTTGATTTCCTTTAGGATTGACTGCTTTGATCTTGCTGTCCAAGGGACTCTCAAGAGTCTTCTCCAGCACCACAGTTCAAAAGCATCAATTCTTTGGCACTCAGTCTTCTTTATGGTCCAACTCTCACATCTGTACATGACTACTGGAAAAACCATAGCATTTGACTATAGGTCAGTGTTAGACCTATTGACAAAGGAGTGCTGATAGTTTCTCTTAAAATTTTTCTATCTTAACAAACTTTCAGTATCTTTATATATTCCATGATTTATTTTCTCATTATTTTTAACTTTTTATTTTGAGATAATTGCAGATTCACATGCAATGGTAAGAAATAACACAGAGATTCAGTCTATACTTTAGCCAGTTTGCTCCAATGAGAAACTAGTAGAATATCGGTACCAGCATACTGGCATTGACAGTGACGATTTAGAACACTTCCATCACTACAGTGATACCTACTGCTGACCTGTTATGGACACTGCCAACTCCCACTTCATTTAACACCTGGTAACTAATTTGTCTATTTCTATAAATTGGTCATTTCAAAAATGTTATGTAAATGGAAGGTTTTTAACCTTCTGACATTTGTTTTCTTCATCCAATATAATTCCCTCAAGATTCTTCCCTTACATGTATATGTATGGCTGAGTCCCTTTGCTGGCTCTGCCTGAAACTATCACAACATTGTTAATCAGCTGTACTCCAATACAAAATAAAAAGTTAAAAAACTAAACCTCTTTCACCTAAACATTGTTCATTGTTCCCTTATTCTGAACCACATAAAAATATCTGAATTTTTTTTTCAATATAAAATTCAACTTCTAAAAAAGATTCTTTCAAGTTAGAGCATGTATCAGTAGTCTATTCTTTTTGTACTGCTGAGTCATTATCCATGATATAGATGTACTACAGTTTGTTTAACCATCCATCTAATGAAGGGCAATATCTAATCCATGTTGTTTCCAGACTTTGGCTATTAGAGCCAAAGTCTGGAAACAACATGGATTAACATATTTGGTGTGTGTATTTCTGTGTTCTTTGTTCTGTTTGCTGTGTCTATAGTTCTGCTAATATCATACTATCTTGATTACTGTAGATATGTAGTGATCCTCTTACTTTTCTCTTGTATTCAAGATTGCTTTATAGGGACTGTGCCTTTCCATATAGATTTTAGAACAAGTTTGTTTATGTATCCAAAAATACCTTGCTGAGATTTTGATAGAAATTGCATTACAAGTACAGATAAGTTTCTGCAGTATTGACATCTGTACAATGTTGCATCTTCAAAAATATAAACATATCATGTATCTTAACTGATTTTATGCATTAGTATTTTGTCTTTTTAACCATACATCCTATACATATTTTGATGTTTATATGTAAATATTTCATTTTATCTGTATGATTTTAAATGGTATTTTGTTCTTAATTTTGGTTGTTAAATGTTAGTTGTTGGTATATATAAATATAACTGAATTCTGAGAATCCTACAACCTTGCTGAATTCAATGATCAGTTCTAGGAATTTCTTCTTGTAGATTCCTTAAGACTTTCTACATACACAATCATTTCTTCTGCAAATAGGAACACATTTATTTACTTATTTCCAATTTTTAGGCCTTTTATTTATCTTGCCTTATTAAACTGGGTAGAAATTCTATATACTGGATTAAAGTGGTGAAACCGGAAACCCTTGCCTTGTTTCTTTTCTTAGAGGTAAAGCATCTAGCTTCTCACCTTTCAATAGGACGCTTGCTGTAGGTTTTTATAAATGTTCTTTACTAAGTTGAAGAAGTTCTTTTCTATTCTAAGTTTGCTGAAAGTCTTTATCATGAATGGGGGTTGGATTTGGTCAACTGTTTTTTCTGTCAGTTGATATGATTATATGGGTTTTTGTACTTTTGACACGTTGGTTTGTACAGATTTTCAGATGTCAAACCAGACTTGCATACCTGGAGTAAACCCAACTTAATCATGGAGTCGCTCTTGTTTGGCACTTACAAATTTAGGATTGTAACGCCTTCTTTGTGGATTGATCCTTTTAGCATTATATAATGACTCTCTTTGTCTTTAGTAATTTTCTCAACACTGAAGTTTACTTTTTCTGATGTTAATATAGCTTCTCCTAATTTTTATGATTAATGCTTGTATTATTTTTCTATCTTTTTATTTTCAATCTATTGATGTCATATTTGAAGGGAGTTACTTATAGAAATCATATTTTTGAATCATGTTTTCTTTTTAATTCATTCTGCCAATCTTTGTCTTTTGATTAATGTATTTAGCATTACTATAAAGGAAGCTAGTGGAGGGGGTGGAATTCCAGCTGAGCTATTTAAAATCTTAACAGACAATACTGTTTAAGTGTTACACTTAATATGTCAGCAAATTTGGAAAACTCATCAGTGGCCACAGGACTAGAAAAGGTCAGTTTTCATTCCAATCCCAAAGAAGGGCAATGTCAAAGAATGTTCAAACTACCATACCAACTGTGCTCATTTCATATGCTAGCAAGGTAATGCTCAAAACTCCTCAAGCTAGGCTTCAGCAGTACATGAACCAAGAACTTCTAGATGTACAAGCTGGGTTTCAAAGAGGCAGAGGAACCAGAGATCAAATTGCCAACATTTGTTGGATCATGGAGAAAGCAAAGGAGTTCCAGAAAAACATCTACTTATCTGCTTCATTGACTACACTAAAGCCTTTGACTGTGTGGATCACAACAAACTGTAGAAAATTCTTAAAGAGATGGGAGTACCAGACCACCTTACCTGTCTCCTGAGAAACCTGTATGTAGGTCAAGAGGCAACAGTTAGAACTGGACATGGAACAATGGACTGGCTCCAAATTGGAAAACGAGTTATGACAAGGCTGTATATTGTCACCTTGTTTATTTAACTTATATGCAGAATACATCATGCAAAATGCTGGGCTGGATAAATCACAAGCTGGAATCAAGGGAGGGAGGGAAGTGGGGAGATGGAAGGAGGGAGGGAAGAAATATCAACAACCTCAGATATGCACATGATACCACTCTAATGGCAGAAAGTGAAGAGGACTAAAGAGCCTCTTGATGAGAGTGAAAAGGCTGCTTTGAAACTCAGCATTCAAAAAACTAAGATCATGGCATCTGGTCCCATCACTTCATGGCAACTAGAAAGGAAAAAGTAGAAATAGTGACAGATTTTATTTTCTTGAGCTCCAAAATCACTGCAGATGGTGACTGCAGCCATGAAATTAAAAGACTCTTGCTCCTTGGAAGGAAAGCTATGACCAACCTAGATAGCATATTAAAAAGCAGAGACATTACTTTGCCAACAAAGGTCCATCTAGTCAAAGCTATGGTTTTTCCAGTAGTCATGTATGGATGTGACAGTTGGCCCATAAAGAAGAGCACCGAAGAGTTGATGTTTTTGAACTGCGGTGCTAGAGAAGACTCTTGAGAGCAAGGAGATCAAACCAGTCAATCCTAAAGGAAATCAACCCTGAATGTTCATTGGAAGGACTGAAACTGAGCTGAAGTTCTAGTACTCTTGCCACCTGCTATGAAGAGCTGACTCATTGGAAAAGGGCCTGACGCTGGGAAAGATTGAGGGCAAGAAGAGAAGGGGACTGCAGAGGATGAGATGGTTAGACAGGAGCACAGACTCAATGGATATGAACTTTAGCAAACTCTGGGAGACAGTGGAGGGCAGAGAAGCCTGGTGTACTGCAGTCTACGGGGTCGCAAAGAGTAGTACATAACTTAGGGACTGAGGAACACAACGTGTATATTTATTAAGCTGCCTCTATCATTATCACGTACACTAAAAGTTTGCGAGCCAGTTCTCTACACTTTCTGTGCCATTTCACACATTGTTACTTCTTTCTGAAATGTTCTTCCCCCGCACCCACACCTGTAGATACAAAAACGCAGCTGTCTCTATGAAGCAGTCCCTGTTTTCATTTTCACCACCACCAGCCCATGCAAGGGACGTGTGTTGCTATGAGATGAGTAATATGGGGGAAATAATCAGAACTGGGGTGTGGGGGAGTGTTGGGGAACACTGGAATGCAGCAGCTGGACTACAGTGGTGGAAAGGACCCATGGTTTGTACTTGGAACTTGCGCGTTTGAGCTAACATTGCAAAAGAAGTGAGGTGAGCAGGATGAAAACTAAACACACACGGCAGGCGAAGGGAGGTGGAAACAGCAACAAAGTAGCCCCCACGGGCTCCCCTGATAGGTCAGAAAAGCAAGTCCATCTCCCCGTGTATCCCCCCTCCCCCCAGGCACCAGGTGTACTTTTGTTACAGGGGTGTTTGTGCAGAATGGCTACGAACCACCAGCGTCCAGGCGCCGTGTTTTTAACCGTGTAAAGGAATTGAGCCTGCCTGCGTAGGAGCCTGCCAGGGGACTGGCTGCTCTGATGAGGCCAAGAAAAGTATGGAACACCCACCTCCTAAGAATAAGCCTTCGCTCTGGACACTTCTGTTCTCATTCGTCCTTGTTGTTGCCTCCACCCCGACTCCACCCCGAATGCTCTCTATCTCCATGTTTGCTGGTGAAGATCTTGCCCATTCCTCAGGACCTCTCCTCAAAGCCCCAGGGGATTATGCCCAAGCACCGGCCTCTGGAACTGAGAGTTGAGAACAGCACCTAAGTGCAGGAAGGGAGCTGCCCCTCCCCTTGGCTAGTCCTCTCCACATTTTCCGGGTTCTGAGTTACCATGCAATTCGGCACCTCCAAGGAACACTCCGTCCTCTACGTGAGCACAGCCTGCTAGGTTCCCAAGGCTGTGCCTGACCAAGGTGTCTTAGACATCACCCTGAGTGTGGGGCTCTGGGGATCTGCAGGTGTCCTTTAGACCACTGCAGTGCAGGAGCCCAGACCTCAATTTGAGGAGGAAAATAAATAAATATAGATACAAACACACACGCACATATATTTGGTTGAGTCTGTCTAGGTTCCAGCAGAGGGGCTGATTGGCTGCTGTCAGATGCGTGGCAAAATACCCCGTATTATTTAGTGGGGATTAGGACAGGCGCACTTGGCCAGCTTGGGGTCCTGGAGCAAGGCCCCAACCACATCCCAGGCTCATCTCACCCAACCCCACAGGCGAAGTGCCTTCCCTCGCACCAGCCCCCAGCGGGCTCCTTCCGCCTCCTCCGCGCGCCCCCCGCCCCCTCGGGAATCCAGGAGCGCTAGTTCTTGGTGAATTTCCCCCCAGGCTCCATCCACCCCGCTTCCGACCCCTCCCAAGCCGGAGGTTGCTACCCAGCCCCCGACTCCCGCCCCTCCCGCCGCCTCCGCCCCCTCGCTCTCGCCCCCCGCGTAGTCCTCGTCCCACGTCGACTTCGCTCTCGCAGCCCTCGCCGCCGGCCGCACTTCCCGCCCTCGCCTGGATCTGCGTCGCCGCCGCCTTCGCTGCAGCGAACCGCCCGCGCTCCGCTCGCCCGTCCGCCTCTCCTCGCCAGGCTCGCCAGCCCTGTGCTGCTCACGCCCGCAGCCCTATCTTCCCACGCCGCCACCCGCCCGCCGTCCGGCATGGCCCCGCTGCAACCAGGTAACAGGAAACGGGAAGCGCCCGCGCCCCAGGAGGCCGCCGCGGGCTCGTCGTCGCCGCGCTCGGCGGCGGTGGACGCAGACGGCCCGCAGCCGCCCAAGAAGCCCAGGCGGATGGTGGTGCAGCGCTCGCTGGTGAACTACCTGAAGGGGCGCGAGGTGGGCGCGCGGGGCGGCGCCGGGTTCCCGGGCTTCGATAGCGAGCTGCGTGGCTTCGCGGTGCGGAAGCTGCCAGAGCTGCTGCGGGAGCGAGAGCTGCCCTTGGGCACCGTCGACAAGGTGTTCGCGTCGCAGTGGCTGAGCGCCAGGCAGGTGGTGTGCGGTACCAAGTGCAACACGCTCTTCGTGATGGACGTGCAGTCGGGCCACATAACGCGCATCCCCCTCATGCGGGATCGTCGGCCTCCGCCGGCCCGCGCCCAGCCGGGCTGCGGCATCCATGCCATCCAGCTGAATCCCTCCAAGACGCTGCTGGCCACCGGGGGCGAGAACCCCAACAGCCTGGCCATCTACCGGTTGCCAACGCTGGATCCCCTGTGCCTGGGCGACCGCCACGGCCACAAAGACTGGATCTTCTCCCTCGCCTGGATGAGCGACACGGTGGTGGCGAGCGGCTCCCGCGACGGCAGCGTGGGCATCTGGAAGATAGACCCCGACGTATTCCGGAGCACCAGCGCCTGTTACAACGACGCAGGGATCCCCGTGTATGCCCACATCCGTCCCGCGGAAGTGGAGGATGTCCCCAGGGCCGGAACCAACCCAGGTAACTGCAAGGTGCGTGCCCTCGCCTTCAGCGCCAGGAGGCAGGAGCTGGGAGCCGTGACCCTGGACGGCTACTTCCACCTGTGGAAAGCCCGGAATACCCTGTCCAGGATGCTGTCCATCAGGCTGCCTTACTGCCGAGAGAATGTGTGCCTGACCTACTGCGATGACGTGTCCCTGTATGCGGTGGGCTCCCAGTCCCACGTCTCTTTCCTGGATCTGCGCCAGGGTCACCAGAGCGTTCGGCACCTGTGCTCCCGCGAGGGCGGCACGGGTGTGCGTTCCCTGAGCTTCTATGAGCACATCATCACCGTGGGCACCGGCCACGGCTCTCTGCTCTTCTACGACATCCGTGCGCAGAAGTTCCTGGAGGAGAAGATCTTGGTCAGCCCGTACTCCTCTCCGCAGCCCACAGGAAGGAGGTTCAGGCTGATTTGTGGCAGAGGCTGGCTCAGCCAAGATGACGTGCAGATGAATTACTTCGGTCCCTTAGGCGAGCTGCCCAATGCGCTGTATACCCACTGCTACAACTGGCCGGAGATGAAGCTCTTCGTCGCTGGCGGCCCTCTCCCTTCAGGCCTCCGTGGGAACTACGCAGGCCTCTGGAGCTAAGGATGGCCGCCCTGTCCTCAAAGTGCCCAGATTCACCTTCCAGTCGGCTCCCACTTTTCTCCTTTGCTCTGCGTTTGTGCTTTTGACTCTGGCTTTTATCTTTCAGATGAAAAAGATGCAGCTTACCTCTGCTTAGCATATTAGGCGAAGAGAGATGGCGACCTAGAGAGTGAGTTACCCTTCAGTCAGTCAAAATTTGGCTTTAATACTTGTATACACCTGTCCAATAGTGTCGTTTTGAGTTATACAAAAGAATGTTGACTGATTCTTAGTTTTGTTCACTGTTTGAGTCATTTACGTATTCTCTTATTTCGATGCTTGGCAGTCAATGGCTTTACAATTCTGAATATTTTCTTTTTCACTTTTTGTTACCAGTATTATGATAATACTGTTTTGGTTGTTTTTCATTGCAGATAGATGGTATATTGAGAGTATTTTTCTTAAATAAAGAGTTTGTACATGTATTCTAGAAATACATGTAATTCTGGCTATAGTATTATAGTGTTGTTCCAGTGGGAAGGTACATGTCAGTTTCTAGATTACCAGGTTTTGGAAGCATTCCATTTGCAAATTGTAATCTTCATGTTTGTAGTTTGTAAGTTGTTGGTGCTAAACATGCTGTTTAAAAACCACGTTGAAAACAAGGTTGTCATACAATCTTGGGTTTTTTGGTACCAAAATCTCAATTGGTCAGAACACTTTAGGAATGCAAAGGTTCTGCTGATTGACTGTTCAGAATTAATCTAAAAACCTATTTTCTCTTTAAGTTTTCCTGACTTGTTGTTAAATAGATAACGGAATATATATTTTTTCACTTCTTGCCTTAGTAGTATTAACACTTGTTAGTATATTTGAATGTTTGTTGTTTAAGGTACTTGCACAGAGTTTCAGTGCCATCATTCGAAACGGATTCCATGTATGAAAATGTAGACTGTATTGCAGGCTGGGTAGAATGTATACTGATCCTGATCCAGGGTATAGAACTGGATTTTTTTGCTTTTGCTGTTTTCAATACCAAATACTGTACTTGAACATGCTTTAAAATTTGTAATTCTGCTTAACAAAGTCATAGAAAAAACCTGCAAAGAAGGAAAATGAGCTCAGACCCTACTTCTGAAAAAGATTGTTAGTTTGTAAAGTTAAATTTGTTGAGATTTTATTTTGTCAGTTTCAAAGATTCTTATCTAAAGTAGAATAAATATTGTTAAAAAGTTGTTGTGATGTTGAGTCTCAATATAGTAATCCGCGATTATCAAGGATACAGGATGTTTATTTCAAGATGGGCCAGAAAGTAAAAAGTAAATGGCATTAGGTTGAAGAAAAGTACTTTGGAGCATAGACAAATACAAAACATGGTTTGTTAGGAAAACATTGTACTTCTCCATATGTGAGAATACTGGAAGTGAGAAAAGAGACTGGCCCTTCCTCACAACTGGCCAGGTTGTGCTGATCTTGCATTAGTGTTGTGGCATGTCTGTTTTTCCTTAAATGTTTCCGCAGTCAGATGTTCCCTTGGTGTCCACAACATGCTGTTCAATTGAAAATCTGAACCAATTGAGTAATATAATGAGTGATTCTAAAAGTAAGTTTAAAATACGGGGGGCGGTGGGAAGCAGTTTTTGTTTACAGAGGTTATATTAACAGGGTTGTATAGTTGTTATATTGGGGAAGGAAATGGCAACCCACTCCAGTACTCTTGCCTGGAAAATTCCATGGATGGAGGAGCCTGGTAGGCTACAGTCCATGGGGTCGCAAAGAGTCAGACACGACTGAGCGACTTCACTTTCTTTCTTTCTATAGTTCCTTTTGGAGAAGGAAATGGCAACCCACTCCAGTGTTCTTGCCTGGAGAATCCCATGGACAGAGGGGCCTGGTGGGCTACAGTCTATGGGGTTGCAAAGAGTCGTACACAACTAAGCAACTAATGAGCTTCCCAGGTGACACTAATGGTGAAGAACTAACTTGCCATTGCAGGAGGTGTAAGAGACACGGGTTTGATCCCTGGGTTGGGAAGATCCCCTGGAGAAGGAAACGGCAATGCCCACACCAGTATTGTTGCCTGAACAATCCCATGGACTGAGGATCAGCCTGGAGGGCCAAAGTCCCATGGGGTTGCAAAGAAGCGAATTAGCATAGTTGTTACATAGCAATAAAATGTATTTGTATGCATTTATGTGTCTCCAACTCAGTTGTAAATGTCTTAAGGGCAGAGAATATAACTGTCTTTATATTCTCACATTTCTCCACTAATTTAGCCTAGTAAAATCATAGGCAATCAGTAAATATTTACTGAATGAATGTACTTGCCTCTAGAAACCTAAAGTTCAATGCATAAATACATAAAATTTTGACTGTTAAATAGTATGGAATCCTGTTGTATTTTCCTGTCTTTTTACCATAAGTGAGGGTCGCTCCATAGTGTCTGACTCTGTGACCCCATGGAGTATATAGTCCATGGAATTCTCCAGGCCAGAATACTGGAGTGGGTAGCCGTTCCCTTCTCCAGGGGATCTTCCCAACCCAGGAATCCAACCGGGGTCTCCTGCACTTGGGGCAGATTCTTTACAAGCCGAGCTACCAGAGAAGCGCCACCCCCCATTTTTTGTTTTTTTTTGTTTTTTTTTTTTACCATAACATTTGCCCTAATCCATTTCTAGGTCAGACCATGGTGCTTATCCATTCATAAGCTTTCCATGTGATACCAGAAAATAAAGGAAAATGTATATGTTTTAGATGCCATTGGAATTTAGTATTTTCACCTGCAGACACTTATATTTGAAGATTTATTTAAAATACTTCACTTTTTACAAAATTAAGTTTTGAAAGATCTTTTTTTAGGCAGTTTCTGTTTTTGCTTTATGTGTGTGTATTTACTAAAAACTTCTTTAGATATTACTCAAAAACTTCACTGAAGTATTCACTGCCTGTCTTCTTGTAGGTTATAGGGTATTGTTATGGTTCTTCGTCATTGTTTGGGGACATTGGGAGAACATTTTTAGAGGAAATGACACTTTCTATGTGAGGTGATATTTTAAACAAATAGAAGGAATGTCTCCCAATTTTTTCCTCTTGCTTAGCCCTTAACTTCATCACTGACTCACTCAGTGTTCTCATGATTTAGGGTGTTATCTCCTTCATGTCAGATCATATGGCTAGTCCTTAAAAAACTAGATATCTTAACTAGATAGCCTAACTCTGTATTTATATTAGTAGACGTTTAATTATTTTGAAATATTTTCTAGTTCTGGGTAAATGCAATTTATAGGAGTACACTTAACTGTGTAACCTATGAGGGTGAAATAATTGAAAAAGTAGCCATGCCAGCATTTCAAGAAACATACATACAGTTCACTTAAAACAAGGGAGTACATGGCTGTAAGTACAAATTACCTATCACTGTTGCCTGGAAAACATTAGCTAACTTATAACAATGCATAAAAAAGGTTAATTCCATTAAGCTTGTTGCCAACTCAGAAATATGTGTTCCTCCCTTTTACTCTCTAGATGAGATAATTTCTAGATTTTATTTTAAAAAGGAGAGAGAATTTACTAATCAAGGATATCCACTGAAATAAATTGAGATAACTACTCTGGAAAAAATTCATCTGTTAAATACACTGTAGCTTAAATGATAAACAAAATCGAATTCTCTGGAGGTTGATTTTTTATCTGACTGTACTGTGTGATGAACAAGTTGTCAAAATTTTCCCATTAATTGCTAATTTTGAGTGATATTAGAAAGCAATTCACAAAGCCACCCCCCCCCCCCTCCGCTCCCCAGATGTTTTACTGACAGCTTCCTAATCTCTGCAAGTCTTGGGTAACCCAACTGTAATAAACATGTCACTATATGAGCTGCTCATATAGATGCAGTTCAGTGAGAACAACATGTACTTAAGTGACAGCTGCTGCTGCTAAGTTGCTTCAGTCATGTCGGACTGTGCGACCCCATAGACGGCAGCCCACCAGGTTCCTCCATCCCTGGGATTCTCCAGGCAAGAACACCGGAGTGGGTTGGGTTGCCATTTCCTTCTCCAATGCATGCATGCATGCTAAGTTGCTTCAGTCGTGTCTGACTCTATGCGACCCTGTGGACAGCAGCCCACCAGGCTCCTCTGTCCACAGGATTCTCTAGGCAAGAATACTGGAGTGGGTTGCCATTTCCTTCTCCACTTAAGTGAAAGAAAGCCCACATAGTCCGTAGGTGTTTAAGGGATGCTATTTTAAGAACTGCTGAAAAGGGTTGCCTGAAAGTATTTCCCCTTGGCCGGCTGCAAACCCAGAAACATTGAGCATTGGAGGGTGGCATCAGTAAAGGAAAGTGTGTTTACAGGAAGTTGCCATGACCCTCAAGTCTCAACTCAGACCTCCTGAAACAGTTTACTTCCAAAAACACCATTTTATCTGAGTGTTTTCAAAGTAATCCATTCAGACACAAAAATGAGAGCAACAACTAAACAGGACATCTGCCATAAAGGTTGATGATACAGCTGAGGTGAAAGATACCTGATTTACTAACTGTAAAAATTCACTAATGACAAGCTAGAGTATGAAGGATATTTACTAAGTACAATGATAAAATGGGAAGAATAAGAATGAATTCTGCTATAAGGACATGAGGAGCTCCCAGAAGATTCAATACTAGAGCTGGGTCTGGAAAAGAAAATAACAGTGGAGAGGGAATATTGGTTTGAAAGTATATTGTGAGTGCCTGGAATGTACAAACATACTAGAATGTTACAGTTTGACCTGGTACAATTTGAAATGTGTGTGGAGTTTCTAGACAGGAATGTCTGGTTGGTAGTTAGAAATACAGTTCTGAAGCTCATAAGAGAAGTTAGAGCTAGAGATACAGATGAGGGAATCATCACTATAGAAAAGGTACTTGAAAGAGACTGAGGGGTGTAGGATCTCAGAAGTTGGAATGATTCTCATTCCAAAACTTACCTATATATATATATAGGTGTGCAGGCCTATATGCTTCACTACATGTCTGGTGGGCTTCCAGGTGGCTTAGTGGTAAGGAATCCACCTACCAGTGCAAGAGCTGTGAGTTCAATCCCTTGCTCAGGAAGATACCCTGGAGTAGGAAATGGAAACCCACTCCAGTATTCTTGCCTGGAAATCCCATGGGCAGAGGAGCCTAGCGGGCTACAGTCCATGGGGTCACAGAGTCAAACACGACTAATTGTGTGCACACTGTTCACACACACACACACACATACAGAGATGTCTGGCACATAGCAGGCAATTAATGACTTACAAATGGATGGCCAATGAATGTATGTTTTGTGGATATTAAACACTACTTAGTGCCCCCCCCCCAAAGTGACATTTCATCATTTCACTTAGTAATGATCAATTTTTAAATTTCCCTAGTGCAATCATATTGACCAAAGATGATCAGGGAAATCTACCAAAGGTTGCTGTTTTAAGTAAAGAAAAATCTATATTTCGGTTAGATGTTTTTATATCCTTTCTAGAATGTAGGTCATTCTACAGTTGGGCATGAAGAAAGCTAAATATTGATGATACTTTCCATACAAATGACATTTTTGTTTTTCCATTTTGGAGGTACAGTTCACTGAAGCAAACACATTGATGATGTCAATGAGAGTAATGGTGCTATTTTCACCTTTTCTAATGCCATTATTGTGCCATTCTCTGTTTCAACCTAAGGCATTAATGTTTCATGTTGATTAAATTTTAACATCTAAATTGCCCTTTTATGTTACGCACAAATGATAAACTTGAATGTTCCAGTCAGAGGGCAGCAACTTTAGTTTCCTCTAAGCTCGTAGTAAATTCATCAAATAATATCCCCCAACACCTTAGATAAGGCTCATTGTTGTTCCTCCTTCCTTACTAACCCAGAGATAAAGGATTGAGTGGGATTTTTGTTTTTGAATTATGCCGTGTATGAGTAAAAGTAGACCCTGTTTTATACAATAGATGGCATTCCTGGACTTATGTACATGAAGCACATTT
Source organism: Odocoileus virginianus (assembly GCF_023699985.2). Lineage (NCBI taxonomy): Eukaryota > Metazoa > Chordata > Mammalia > Artiodactyla > Cervidae > Odocoileus > Odocoileus virginianus. The sequence goes on along the minus strand of NW_027224264.1, from coordinate 2,500,852 downwards.
TCAAAAATGGAATCATATATTCCCTCATTGATTTACATTATAATTTTAGAAGTGTCATCTTGATTATGGATTGATTTCCAATTGACAGTGGTTTCTAACGTGTTGCCACTGCCTCCACCTCTGAGACAAGTACTTTAAGTCCTCAAATAAAAGCTAAGTGATGTAATGGAACCCCCTATTTCAAAGAATATTAAAGCATACTTTCAGAATGTGAGAAATTAAGTCATTTCATTTGTGTAGAAAATAAGGTTTCTTAAAATAGGACATCCTGTAACTTGATTTGCTCTTATACATTTATCACCAGCCAGAGAAAATTCTGCAACATCTTTATATGTTGTGCCTATCAGCTTGCTTTCTTTTTCTCTGGTCTTTCTTTATGAATATTGCCTTAAGCAAAGGTGTTTGGCTTCTGGAAACTCCCAGGGGATGATAAAGCTTTGTTTTTCCTCACTACTTTAACCTTTTAAAAACTTTGGGTATTTAAGTCAGTTTTTTAAAAGATGGCTTCAGCAGCATCATGCAAAGACTGACTGTGGCTCCAGACATAATAATGTTTCCTTGGTTGCCTTCTTAATTTTTTTCCACTGTGGTAAAACACAACATACAATTTATCATCTTACACATTTTTAAGTGTACAGTTCAGTACTATATTTGCCTTGTGCAACTAATCTCCAGGACTTTGACATCTTGCAAAACTGAAACTCTACACATACTAAACAAAACTTTTCCATGCCTACCTCCCCACCAACTCCTGGCAACTGCCATTCTACTTTCTTTCTGAGTTTGACTATTCTATAAGTTTAACTATTCTCATATAAGTGGAATCAAACAATATTTACCTTTTTTGTAGCTAACTTATTTCACTTAATATAATTTCCTTGAGGTTCATCCATGTTGTATCATGTCAACACCTTCTTCCTTTTAAACACTAAATAGTACTCCATTGTCTGTATATACTACATTGTACTTATCCATCCATTTGTTGATGGACACTGGATGGACTCTTGGCTGTTGTGAATAATGCTGCTATGAACAGAAGATGTATATGCATATACCTCTTCTGGACTCTGCTTTCAGCTATTTTGGATAGATATCAAAAAATGCAAATGCTGAATCTTATGGTAATTCTGTTTTTTATTTCTGTTTTCCATAGTAGCTATACCATTTTACATTCCCACTAATAGTGCACAAGTGTTCCAATTTCTCCATAGCTTCAACAACATTTATTTTCTATTTTTTATTTTTCTTTGACAGTGACATCTTCATGGGGTGTGAGGTGTCAGGGGCTGTTTTTAAACTCGTTTCATTTTATAATTGATTTATACAAACATTCCAGCCCAATCCTTAAGTATTAATAGTATGCTACATGTGAAAGAGACTATAAACCTATGATTATTGTGGGGAGAAATCATAATGAGTTAGGGACAAGGGAGTTTTGAAATATATCAAACATATAGAAAATCTGTTTTCTTTACATATTTTTTTAAAAGGATACCAGGTTGGATACTTTGAAAGTTAGAGTTTGAATTACCACTTGAAAAAATTCTCAATACATTTAATCTCTAATTTATTTATTTGAACACATCTAATGTTCCTAACTAGATGTAAGGGAAAAGTTATACCTTAAATGTTATCCTTGGTGTATTTTGAGGGGAAATACCTATAGTAAAATTTAATTTCAGAAGTAACTAGTAATTATATTCTGCCCAAGGATGTGAGTTTCTTACAATTGACCTTAGCCTAAAGTTTATTAGGAGTGTCTTGGGAAATAAAGTGAGTTATAAATAGAGGAAATGTCACTTTCAGTGGCAGTTGATGGAGCAAAACATCATAGAAAGTTTGAACACGTGAAACAAATTTTAAACTCAGAGGGTACTGCTAGAAAATCTGTTTTAAATAATGGATGAAACAAACTACCTCTTGCTATCCAGTCTGTTTTACAGGTCAGATTACATAACGAACAAGAAGCTATTGAACCTCTCAGTAAATAACTGAATATTTTCAGAAAGTAACTATTCTAAAATAGCCATCTTAAAACCTTGTGTATTTGGAAAAATCTAGTCTCATTCTAAACCCTTAAAATTTTGCTGCTTTTATTATCAGAAAAATATACTGGAATATATAAAGGTGGAATGCCAAGAAATTTTTAATCTCTTCAATTGGCCATCTATATTTACAAATTTTGCAATGTTTCAAGGTGGCTAGCAGTTTTTCCTGTTTTAAAGATCTCTTTAAAGCCAATCCCCAAATTTTATATTTTATCACACTTTACTCACTACTGATTTACTCATATATTTCTAATATTGCATGCATTTTGCAAAACCATGTTTTAAATGTTGAATCTTTACTCCTCAATAAAGTGCATGGCATAATAAATGCCTGATATATTTTGAACAAATTGATTTTCTGATTTTTTAAGTGCAAATGAGATTTATTTGGCTTTCTTGATGGTTAGGAGCATCTCACTTCATTATAAATGAGAACTGTAACATCTGTATATATATACAAAATGGAATTTGATATTTTTCATACACACTCTTCTAGATACTCTTGCTAAGATTCTTTTTACCTTCAAGAGGTTGGTATATTGGATTAAGAGAGGGGATTCTCCTTAGTATATTCTAATTAGTGGGTGCTAGTAACATGTTGTTTGCTCCAAAAAATTCCAAGAAGGTCACACAGATCTCCACTCACTTTCATTAATATTATTACAGTTAAATTAGGTATTCACCATGTTAATTTCTCAATTTGTTGTTCAGCATCATACTGTGTATAGTACTGTGTGTGTGTGTGTGCTCAGTCACTCAGTCATGTCCAATTCTTTGTGACCCCATGGACTGTAGCCCTCCAGGCTCCTCTGTCCATGGGGATTCCTCCAGGCAAGAATACTGGAGCAGGTTTCCATTTCCTACCCCCGGGGATCTTCCCACCCAGGGACTGAACCCACATCTCTTGTGTCTCCTGCGTCGGCAGGTGGATTCTCTAGCGCTACAAATAGCAATGACAGACTGGCATAAAAAATGCTTTGTTTTTTTCACCTTTATTCACCCGTTTTTGAGAAAATTTTGATTAGAAGTAACACTGGGAGCAAACATTCCATTGAGTTTGACCCTTTATAAATGTATGTTCCCATTCTGCAGGAAGTAATTGCTATTGTTTTTTCAGGGGGAGGGGGTGGTGTTTCGATATGAGACAAGCATGAAGTGACTGAATCCATAGAAGAAAAACTTATTTTAAACCCAAAGTATTGTGGCAATTGGAAAAGTGGTATTTTCATTAGTGTCACTTGGTTTTGTTATTTCTACAAATTTAAAAACATTATGGAGAATTCCCTGGCTGAACAGTAGTTTGGACTCTCTGCTCTCAATGCCCAGGTTCATTCCCTGGTCCAGGAACGCAGATCCCACAAGCCACATGGCCCCGTGAATAAAAAATAAATAAAAACATAAATAATTGTATCAAATCCTACCAGGTGATCAGTTTATTCCTTGAGTATTAGTTGTAATTGCTTTGAAATAAATGAGACCCTGTTTTGATTCAAGGCATTAAATAGTATCTCCAACAGCAAGTTTGGGAAATGTTGGCTTAGATTATCTTCAAGACTCTTCTATGTCATGCAGCCATTACTAACCCATTTACAAATGCCTGTAGGCTCATATAGCATCATCTCATCTCTCAAATTTATATCATTACTCACTGTGACATCACTCAGGCTTTGAGATATGGCTTTGCTTAGGAATCCCTAGGTATTTCTGTCCACCATGCTAAAATGCCTCACCAAACATCTGACATCTAAGAGTGGTTTACTCCCTCAAGTGAATTGATAAACATTGTTTCAGATCCCACAGCTCAGCATTAAATAGCCCCCATTTGTGTACAACTGTTTACTAGATTTGTTTTATATTAGATATTAAATAAAGGTATTATTTACTATTCTATGTCAGTTGTACTTTCAACATCTTCCTGGAATCATAATTTTCAAAAAATAGGATGACATATTTTAATGAGATGTAGAGTTATTAAAATTGTAAAGTCCATTTGTGAATAGGAGCCAGAAGTTAGTGAAAACATAGGAATGCTTATGTATGTAGGGCTTCCCAGGTGGTACTAGTGGTAAAGAATCTGCCTGCAATGCAGGAGACACAGGTTCGATCCCTGGGTCAGGAAGATCCCCTGGAGAAGGAAATGGCATCCCACTCCAGTATTCTTGCCTGGAGGATCCCATGGACAGAGGAGCCTGGTGGCTACAGTCCATGGGGTTGCAAAGAGTTGGACATGACTGAGCACACACCCAGAAACACACATATGTATGTAACTTTAGACTTGAGACGATTATGTAAAATGTTTTAATTGGTCTTTATATTGATCTTGATTTAGCCTGTACAAAGTGGATGTATTTTATAAACTATTAAAGGTATAAGAGTTTAATCCATATAGAAAAGGTTTATGTACTCAGCAGGGCAACAAAAAAATGATACAGGACTTTAATTCAGTTAAATTGGTTCTCATCTCAACAACCTCAAAATTCAAAAGAAAAGGGCCATGGCAAGAAAATAGCTGTTGCAAAAGGAAGGATCATTCAAAGAACAAATATTTTGATCATATCTAAGTAAAAAATTATTAAAATGATTTATGGAATTATGCTTTTAAAACAAAATAATGGTCATGGTCTCATGGACTTGGAGATATAGAAAATGGCTAAAACATGGTAGTAATTAAAAATGTTTATCATTTTCCAACAGGTCATTGCTAGTCATGACTTTTTTCCCAGACATTCCTTCTTTGTATGTGTCTTTAGTTTCTCTTAAGAGGGTAAATGAGGATGATTTTTTAAGTATCTTTAAAAAAAAAAAAACCATGCCTCAAGCAAATATACAAACTACATTTTATTTCTCTATGGTTTATTTTTTTCAAATATCTTCGAAATGTTGTCTGTGATCCTATCAGATGAGCAGCTTATTAGTTTTCTTTGTTTTTTTGACTGCAAATGGAAATAAAAGCCACAATAAATTTTGGGTCATTTATATTTTCCTACAAGTTAGAAGTAAAAATGGATGCAAGAGAAAATGGAGGTTAAGTTTAGTCAGTCCCTGACACTAGCTTCTTTTGTGGAGGTCAGTGTTTCTTCAAACATGTTCCTGAAACTAGCTACACTAAAGTTACCCAGGATTTTACCAACCAAACCAAAGAAAAGAGAATGCAAATTCCTGGCTGGGCCCAGAAGTTCTCATTTAAACTATGGATGTCAGAGATTTGGATGCCTTTTAAAATTTGGGAATAACTGCTTTTAGCAGTTGAGCTTTCAATTATCTGGTCTCAGAGCTCATTTTGCTCATTGCTTTTTTTTTCTCAGTATTTACATTGAAGTTTAATTACACATATCAGTTAGTTGTCTATTGGAGTAAATGTATAGCATCTATAGTTAAAGAAAAAGATTGAGAATTGTTTATAAACATTACATACAATAATAAGGATTGAGCTTAACCTCTAAACATAATCAACTAGAAAACAACTTTAAAACAATGTTTTCAGACTTTAATCAGGCAACTCAGACTGTGAATGAGAAAAAGGAAATAAAGTGAACACAGGTTACCCTGTGTTTCTGCATTGAGGAAATTTCTGGACCAAGGCACAAGGGTGGGGGAGCATAAATGGAAACTGATTTGTTTGCTCATTGCTTTTTAACCTGAGCAAATTGCATGGAAGAGAACCAGCTATGATTTAAATGCTTAAATTCATTTTAGACTCAAGCTTTGGCTGTGATGTTCTTATTCCTACTTGCTAGTGAACAGACTAGGAAATTTATCTCAGCTAATGTTGCTTATGCATCCTCAGAACCTGGAAAAGTACCTGGAACATAGTATGCTGTGCTGTGCTGTGTTAGTCACTCAGTCATATCTGACTCTTTGTGACCCCATGAACTGTAGCCCACCAGGCTCCTCTGTCCATGGGAATTCTCCAGGCAAGAATACTGGAGTGGGTTGCCATGCCCTCCTCCAGGGGATCTTTCCAACCAGGGATCAAACCCAGGTCTCCTGCATTGCAAGCGGATTCTTTACTATCTGAGCCACCAGGGAAGCCCAGAACATATTGTATGTTAAATTAATTTAACTCTAAGAATAAAGCTCAAAATTTAAATAGCACATTTCATTCTTCTAAAATACAATGGAATGTGGCTCCATCACACTGCATATTTGACTTCACTGACAAATGTTATTTGATTTGATGAGTATCCATTTTTTTCTCAATAATGTAATCTTAGCATCTCACATAGATTTCTATGTGCATCAGGATTGATTTACATAATAAAATGCTCTGCTATACATTTACACTTATGGAGATTTTTAAAGACATTTGCTTTGTTTCCTTTGGATTTAAATTTCTTAAGACAATTATGCTTCATATAAAAGCCAGTTTTACATTTTAAGAGCTGTATAAAATTTTCTACACTTATTTCTATCATCCCATGATACTCATTTTAAAATGTGTGTCTCCAGAAACATAATAGGCCCCTTGCAAATAGAAAAGCATCTGAACTTTGAAGAATGCTTTAGAAAAACTCTCCATCTCCTTTATGCCTAGCAGTGGAGTAAGAATATGATCCCATAAGTAGTACTTTATGATTGACAAATTTCTATGCAGTGACCTTTAATCTTCTAATATGCTTCATAGTTTATAGCTGGGCTGTATGACAATAGAAGGATTATTTTGAATATAGGGTACCTGTTTTATCCTGCTTTAAAAAATCTCACAAATTTGTATTTTTGTTGAGCAATATAAGCTACTTAAAAATGTTTATTGAAATATAATGCAAAAACATTTCACAAGTCATAGCTCAAAGAGTTCTTGCAAATTCAATGCATCCTTGTAAATCAACCAACAACCAGTTCATCAGTCAGAACAATACAGGCACATCAATACCGGCTATGCCTTCTCCCAGTCACTCACTCCTTCCTATTATCAAAAGGGACTGCCCTGATGACTTATAATGCCACCAGTTTTGCCTGTATTTGAATTTGATAAAAATGGAATAGTGTGTGCGCTTTTGTGTCTGGCTTCATTCACTCATTGTTATGTCCTTGCTGCTGCTGCTGCTAAGTCGCTTCAGTCGTGTCCAACTCTGTGCGACCCCGTAGACAGCAGCCCACCAGGCTCCTCTGTCCCTGGGAAGAACACTGGAGTGGGTTGCCATTTCCTTTTCCAATGCATACATGCTTGCTAAGTCACTTCAGTCGTGTCCGACTCTGTGCAACCCCATAGACTGTAGCCCACCAGGCTCCTCTGTCCACAGGATTCTCTAGGAAAGAATACTGGAGTGGGCTGCCATTTCCTTCTCTGTTATGTCCTTGAGGTCTTGAATTTTGTCAGATGTTACTGTCTGTATATGTTTAGAAATAATCATATAATTCTTTCCTTTATTCTGTTAGTATCATGTTCAGTCAGTTCAATTCAGTTCAGTCGTGTCTGACTCTGTGACTCTATGAACTGCAGCATGCCAGGCTTCCCTGTCCATCACCAACTCCTGGAGTTTACTCAAACTCATGTCCATTGAGTTGGTGATGCCATCCAACCATCTCATCCTCTGTCGTCCCCTTCTCCTCCCACCTTCAATCTTTTCCAGTGTCGTGTTATGAGCAATTATTTATTTCTTAGTATTAAACTAATTTTCCTTTCCTGAAATAATCTCCTCTTGATCCTTTTGTATTATCTATCCATACATTACTGGGTTGGATTTATTACTATTTTATATATAATATTTATATTATTAAGAGATAGAAGTCAGTAGTATTTCTGTTATTATCAGCTTGGGTATCAAGCCATGTTGGCTTTATAAAATGAGGGAGTGGTTCCTTTTTTCCTATTTTCTGGGAAATACGGGGTACATTTGCTTAAATACTTGTAGACTTCACAGTACAGCTCTCTGGAACAGTATTTTTGTAGGAAGTTTTACAGATTCAATTTATTTATGAAATCTAAATGTTTTAAGGTTTTCTAGTTCTTATGTCAATTTTATGTTACTGCAGCTTCCAAGTATAGTTTGTCCATTTCATCTAAATTGATAAATATATGAAATTATTTATGATAGTCTCATATCTCTTAATTTGTATTGAAGGTATAAGTTATATAAAGTACTCCAAATAGATTAACAGTATATTAACAGTACATACGAAGAGCTGACTCATTGGAAAAGACCCTGATGCTGAGAAAGATTGAGGAAGAGAAAGGGACAACAGAGGATAAGATGGTTGGGGTAGCATCACCGACTCAATGGACATGAGTTTGACAAACTCTGGGAGATAGTGAAGGACAGGGAAGCCTAGTGTGCTGCAGTCCATGGGATCACAAAGAGTTGGACACGACTTAGTGACTGAACTGAACTAAATCGAACAGTACATACACACAGACATACATACATATGTGTGTGCATATTTACGTGTTGTGCATATATATATACACACACGCACACAATTTATTATAATACAGATTGTTTCCAACTCTCATGCCGCAATGCTTTTTTTCCCTGATATTTGATTTTTATCACCATATGTTAGTTTTGCCTGGTTTTAAGCTTCATGATTGAGCTTAATGAGCTTAATGAGATTTTTGTGTCTCATTTTTCTCACTCAACATTATATCTGTGAGATCCATCCATACAGTTGCATATATTACTAGGTTTTGTTTTTTTTTCATTTCTGTGGTACTATTTCATTGTAGCAATATAGCACATTATACTTGGGATGGACAGAGAAGCCTGGTGTGCTGCAGTCCGTGGGGTCGCAGAGTCAGACACGACTGAGGGACTGAACTGAACTGATTTACCCATTTACTGTTGATGGATATTTTTTCTAGTTATTCACTACTTTGTATAATGTACTATGACATCTTTGTACATATTTTATGGTGGAAATCAACTCATTTATGCTGAATGCATACTCATGAGTGGAATTGCTGTATTGAAAAGTAGACTTATGATTAGCTGCAATAGGTACTAACCTTTTTGTTTTTTTTAAGTTGTACTATTTTATAGTTCCATCAGTGGATTCAGAAGAGAGTTCTAGTTGATCCAAATTCTTGCCAAGTGTTGGTAGTCTTGGCCTTCTTTTCTGTTGTGATCTGTGTGCAGTGGAACTTCATTGTGGTTTCCATTAGCAGTACTCTGAGCAGTAAGAACGTTTATTACCTTGTCACCTGCTTGTTTTCCGTTTTTTTCCTCTTTTGTCAACTATCTCTTCAATTCTTAACCTGTTTTTTAAAGTAGGGTTTCCCTTTTTCTCATTTATTTATAGAAGCACTTTTTTCTAGATATGAGAACTTTGCAAATAATGTGTATTCTGAAAAATCTCTTACTTCATAGGTTGCCTTTTCTTTATTTTCTTAGCAGGGTTTTATGATAAACAGAAGTTCTGACTTTCAATGAAGTGAAATTTAGCAACTCAAAAATTTTATAATTAGTGATCTGGTGTGCTGATAAGGAATTCTTTCCTTATTCCAAGTTCAATAAGATATTCTTCTATGTTCCCCTCTTTAAGTTTTCTTCTTTTAGCTCTCATATTTAGATATGTGATCAAATTCCAATTATGGCATCGAGTTTATTTTCATCCATATAGATATCCAATTAACCAAGTACATTTTATTTCTTTTATTAATTGCAACGGAGTCTATGATAAAAATCATCTGTAGGGATCAGTTTGTGGATTTCATTCCATAATTTATTTGCTGCCTTTGCACTAGTACCAAACTATCTGAATTACTTTTATTCATAGTAAATCTTGAAATTTGGCGGTGTAAATCCTCCAGGTTTATTCTTTTCTGCTATATAACTTTGGATATTCTTGAAGTTTTCATATCCATATTTTGAGAAACAGTTTAAAAAGAAATTTGGGTGTTAATTCAAGTTGTATTAAATCTATGAAATATTTGGAGAGATTTCACACATTTATAATTGTGAGCTTTTTATTCTAGGAACATACTCTGTTTATTTATTTAAAATCTTAGTCAGTAATATTTTGTAGTTTTTAGTACAGTGGCACAACTTCCCTTAAATTTCTTTCTAGGTAATTTGCATTTTAATACTATTATAAACAACACTTAAAAACTTTAATTTTCCATTTCTTGAATGCTAGTATTTAGAAATACAAAAGTTGTGCACTGGCCTTGTATCCAAAGAAATTGCCAAACTCTCTTCTCATTTCTAATACTTTTTTATATAGGAGCTTGTGGATTATCTTTTTACTCAGTGATATCATCTGAGAATAAAGACAAACTTCATTTTTCTTTTCCAATCTCAATCAATACCTTTTATTTCTTTGTCTGGTTTATTGCATTTGGTAGAGACAGGGGAGCCTGGTAGGCTGCCGTCTATGGGGTCACACAGAGTCGGACACGACTGAAGTGACTTAGCAGCAGCAGCAGCAGCAGTACCTTCAGTACAATGTAGACTAGCATGGTGATAGTAAATACACCCCTCTTGTTCTGAAATTCAGGGGCAAGTTTATAATACTTCATCATTAAGTATGATTCTTACTGTATTTTTGAAGATAATCCTTTTCCAATTAAGAAAGTTCCCTTATATTTCTAGTTTGCTATGATTTTTAAAGACTCTTGGCTAAGTATTGAATTTTGTCAGTATATTTTATGCATCTCTCTAGAATTATCATATGAATAATTATCATAATATTATAATAATTATCAGTGAATTTTATTGGTTTTCAAACATTAAAACTTACATTGCATTTCTGAAATAAATCATTGGATTTGATTTGCTAATGTTTATTAGGGTTTTTATTTTTCTGATACATATTTCAATTACTTAATTTTGTTGTTCAGATTGTTCATATTCTTACTGATTTGCTATCTCTTCATACTGTTGATTATTATGAAAGTTGTGTTCTTACAGCATGGTAGTAGACATATCTGTTTTCCTTTTGAGCATTATCAATTTTTTCTCTTTATAAATATTTTAATTTATGTTATCTATGGAAAAGACCCTGATGCTGGGAGGGATTGGGGGCAGGAGGAGAAGGGGACGACAGAGGATGAGATGGCTGGATGGCATCACCGACTCGATGGACATGAGTTTGAGTAAACTCCAGGAGTTGGTGATGGACAGGGAGGCCTGGTGTGCTGCGATTCATGGGGTTGCAAAGAGTCGGACACGACTGAGCGACTGAACTGAACTGACTGAAGGAATATACATTTGAATTTTTATATTTTTCTGCTGAATTGACTATTTCACTGTTTTTGAAATTTCCTTTCTTTCCAGTTTTACTGAGAAATAATTGACAAACATAACTGTATAAGTTTAAGTTGTCAACATGATGTTTGATTTAAATAAATTATGAAAGGATTATCACAATAGGTTTAGTTAACATCCATCATCTCATATAGCTACAATAAAAATAATAGAAAAAGTTTTTTATCATGATGAGAACTCTTAAGGATCTACTCTCTTAACAACTTTCCTATATATCATACAGCAATATTAACTATAATCATCATCTTATACTCCATGTCCCTAGTACTTATTTACCTTATTACTGGGAATTTGTAAGTTTTTACCACTTTTATCCAATTCCCTACAACCCTCTCCCCCACCTCTGGTGACCATAAATCTGATCTTTTTCTATGAGTTTGGTGTTTTTGATGTTTATTTTGTTTTGTTTTGCTTTCAGATTCCACATATAAGTGAGATCACACAGTATTTGTCTTTCTCTGTCTTACTTCACTTAGCATAATATTGCCTTCAAAATCCATTCTTATTGAGACAGATGGTAGGATTTCCTCATTCTTTATGGGTGAGTGATACGTATACACATACACATGCACATATATATGTGTGTGTGTGTGTGTGTGTCGCAGCTTATTTATCCATTTATCTATCAATGGATGTGTAAACCTAAGTGTCCATATCTTGGTTACTGTTAATAATGCTGCAGTGAACATAGGGGTGCAGATATCTTTTTGAGTCAGTGTTTTTGTTTCTTTTGGATATATTCCCAGAAGTGGAATTGCTGGATCATATGGCAGTTCTATTTTTAATTTTTTGAGAAACCTCCATACTGTTTCCCATTATGGTGGTACCAATTTACATTCCCAACAACAGTGTAAAGTGTTCCCTTTTCTCCATATCCAGGCTAACAGTTGTTATCTCTTGTCTTTTTGATAATAATCATTCTAACAGGTATGAGGTGATATGTCATTATACTTTTGATTTGCATTTCCCTGGCGATTAGTGATTTAGAATGCTTTTTCATGTGGTCTTTGAAATATCTTTGGAAAAATGTCTATTTAGGTGCTTTGTTCATTTTTATGTGGATTATTTATTGTTTTTATGCTTTGTTTGCTATTGAGTTTTATGTTGTTGTTGTTGTTCAGTTGCTAAGACATGTCCGACTCTTTGCAACTCAATGGACTGCAGCATGCCAGGATTACCTATCCATCACTGTTTCCCACAGTTTGCTCAAACTCATGTCCATTGTGTCAACAATGCCATCTAACCATCTCATCTTCTGTCACCCTCTTCTCCTCCTGCCTTCAATCTCCCAGCATTAGGGGCTTTCCCAGTGAATTGGCACTTAGCATCAGGTGGCCAAAACTTCAGCTTCAGCATTAGTCCTTCCAGTGAATATTCAGGACTGATTTCCTTTAGGATTGACTGGTCTGATCTCCTTGCTGTCCAAGGGACTCTCAAGAGTCTCTCCAACACCACAGTTCAAAAGCATCAGTTCTTCAGCACTAAGCCTTCTTTATGGTCTCACTCTCACATACATACATGACTACTGGAAATACCATAGCTTCGACTACTGGGAACTTTGTCGGCAAAGTGATGTCTCTGCTTTTGAATATGCTGTCTAGGTTTGTCATAGCTTTCCTTCCAAGAAACAAGTGTCTTTTAATTTCATGACTGCAGTCACCACCTGCAGTGATTTTGGAGCCCAGGAAAATAAAATCTGCCATTACTTTCCACTTTTTCCCCTTCTATTTGCTGTGAAGCAATAGGACCAGACGACATGATCTTAGTTTTCTGAATGCTGAGTTTTAAGCCAGCTTTTTCACTCTCCTCTTTCACCCTCATCAAGAGGCTCTTTAGTTCCTCTTCACTTTCTGCCATTAGAGTGGTATCATCTGCATATCTGAGGTTGTTGATATTTCTCCCAGCAATCTTGATTCCAGCTTGTGATTCATCCAGCCTGGCATTTCACATGATGTACTCTGCTTATAAGTTAAATACACAGGGTGGCAATATACAGCCTGGATGTACTCTTTTCGCAATTTGGAACCAGTCCATTGTTGCTTCTTGACTTGCATACAGGTTTCTCAGGAAGCAGGTAAGGTGGTCTGGTACTCCCATCTCTTTAAGAATTTTCCACAGTTTGTTGTGATCCACACAGTCAAAGGCTTCAGCATAGTCAATGAAGCAGAAATAGATGTTTTTCTGGAATTCCCTTGCTTTCTCTATGATCCAATGGATGTTGGCAATTTGATCTCTAGTTCCTCTGCCTTTTCTAAATCCAGCTTGTACATCTGGAAGTTCTTGGTTCATGTACTGCTGAAGCCTAGCTTGAAGGATTTTGAGCATTACCTTGCTAGCATGTGAAATGAGTGCAGTTGTATGATAGTTTGAACATTTTTTGACATTGCCTTTCTTTGGGATTGGAATGAAAACTGATCTTTTCCAGTCCTGTGGCCACTGCTGAGTTTTCCAAATTTGCTGACATATTGAGTGCAGCACTTTAACAGCATCATCTTTTAAGATTTGAAATAGCTCAGCTGGAATTCTGTCACCTCCACTAGCTTTGTTCATAGTAATGCTTCCTAAGGTCCACTTGACTTCACACTCCAGGATGTCTGGCTCTAGGTGAGTGACCACACCATCATGGTTATCCAGGTCATTAAGACCTTTTTGTATAGAACTTGTATAGAACTCTTCTGTGTAGTCTTGCCACCTCTTCTTAAGCTCTTCTGCTTCTGTTAGGTCCTGGCTGTTTCTTTCCTTCCTTTATTGTGCCCATCCTTACATGAAATACTCCCTTGATGTCTCCAATTTTCTTGAAGCAATTTCTATGCTTTCCCATTTCTATTGTTTTCCTCTATTTCTTTCATTGTTCACTTAAGAAAACTTTCTTATCTCTCCTTGCTGTTCTCTGGAACTCTGTCTTCAGTTGGGTATATCTTTCCCTTTCTCCTTTGCCTTTTGCTTTTCTTCTTTTCTCAGCTATTTATAAGGCCTCCTCTGATGACTACTTTGCCTTCTTGCATTTCTCTTTTCCTTTGGGATGGTTTTGGTCACTGCCTCCTGTACAGTGTTACAAACCTCTGTCCATAGTTCTTCAGGCACTCTGTCTACCAGATCTAATCCCTTGAATCTATTCATCACCTCCACTGTATAATCATAAGGGATTTGATTTAGGTCATACCTGAATGGCCTAGTGGTTTTTCCTACTTTCTTCAATTTAAGCCTGAATTTTGCAATAAGGAGCTGATGGTCTGAGCCACAGTCAACTCCAGGTCTTGTTTTTGCTGACTGTATAGAGTTTCTCCATCTTCAGCTGCAAAGAATATAATCAGTCTGATTTTGGTTTGACCATCTGGTGATGTCCATGTGTAGTCATCTCTTGTGTTTTTGGAAAAGGGTACTTGCTATGACCAGTGTATCCTCTTGACAAAATTCTGTTAGTCTCTTCCCTGCTTCATTTTGTAGTTCAAGGCCAAAGTATTCTGGTGACTCAGCAGCAAAAAATTCACCTGCAATTTGGGAAACGCGTGAAATGCGGGTTTGATCTGGGTCTGGAAGATCCCCTGGAGGAGGAAATAGCAACCCACTCCAGTATTCCTCTGGGAAAATACCATGAACAGAAGAGCCTGGTGTGCTGCAGTCTGTCGGGTTGCAAAGAGTGGGACACAACTGAGCATGCACATACATCAGGATCAAAGCCTGCTGCCTCAGTAGCTATCCAAAGCATATAGTGAGTTGTATGTATTCTTCATATATCTTGAACATTAACACTTTATCATATAGATGGTTTGCAAATATGTTCCCCATTATGTAGGTTATCTTTTCCCTTTATTGATGATTCCTTTGGCTGTGCAGAACCTTTTTAATTTGGTATAGTCCTACTTGTCTATATGTTATTTAGCTGCTTTTGCTTTAGGTGTGATTTCCAAAAAAGTGTTACCAATATCCATTTCAAGGAACATTTTTCCTTTGTTTTCTTCTAGTTGTTTCATGGGTTTCAAGTCTTACATTTAAGTCTTTAATCCATTTTGAGTTAATTTTTGTCAGTGGTATAAGATTCCTATATTATACCAACTTGAAACTACCTTATTTTACATATGACTATCTGATTTTCCCAGCACCATTTTGAAATATCCTTTTTTATGTCTAGGAATACTTCTTGTCTTCTTTGTCTAATATTATTATGGACACACCAGGTATTTTTTCAGTTAGCATTTGGGTGGCATATTATCTTCAGTCTTCTCTTTATGTTTTAAAAATAAAGCATAGACTATAAAATATAGAATTGCTTTATATTTAGGCACATTTAGGCTTTTTTTTTGGAGAATTTAACCCATTATATGTAATGCAATTACTCATATGTTTTTATTTGCATCCACCATCTTGCTATGGACTCCCCTGGTGGCTCAGACTCTAAAGAATCTGCCTGCAATGCAGGAGACCCAGATTCGATCCCTGGGTCATGATGATCCCCTGGAGAAGGAAATAGCTACTGACTACAGTATTCTTGCCTGGAGAATCCAATGTACAGAGGAGCTTAGAGGGCTACAATCCATGGTGTCGCACAGTTGGACATGACTAAGACCCTAAGCATGCGTGCACACATCTTGCTATTTCTCTTGAATTTTATCTTCCTGTTCTATTTTTTCTCCTTCTTAACTTCTTTTGAATGACCCAATTTTATAAGTTTATATCTTCCACTATTCCCCCAGTAATACTAGGATGTTCAAATTTATTAATCCACTTTATTCTCTACCACACTTTCCATTATTGTTGTCATGTATTTTAATTCTATATAAATTTTAAATGCAAGACATTTATATTATCATTCTATGAACTTTTAAATTTATGCACATATTTACCCTTTCATGTGTTCTTCATTCTCTTCCATATTTCTTTTGTTTCCATGTAGAATAATTTTATTCCTACCTCAATTATTTCACTGTGCATTTTTTCTTTTAAGAATAAGGTACTGGTGACAGCATCTCTTACTTGCTGTTCATCTGACACTATCTTTATTTCACTTGCATTTTTGAAAAGTGTTTTCACTGTGTATGGAATTCAGATTGGCCAGTATTTTATTTCAATTTCAATGTATCATCCTTTTAGTTTTCATTTCCATTAAGTAGCCAGTTGCCAAGTCATATTACTTTTACTTTGATTGTGATGTACTCTTTGCCCCCCAACCTGCTTTTAAGATTTTATACTTTGTCTTTGGCTTTTGTCAGTGTAATCTTGATATGTCTAGGTGTGATTTTTATTAATGAATCTTTATGTGGCTTTTTGAAATTCTTCTTTATGTGGCTTTTTGAAATTCTTGAATCTGTGTGTTTCATCAGTTTTAAAAAATTCCTGACATCATCTCTTCAGATATTGTTTCTGTATCATTTTCTCTTTTTTGCTTATGGATCACAAATTACTGGTATGTTGGAATTTTTTAATATATCCAATATGTCTCTTATTCCCTTTTCTATATTTTACACCATTTTTATTTTCACTTTACACTGTGTAATTTATTGTTAAAGCCACCTATTTGAGATTTTAAGGCAGTTATTTTATTTTTATATTCTACATTTTCTATTTTGGACATTTTCTATACATTTTATTTTTAATGGTAAAATTCTTAAACTATTATTTTACTGAACATATTACAGTCTCCTTCAGGGGAATGGTTCCAAGGTCTACCAAGGATATCAAAACACATGGTTGCACAAGTCCTATAGTCACCATTTCACATCCTGTGCTTCTCATCTGTGGATTCAACTAACTGCAAATCATGTTGACTGTATTTATTGAAAAAAAAGTCTTGGTTCAGGCCCCTGTTGTTCAAGTGTCAATAGTAATCATGTTCAAAAATTTCTTTGTCAACTAATTGCAAAATTTTTATCACCTATATGTTAATTTCTAATATTTGATTCCCCTCCCACGCTTGTTTTGGGACATCTTGTCCTAATCCTTAGGATGTTTACTAATTATCATCAAATTTTGGAACCTTTGTTTAAAATTGTGGAGGCTCCAGATGACAGTGTCTTCCATCAGAAATGGTTTAAACTTTCCTCTTGGACAGCGTAATGCGAGCTGATTACCTTTATCCACTGGTAGACCAAGATGGCACAAGTCTAGGTTGTGGTTTTGGTAAGGTTAAGATTCTACTTCTGAGTCATTTCTGGTTCCTAGGGCATAACCCTCCAGAGATTTCACCTAACAGCTTGTTGTTTTATCAGAGCCTCATGCCCACCTAACAGCTTGTTGTTTTATCAGAGCCTCATGCCTTTGCAGGTCCTAACCTCTTACCTTTAGCAATTTATCACAGCAAGACCACTGAAAACTCCATTGTTATTAGAAGATTTTAGCTTCACACATTTACCTCCTGGTATGTACAGCTGTGCAATACAGCAAATGTTTTAAGGAGAAAACTGGTCATATGTTTGGCTCTTCATGTCTCTAATTTTGTGACTCCAGCCTTGTGAAAGCATCAGAAACTATTCTACATTCTCTCCTTCCCCTCCTGTCTCTGCTTACAGCCATTTGTCCAGGATAAACTCAGATTATTAACCTCTGGCCTATATTCAGAATTGACAAATTGGAGAAAGCAACTACATAAGATCTACTCACCTCTGCAAGATTCTGCTGTCTAAAATGTTTGCCCTTCTTCACCTTGTAGCTTCTACAGAGCTCTAACTTATTTAAGCTGATGATTTATGTTGTTTCTTCTTTTTAATCCTGCTTTTCTAGGTGTCCTTGGTAGTACTACTAGTCTATTAAAACACACTCCATCTCACCTGGGAAGTAGGAGTCTGCATCTTACTTTTTTGAGGTATTAGTAACATCTAACATGCTATAATCTTCAGAACAATCCTATGACGTAGGTACTACTATTATTCCTCTTTTTCATATGGAAAAATGATGCAAAGAGAGGTTAAGTAAGTTCCCAAAGTCACACAGCTGGTACACAGCCAGAATTTGAACTCAGGTAGCAAAGTCCAAGGAGCTTCCCAGGTGGCACTAATGGTAAAGAACCCACTTGCCAATGCAGGAGACATGAGACATGGGTTTGATCCCTGGGTTGGGAAGATCCACTGGAGGAGGAAATGGCAACACACTCCAGTATTCTTGCCTGGAGAATCCCAGGGACAGAGGAGCCTGGCAGGCTACAGTCCATAGGGTCGCAGAGAGTCAGACACAACTGAAACAACTTAACATACACACACAGCAAAGTCTGAAGTCCATAGTCTTAACTTCAGTGTTATTAAGAATGTACATTTAAGATCTCGTCAGAATGATGACATTGTATGCAAATTTATGAAATTACTGTAATTCATGTGCCAATTCTTTTGTGAATAGATATCTATATTGCCTTTGGTTTGCATTTGGTTTTTAACTGGCTTCATCTTTCTCATTGTTGTTGTTTAGTCACTCAGTCATATCCGACTCTTTGCAACTCCATGGACTGTAGCACGCCAGGCTTCTCTGTCCTTCACTATCTCCCAGAGTTTGTTCAAACTCACATCCATTGAATCGGTGATGCCATCCAACCATCTCATCTTCTGTCACTGCTTTCTTGTCCTGCCTTCAATCTTTCCCAACATCAGGATCTTTTCCAATGAATCATCTTTCTTAAGTTTTCCATTACAATGAGACTCAATGTATTTAGAAACTTAGAGTACTAAAGAGAAGAACTACTGATATTGTCTTGAACATTTTAGTTATGATCATTTCCTATTCTCATAATTTCCCCACAGTTTGCAAATAAGGTATGACTTAGCAATAGTAAAATCACTGTTTTGTTGTAACAAAGATACGTATACTTTTATTTCCATATAATGTATATTGGTAGTGTAAATTCCTGGCAGTGAATCTTTTTGGTCAGTCAATATACACATTTAAAATTTGGTATACATAGCTGAATTTTACTCTAAAACTATCCCACCACTTTATACTTTCTCTTAATTGTATGAGAATTCATATCTCCCACAATCTCACCAATACTCACTATAATTAAATTAAAAGTTTTTAATATGCATAGAATTTAACTTTAAACAGGAATAAAAATTTAGTGATTATATGCTTTCTTATCATTCCAGCATTAAGATATTTGTTGAACCTTAGTAATTTGACTTTTCTAGTCTTATTGTGAATTAGCTTGAGAAAAATCATTAGATCATATTTCATGTTTACATATGGATTTCAAACATTCTTCTAAAATTCTTTTTATTTCTAAATCCCTGATGCTGGGAAAGATTGAGGGCAGAAGGAGAAAAGGGTTTCAGAAGGTGATATGGCTGGTGGCATCACTGATGCAATGGACATGAACTTGGGCAAACTTCAGGAGATGGTGAGGGACAGGGAGGCCTGGTGTGCTGCAGTCCATGGGGTGGCAAAGAGTCAGACACAACTGAGCAACTGGACAATTAACAATAAATTCTTTATTATGTTATTGGGTTTCCTGATGCATCATTTTACCATGATGTGTTTTAGTACTAGAAAGATATAATCAATCAATATTTAGTAATTCTTTCTGAGAATTTCTCAAACATTTATTAATTTTTATCATATTTCATTGGGGTGTAAACATGTATTCCATAAGAAATTGTTTTCTGTGGACAAATTTACCTGAGAAATACTGGATTAAGCAATATCAAACTAATCCTTTCCTTTCTGAGCTTTTCAAGTGGTCATGTGCATTGTAAATCTCCAAGAGGTAGGTATGGTTTGTAGCATTTCTAAAACTTATTTCACCAAAAAGAACTTTGTTTTTCTTTTTCAGAGAAGCTCATTGAATTAGTATTCTAGCAATTGCCCTGTATGTGGAAGAATTATGTATACATTGCAAATACTAAGAGTGGCCAAAGAGGCCTAAATGGAGATAATGGTCATCTATTTTTAGAGGAACTGTCTCCAGATAAGAACTTTTGGATAGGATGATGATTATTGGCCATGTATTTATAGGAGCTGGTGTCAACCAATTGTATGACTAAAAATCACTTGAAACTATTGTACTTACCACATTTCAAAAAGCCTGCTTTATACAATTCTTTATGTGAATAACAAATCATCATCTGTTGAATGGTATCTTTATGTGATGTTTCTCAGATCTTCATGCAGTGTATAACTGATGTTTCAACTGATCTCAGAACCCAGAAAAAGGAAATCAGCACTGAATTGCTATTTGTTATCAACTTAGCTAAGAATATTTTCAGTATAATTGATAAGAAGACGGTGATTTTACTCTTGGTAGATCACATCTTGTTTGCAAACAGTGGGGAAATTGTGAGAATAGGAAATGGTTATAATTTATAATGGAAGTTTTCAAGAGATCATCAGTAGTTCTTTATTACTCTAAGTTTCTAAGCACATTAAGAATGAGTCTCATTGTAATGGAAATATTAAGATTCAGTTCACTTCAGTCGCTCAGTCATGTCCGACTCTTTGCAACCCCATGAACTGCAACACGCCAGGCCTCCCTGTGTATCACCAACTCCTGGAGTCCACCCAAACCCATGTAAGCCAGTTTAAAACCAAATGGTTATCTTCTAAACATATTTGATAATATTTTATAAAAATATTGACAAACTCAAACATGCATTCACTTATCTTCAATAATAATTGATATTATACCATTTTAATTTCAGTGAAAGAATTTGGATGATATTTTAATTGTGTGAAATCTAAAAATTTGGAATAGCTTACTATTTTTTTTTGCTTCCTCCTGAATAAACTGCCTTCATTCTCCTGCTGATCCGTTGATGCTAAATATATTTGGTTTTGTCAAAATAAGAATGTTTATGTCCCTCCCCACCCCAAATCATTTGTTGAAATCTTAATCCGCAAGGTGATGGTATTAGGACATGATTAGGTCCTGAGGGTATAGCTCTCGTGAATGGGATTAGTGCCCTTATAAAAAGAGGCTCCAGAGAGATTCCCAGCCCCTTCATGTGAGGACACAGCCAAAATATTCCACCATCTCTGAACTAACGCATTATTCCCATCAGACATTGAATCTGCTAGTTCTTTGATCTTGAACTTCTAATCTATAGAATTGTGAGAAATGCAAGTTTATTGCTTGTAGGCCATCCAGTTTATCTTTGCCAGAGCAGATCAAGTAGACTAAGATGGAAAACTGGTACCAAGAGCGGTGTACTGCCATGACTAATACCTAAAAATGTAAACATAGCTTTGGAAATGGGTATCGGTTAGAGGCTGAAAGAGTTTCAAAGTGTATGCTAAAATCAGCCTACATTCCATGAAGGGACTGTCGAGGACGATTCTGGTGAGGGCTCAAGGAAGAGAGCTGTACAGAAAGCCTCAATCTTCTTAGAGAATACCTAAGAGGTCACAAGCTGGTTTTAGAAAAGGCAGAGGAAGCAGAGATCAAATTGCCAACATCCGCTGGATCATCAAAAAAGCAAGAGAGTTCCAGAAAAACATCTATTTCTGCTTTATTGACTGCTGCTGCTACTGCTGCTAAGTCGCTTCAGTCGTGTCCGACTCTCTGCGACCCCATAGATGTCAGCCCACCAGGCTCCCCCATCCCTGGGATTCTCCAGGCAAGAACACTGGAGTGGGGTGCCATTTCCTTCTCCAATGCATGAAAGTGAAAAGTGAAAGTGAAGTCACACAGTCATGTCCGACTCTTCGTGACCACATGGACTTCAGCTTACCAGGCTTCTCCGCTCATGGGATTTTCCAGGCAAGAGTACTGGAGTGGATTGCCATTGCCTTCTCCACCTGTCACCAGCAGTGGGCGGCAAATACACATCATGGGACCGACTGGCTCAACCATAAGGAGCCTGAAGACCCACAGGCGCCCTCGGCCACACTCCAGGCTCTGTCCCATGGGGTTGCCTAGGGCCACTGAGTTACAAGGCAGCCCCCCTATGCCAAAGCCTTTGACTGTGTGGATCACAATAAACTGTGGAAAATTCTGAAAGAGATGGGAATACCAGACCACCTGACCTGCCTCTAGAGAAACCTGTATGCAGGTCAGGAAGCAACAGTTAGAACTGGACATGGAACAACTGACTGGTTCCAACATAAGAAAAGGGGTACGTCAAGGCTGTATATTGTCCCCTGCCTATTTAACATATATGCAGAGTACATCATGAGAATCGCTGGGCTGGAAGAAGCACAAGCTGGAATCAAGATTGCCGGGAGAAATCTCAATAACCTCAGATATGCAGATGACACCACCCTTATGGCAGAAGGGAAGAGGAACCTAAAAAGCCTCTTGATGAAAATGAAAGAGGAGAGTGAAAAAGTTGGCTTAAAGCTCAACATTCAGAAAACTAAGATCATGTCATCTGGTGCCATCACTTCATGGCAAATAGATGGGGAGACAGTGGAAACAGTGGCTGACTTTATTTTTTGGGCTCCAAAATCACTGCAGATGGTGATTGCAGCCATGAAATTAAAAGACACTTACTCCTTGGAAGGAAAGTTATGACCAACCTAGATAGCATATTAAAAAGCAGAGACATTACTTTGCCAACAAAGGCCCATCTAGTCAAGGCTATGGTTTTTCCAGTGGTCATGTATGGATGTGAGAGTTGGACTGTGAAGAAAGCTGAGTGCCAAAGAATTGATGCTTTTGAACTGTGGTGTTGAAGAAGACTCTTGAGAGTCCCTTGGATTGCAAGGAGATCCAACCAGTCCATCCTAAAGGAGATCAGTCCTGGGTGTTCATTGGAAGGACTGATGCTGAAGCTGAAACTCCAGTACTTTGGCCACCTCATGTGAAGAGTTGACTCATTGGAAAAGACCCTGATGCTGGGAGGGATTGGGGGCAGGAGGAGAAGGGGATGACAGAGGATGAGATGGCTGGATGGCATCACCGACTCGATGGACATGAGTTTGAGTAAACTCCAGGAGTTGGTGATGGACAGGGAGGCCTGGCGTGCTGCAATTCATGGGGTCGCAAAGAGTCAGACATGACTGAGCGGCTGAACTGAACTGAACTGAAGACGTCACAAAGAGAATGTTGGTAGAAATATGGAAAGTGGAGGTCATTCTGATAGGTCTCAGAGGAAAATGAAGAACATATTAGA
This sequence comes from Odocoileus virginianus, assembly GCF_023699985.2. NCBI lineage: Eukaryota > Metazoa > Chordata > Mammalia > Artiodactyla > Cervidae > Odocoileus > Odocoileus virginianus. The sequence continues at coordinate 2,477,572 of NW_027224264.1, read as the reverse complement.
AATTGGTTTACCATCGGTGGTAAACCTGGGTAGCATCATCCAGGTACTGTCCCTGCCAGCCGGCAGAGTGCACAAGCCATGGGGGCATGGCTACCTCCATGTTTCAAAAAATGCCCCAGAGATCTTCAGGGCCAAGGCAGAGGATGACAAAGGAGGTGCAGCCACCTGAGAAAGCCCCAACCAGGGCTGTGCCCAGCTGAGCAGTGGGGACAGGGCTACTCTCCTGGTTGAGCCACATCCTGCAAGCTCATCACAGAGAAGCCAGGCTCCAATGTGTCCAGAAATTGAGACATCAAGCCTTGGCATATACTTTTATTTGCCCCATTAAGTTTTGGACTTATATTGTTAATCCTTTTTTCTTTCCTATTCTTCCATTTTGAAATTGGAATGTCTCCCCTATGCCTGTACCACCACTGTATTTTGTAAGCCCATAACATCTTTGTTTTCACAGGTTCACAGCAGGGAAAGCAATTTGTCTCAGGATGAATCATATTTTGACTCTTGTCCATATCTATTTTAGTGGAAACTTAGATGAGACTTTGAACTTGGACTTTGCAGTTGATGTAATGTGAGGATTTGAATTTGAGGGGACTCAGAGGCAGAATGCTATGGACTGAATGTATTTCCCAAAAGTCATGTTGAAATCTAATGCCCCAAGTGATGGTATTCTGAGGTGGGGCCTTTGAGTGGTGCTTAGAGGTCATGACCTAGGTTTGATCTCTGGGTTGGGAAGATCCCCTGGAGAAGGGAAAGGCTACCCACTCTAGTATTCTGGCCTGGAGAATTCCATGGATTGTATAGTCCATGGGGTCTCAAAGAGTCAGACGCGACTGAGCGACTTTCACTTTCTTTCACTCTCACTTTAGAGGTCATGAAAGTGGACCCCTCATGACTTATAAGAGATTAATGTCCTTACAAAAGTGGCATAATAAAGCTCCCTTGCTCCTTCTGCTATGTGAGCTTATAGTAAAAATACAGATATAGGTGTCTATGAGAAAACTGGCTCTCATCAGGCATTGAATCTGTTGGTGCTGTGATCTTGAACTTCTCAGCCTCCAGAACTGTGAGAAATAAGAGTTTATTGTTTATAATCCATGCAGTTTGTACTAGTTTTGTTATAGGAGCCAAAATGGACTAAGACAATTACTTTAGAAATATTCGTGAGATCTCTAATTGTACACATAGCTCAGAATTGCATGTCTATGGCAAGAATATTAGACACCAGTGGGAAAGAGCTGTTACTAGCTATGACCCATTTGTTAGGATTTTGTTTTCAATTTCATCCAAATGGTTTCTCACTTCTTAGCTTAAGTATTTATACCTTGTAAATACATTCATTCTAAGAATAAAAACATTATTAAGGGAAGGTCCAAGCAAGAAAAGTAAGCCTACATACTTAATACAAATGAGTGAAATGCATATATACATTACCAACCAGCAGATAGTGCTGGCTGAAATAAGACAAGAGAACTTCGGTTTAAACAAATCTTTATTATGGTTTACGATACACTTAAACACACCACTAATTAATTTTCCCATAGTTGAATAGTTCACTGTATGTTTACATTCATTTACATTTAGGGCTAACTCCTGCCTTGTTCAGAATAACAATATACCTGAAAGTTTTTGAGCACTTGCTTGCTCAGTGTTAGTACTCATACAGAAGGAAATACAATGATAGGGTAGAGAGAAAGTAAATACTTCTGCCCTAAAATTAGACATTATAACCTTGTTTCCTAAAGTAAAAACTTGTAAAGTTTTACTTTTTTTTCTAATCTGTCAGAATGTTTTAAACTATTTTCATGAAACAGTAAAAAAAAAAAAAAAAAAAAAACAAAAACCCAAAAAACTAATATGCAGAAACTACAATTAAATAGAGAACTCCCAGAAGGGGGAGCTCTCGTGCCCTGAGAAGACCGAAGAGCCCGAGAGGAAGAAGAATTTCTCTTCTTTCCTGGCCCAGACTCAGTGAAGAGCCACGGACTCTATTTACTCTAACCCTCCCAAACTTCCCTTTCTTTTCTACAGAAGGCTTCTCCTCCCTTTTCCATGTGGGAAAGTTGCACATGGTTTGCCACTGTTTCAGACCCTGAATTGCAATTCTATGCTGATCCCAAATATGCCCATCATTGCTGGAGAAGTAACTGGCAATCTCTTTGTTTCTGATCAACTAGGCACACCTCAGTTCTGATTCTAACCACTTGTCGGCTTGAATATCTATTTGCCATCAGACCCCATAGTTCATTTAGTAGTATTTTTAGTCAGATATTTGCTTGGCCTATGTACATATATGTCTCTAAGTAACAGAGGTGGACTTGAAAGCGTCCCTTCAAGAGTGTGTATGCGTGTGTGTGTGTGTGTGTGTGTGGATGACAATCTGCACACAAATTTCAGAGTAACTCATGATTTCAGGGATAAATAAAACCTTTGGAATTTGGTTCCTCATGGAGTTACTTGATTTTCTTGCACCCACATGCTATTATTTATAAAATATAGTCAATATTAACTCCTTTAAAAAATGTCCAATATATATTCAGAGTACATCGAGATACTATTTTAAGGTTTATAAGATATTTGCTTACATGTCCATGAAAACAAACTGAGAGTTGCTTTTCTTTTTCAAGCAAAACGTGCACGTAAATATATATACAATATAATTTGCCGTAGTCTTTAAATACCTATAACATCAGAAAATCTTTCACTGCTAGGGGACAAAGAAACAAAGGGAATAAAAAACCACTTTCTTAAGCATCCTTGCCAAGAGGAACTGCTCTGTCATTGTCTCTTGATCATGATTTTCATCCAATTTTGGCTAAAACAAGGACAGGATTGTTCACTAATTACCAATGTCAGGACACAACAATTTGACCTAAAACTTAAGGTTAAACTGAATAAAGGCAAAGTGTCATTTAAAACAGCAATAAATTGTAGTGGCAAGGAAAACAATTTGTTATACACTAAGATGAACATAAAGCATATTTTTTCTTCTGGAATTTGTAGCACTGATATAAGTAGCAATTTATAATGTTCACTTGTCATCACCGTGGTGCTTAATAAATCTAAGAAATGAGGCTGTATTTGAATTCAGGGTGCATAAGAGTTCAATAAACTGCCCTTCTTTTAAATGAAAGAAGTGCATTTGTATTGAAAAGCAATTATTAGAATTTAATTTTATCAGCAAGGAGGATTAATCACCTACTTAAAATGATAATTTTGGATAATGAATTTGCTAAGAAAAATTTTTCTTTTATAAAGTGCACTTCCTGATTTTATTATGATTTTAGTCAGGTGCTATTTTTCTAACTTTGCCAGGATAATTAATCATTATTCATAACTTTAGTGTTGTCATTATTATTTATTTATTGACTGTTGAGAGAAAACCCAATTCTACAAACTCTGGAGTTCAAACTCATATAAGTATATTTACCAATTTATTCCACATAATCCAGTTAAAATGAATAACATAAAGTGAAAAGTGAAATTTTAATATTAACTACATTCAGAATGAATCATTCATAGTTGAAAATAGGTTTATCACTGAAAATGCATAATTTTTCATTACTAGAGCTTAATCCAATCTATTACACCTCTATCTGTGACCTAATTAAAATATGAAAGAGATATTTACCACAAGTAGCTATAAGGGACATGAAAACTAAATTGTAAATAATACCCACTGGTCTTAACATCTTATTTTGATCACGTCTATTTTTGTGAAAAAAATGTATTTAATAATCAGATCTCTAAATAAAAATATAACATTTTTGAGTTTAACTTTTGTTGATAAATTTAAAATATGTACCATGTGGATGCATATTATAATATTATTACATAAAATCAAGTCTTTGTAGAAGTTCACTTTTATTCAATTAATGCAGATGATGATTCATTACTTCTTTGAATTTTGATAATGGTCTTTAAAATTATCTTGCTAGCTGATACAACAAAGGTGAATAGTATTTTATTTTATTATTTTTTTCATTTATTTTTTATTAGTTGGAGGCTAATTACTTTACAATATTGTAGTGATTTTTGCCATACATTGACATGAATCAGCCATGGATTTACATGTGTTCCCCATCCCAATCCCCCCTCCCACCTCCCCCCATCCGATCCCTCTGGGTCTTCCCAGTGCACCAGCTCCAAAGGTGAACAGTATTTTAAACTTAAGAGAAAGACATCTTTAAAGCACTCTCACACAGCTTTATATGATTGCTATGGTATCAGGTTAATATATAGACTTAGTAATAAACATGAACAAGGAACAGTATGACTTTGACAATAAAAAACATTATTAGTAGTTATATTTTAGCTTTTTTATGAATATTACCAGACACATAAAAGCCACAAGGTTTCTGAGTATTTAAAACAAAATTCAAACTTCTTTACAGACTTTAAGCTACCTGATACATTTGTGTGAAATTTCAATATTTGTGGTATATTGTAGAAATGGAAGCACTTGATTGTTAATAGATACAAGAAAATCCTCTCAATATTATCATTAGCTCTAGAGTGACAGTGTTATAAAAATGTATAGTCTAAGGGCCAAAATGATTTTACAGAATTTGTCTATTTGCAAACAAATTTATCTCATTTTTGGTGAGAGAAGATAAAGAGAAATTTAAAACTGTATCACAAGTTGAAGCAAAAACTTGAAAAGGTGGAATAACTGTTGTTTAAAATCTGAGAAGCATCCTATGGTTGAACGTTCATTCTCATGCTTGAATTCTCATTCAGCATGCATGCAGCTATATATCAGATACAGTCTCTGCCTTCCTGCTTCCCAAAGATTCACGACCTTGCAAAGAAGCCCACCTGTAGACATACTTGCACTGTGGCTTTATAAGTGCTATTATGTTGGTTGGCCAAAAATTTTGTTTAGGTTTTTCCATAGATGTTACAGAATAAAAGTATGTAAAAGGTATGGTGGTGGCACAAAACATGGAATAATCACTTCTCTTTGAGGGGTGTGGTAAGAAAGAATGATCATTCTTCTGAGGCTTTGGGGATCACATATATTAGAGAAGACTTTGATGAGTTATTGAGATGATTCTTGAAGAATGAGTGAGAATGTCTTAAATGATAGGTAAGGGCATTCTAGGCCTAAAGAGCAAAGTATACAGAGGCATAAAAGTGAGAAAAAGCAGTATATGACATTCAGATAAAGTATAATGAGATAATAGAGATGGAAATGGGGAAGATTCTGAGATGCTCACTACAGAGGACTTGTACACCATCAAGTGAGCTTCATACTATAGTAATGCAGAGATAAGGATTAATATAACTTCCAGCCATATTCCTAAAAAATGTTAAAATTTTAAGTTGGCCAACATTGTATATAGACTTCTGAGTTTTTTTAGTGGACACCAGGTAGCAAACCCTTATACGTATTTTAATGCATATTAAAATTCAATATTTCTCTTCAATGATTTATCTGAAAACTTAAAAGAGCAACTTAAAAAACACTGCTTTGGCTAGCATGGAAAGAGGGACATTAGAACTTGTAGGGTGTTAAGATTTTCTAAACAAATATTTAAACAATGATATCTGACCACCCTAGCTAAGATGGATAATCCAGTTTAACAATTCTCACAGAGTCTTCCATCCTTAGTGATTATTGTACTTTATCCTCGATCATATCAACATCTTGCAGTCGCAAAGTGAGTTAAATAAAGAATGGGAGACAAGATTGAAATATTCTGTCAACTTCAAAAGCTTGCATAGTCGAGAATGAGGATGGAGAATGAGGAAACTGGTGATTTCTCTTCAGACTCTAATACAATTCTTTTTCTTTCCAGCTTTATTGAGGTATAATTGACAAATAAAAATTATATCTATTTAAGATGTATAACTTGATGTTTGAGGTACATTGTGAAATATTCATCACAATCAAGATACATAGTCATCACCATACATAGTTACTTTGTGTGTATGAACACTTAAGATCTACCCTCTTAGCAATTTTCTAGTATACAACAGAGTATTGTTAATTACAGTCACACTGCTGTACATTAGATCCCCAGAACTTATTTCATCTGGCACAACTGAAACCCTAGTTCTTACAAGATTCAAGTCTAGAGTGCTATCCATCTGTGTTCTAATATTCTATGTTACTATGACATTTCCATATGCTTTCTCATTTATTCTTTTAAAAATTATTTACTTATTTACTTTTGGCTGTGCTGGGTCTTCGCTGCTGCGCGTGGGCTTTCTTTAGCTGTCGCAAGCAGGGGCTGCTCTCTAGTTGCCCGCATGGGCTTCTCATTTCGGTGGTTTCTTTTGTTGCTGGGCTTGGTCTCCAGGGCATGCAGGCTCACTTACTGTGGTGCACTGGCTTAGCTCTTCTGCAGCATGTGGGATCTTCCTGGATCAGGGATCAAACCCACATCTCTGGCATTGGCAGGTGGGTTCTTTACCACTGAACCACCAGGGAAGCCCCTCTATATGCTCTTTTCAATTCACTCCCCAAATTAATAGCCTACATATTGAAGCAATGTTACACATTACAGGATTTAGAAAAAGAGCCTTACTGGAAGGCTATGATGGAAATCAAAGATGATTTCTGGCAGTGAATTTCTGGGCCTACCCTACTTTCGTGTCAGTAAGAAGTACAATACAGTCATCCTTTCCAGATAAACATTCATTAATAGACATTTGTTAGCTCCCTGTCATATGCTCAGCTCTGTATACTAGGATTAGTAAAAAGCTCCAAGCAAGAAGAAAACACAACACATGCCTTAGTAAACAGGAGGAAGTTATGTACTAGCTGTGAAGACAGTATGTATATTCATTAAAAAGCTGGATAACAGCACACGATGTGTATGTAAGCTAAAGTAATACAGATGATATTATGGAAATTTGCTAAATTTATATAGCTTAATTTCATCTATGAACCATCACTTTTCTTTCCTCTGTTGTTCATTTTTCATGAAGATAGTGATAATAACCTACTACCTTCCTTAAGGGGACAATTAGAAAGATAAATGAACTAACCTTTGTAAATGGATTTGAAGTCAGAGAGAAGAAGATATTAGAAAAATACAATGAAAAGGAACTTATAAATCAGGGCTGATTTGGTTATAACGGAAAGAAAAATAAATCATTCCTTTGTTTACTTTCATCTTCTTCTGTATTTAACAATTAAGCCTTTTAAAATACCTGGTATTTAAACTGGCAAAAATAACAGTAAATTGCCCGAAACATGCTAATGCATGAGCTTTTTAAACATAGTGCCTGTTTTTAGCCATGCCTTCATTTTAAAAAGGTCCTTTAATAATAGTCTGAAAAAATAGAGGAAAACACTGAATGTATCTATTTGTCAGTAATTGCAAGGCATTATTTTGTAGGGGGAAAGGAGAGACAGAAATTGCCTTGGTTTTAAATTTTTTGAAATTTCTAAAATACCTTGTCCATCAGGATTCACTATAACAGTATTTACCTATTTTAAATTAATTATACAGTGTTTTGTTTCCCCCAGAGTGATCTTCAAGGACCCAAGCCTAATATCACCAACAGTTCTTTTAATTACTGAGGGAGAATGATTCTTTTGAACAGGTATGGTGTGGTGTTCCGAATTTGATTTTTTTTTTGGCAGTTTATGTTGTGTTCCACAGATATATCAACTTCAAGACTTTAAATGGTGTCTTTGAGCTATATATTTTTAAACCAAAGCTTCAATTCACATATGTGGGACTGAACATTTCTTTCTTTAATCCTTTGTTCCCTCCCTCCCTCCCTTCCTGTCTTCCTTTTCCTTTTGCAACTCAGCTGAAGAATGTTGATTTATTCAGACACCTTTGTTCACAGGATATAATCAGTCACCAACCTGTGTAAAGCACCTTTTCGGTCTGTTTGTATATTGGCTCATTCATTTACTTATTAACTTCATTCATTCATACATTCTTTTTTAACTTCACTTTCTACTTCCCTTCCTCTTTATATATATAGATAAGCATTATAATATAATGTATTTTTTGTTTAAATGTATGCTTTGAAAACATATGGTGTTATTTTGTATATGTTTATAATTTATCTAAATGGCATTCATTTTAAATAATTGTTAAAACTGACAGCACTTTTCATGTGTCAGACACTGTTCTAAGCACCTTTATACGTACAAAGTCATTTAATCATCACAGCAATATTATGGTGTAAGTATTGTTATTATCCACAATAGAAAAGGAAACTAAGACAGAAAATTTAAGTAACTTGGCTAAGATCATACACACAACTAGAAAGAAGAGCTGGGAAATAAAACCCATATATCTGGATGTCAGATCCATACTCTTAACAACCTGTCAAATTGCATGTTGTCATGTAATATTATAATATGTTTAAACTGTTTTCTTAGAGTTCATCTCTGTTGCTATGTGCATGTGCTAAGTCACTTCAGTCATGTCCGACTCTTTGCAACCCTATGGACTGTAGCCCTCCAGGCTCCTCTGTCCATGGGATTCTCCAGGCAAGAATACTGGAGTGGGTTGCCCTTTGCCCTCCTCCAGGGGATCTTCCCGACCCAGGGATTGAACCCACGTCTCTTATGTCTCCTGCATTGGCAGGCAGGTTCTTTACCATTCATGCCACCTGGGAAGCCTTCTTATAGATTTAGGCAACTTTTTGTCTTAACTCTCATCAATGGTTCCAAGTTGATCTTGAGTACACTAGCATGTATGGACCAGGACAGAGGTGGGGGTCAGGATGGGTGTAGCTAAAGGGGGCCTGAGAAATAGTCTATAGGAATGTGTCAGTGATATTTCTTAATTTATACTTAATAAAAAAGTCATTTTGAAACTATTCCAGACTAGGAAATTTCTGGTGATTTATGCACAACTGAAAAAAAACCTGTATTAGTTTGGTAGGGCTGCCATAACAAAGTACCACAGACTAGGTAGGTTAATAACAGAAATTTATTTTCTCACAACTATAGAGGCTAGAAGTCCAAGCTCAAAGTGCCAGCAGGTGTTGGTATCTTCTGAGGGCCTTAAGAGAAGGATTTGTTCCAATCTGCCCTCCTTGGTTGCAGGTAGCTGTCTCCTCCCTATGTCTTCACAGGTCTTCGCTCTGTATGTCTGTGTCCTAATTTCCTCTTCTTATAAGGACACCAGTCATATTGGATTAGGCCCACCCTAATGACCTCATTTTAACTTAATTACCTCTTTAAAGTTTCTCTCCTCAAATATAAGCACATTATTAAGGTACTACCGGTTAGGACTGCCAACATATGAATTTGAAGGAGACATAGTCCAGCTCACAACAACATATAAGGGACATAGCTAGACCATGGCTTTACTATGTATTAAAGCTAATGTTGCTCTTATGAAAATATTATAAGATGATTCTTTCAACAAACGTATACTGGAAATCTGTTATGTGCCAAGAACTAGGCTAAGAAACCAGAGAATGAGAATTTGATGAATAAGTAATTTCCAGATGGTGAGGCTGCCATTATTACCATTATTGCCAAGGAAAATTTCAGAATCACATTGAGATAGCATTTTCAGAGCAGAATGGATTCAAATCAGGGAGTGCTTTTTTTCTCCATGATGCTGTATTTCTTTGAAATCATGTTTTCTTTCCCCTTCTGGATCTTCTTAAATTCCTCACACAATCTGTTCACCACAATAATCCTGACCCTCAGTCAAATGTCATTCCTTTTTAAACCACTTACTCCTGCACTCTTTCTTTTACCAGTTGACCTGGTAGTGGTTGATTAATTCATAAGCACACAGATTATACTTAAGCTCTGTGCCAACAGAAGCACATTGTATCCAGCCTTGTAAGGTAAAGATGAAAACATGCCCCTTAGATCCAAAAGAGCAAAGAGCAAGAGTAAAAGGTTGAACTTGTTTACTATTACAAGGCAATGAATTTTCACAGCCTTTAGATTTTAATCTGTTTCATGATTCAGTATATCTGAGGTTAACCAGAGCCATAATCAAGAAAGAAGAGGGCATTTGTGTGAGCTGGGAGAAAGTTTAGAAATAATGTAAACAAAGCATTTCCTAATGCGTACCAGCTCAGTTGTATCCGACTCTGTGACCCTATAGACTGTATGTACCCGCCAGGCTCCTCTGTCCATGGAATACTGGAGTGGATTGCCATTTCCTCCTTCAGGGGATCTTCCCGACCCAGGGATTGAACCTATGTCTCCTGTGTTGCAGGCAGATTCTTTACCACTGAGCCATCCAGGATTTTACAAATCAAGCACAGTGCCTCATAATTGTGTATCCCATAAATAATAGCCAATCTGCTACTGGCCTAGCTGATTGAGTGGCAAGGTGGTTCCAAAGTTACACTAACAAATGCCTGAGTTGAGAGAAAAATTCTTCCATTTCCCATACAATGGAGTCCCCATGTGTTTTACCTAACATAAACTGGAATGGTTGTTGAAAAGTCCACAGAGTCCAGCTTTTTTAATTGAAAAAATATATATACTCATATATAAAAATACCAATGCCAAGTTAAATGCTGGAGATTAGACCTATAAAACAGGTTATTCTCAGCAGAGTAGTGTATTTTTTTTTTGCTTTGATATTTCCTGTCAACTTACAAAGAATCCATTGTGAATGTCCTGCTTCTAACTTCTTTCAGAGAGGATTTGCCTGAGCTCTTTTTGCTGACTTAGTGTAACTGTATTCCATTTAAAGAAAGGGGAAGGGAATAAAAGTTTTATAGCTAAGCAATATTTATAATATGATGCAGTTTCCAATATAAGCAGTTACATTATCTATTTTTTAACTCCTTAAATGAAGCTATTAACATGTTGTACATCTCAGAACTGTCTTGTTTCTAAACCTAACCATGCCACAAACATGTCGATTATGTAATAGATATTATTTTTAGGTTTCCTTTGATTTCAAATCATTGTATTAAAATATTTGAGCTACATGGAAGGATATTTTCAGACTCTAATAAGAAAAATTATATTGGACCAGAGCAGGGGAATGCTGCTGCAATTAAAGGAGCATTTGAATTCAAATTAATTTTCTAGTCAGACTTGTTACACATTTTATTGCAGTCCTTATCAGCCATTCCTTATGGGTATGAGATAAGATAACAATGATTTGCACTAGGAATATTAAACACAGTATCAAAAATTATTTTAAATAACTGCATTTAGGAAAAATATTAAACTACATTTAAAAATATGTGAGTAGTGAAGATGCTTCTAAACATTCTCTTTCTAGCCTTTAACACTTATTTTAATATCTAGCATACTCACTCTCTAGAGTTGGTAATACCCACTAGGATGGATTAACTCATGATTATTTAAGTTGATTCTGCTGTTTATCAACTCTTATTCAGCAAATGGCAAGCTTGCTGACACAGTGGTGTACCGTAGATCCATCCTCCCAGATTCTATCAGTCCTTTAATTCAGTGCAGGTCTATCACTGCTGTTTCAATATGAAGATCTTTAATGTACCACTGTAAAACTTCTAGAAATTATATTAGGGACTTTCTGTTGTTTGGGGGGCTTTGAAAGGAGCAACCAGATAAGAATAAAATGCAAATAGCCTCACTTAGTTTTTGAAGAAATTTTTATGTCATTTTTACCAGCGCATATAATGTATTTAGAAAAGACAAAGGAACCAGAGATCAAATTGCCAACATGCTTCAATCATAGAAAAAGCATTAAAATTCCAGAAAAAATATCTACTTCTGCTTCTACTTGCCTATGCTAAAGCCTTTGGCTATGTGGATCACAACAAACTACAGGGAATTCTTAAAGAGATGGGAATATCAGCCCATCTAACCTGCCTCCTGAGAAGCCTGCATCTAGGTCAAGAAGCAACAGTTAGAACTGGACATGGAACAACAGACTGGTTCCAAATTGGGAAAGGAGTATGTCAAGGCTGTATATTGTCACCCTGCTTATTTAACTTATATGCAGAGTACATCATGCAAAATGCCAGGCTGGATGAAGCACAAGCTGGAATCAAGATTGCCGGGAGAAATATCAACAACCTCAGATATGCAGATGATACCACTGCTAATGGCAGAAAGTGAAGAGGAACTAAAGAGCCTCTTGATGAGGGTGAAAGAGGAGAGTGAAAAAGCTGGCTTAAAACTCAACATTCAAAAAACTAAGATCATGGCATCTGGTCCCATCACTTCATGGCAAATAGATGGGGAAAAAGTGGAAGCAGTGACAGATTTTATTTTCTTGAGCTCCAAAATCACTGCAGATGGTGACTGCAGCTGTGAAATTAAAAGACACTTGCTCTTTGGAAGAAAAGCTACAACAAACCCAGACAGTGTATTAAAAAGCAGAGACATCACTTTGCCACAAAGGTGCCTATAGTCAAAGCTATGATTTTTCCAGTAGTCATGTATGGATGTGAGAGTTGGACCATAAAGAAGACTGAGCACTGAAGAATTGATGCTTTCAAATTGTGGTGCTGGAGAAGACTCTTGAGAGTCTCTTGGACAGCAAGGAGATCAAACCAGTCAGTCAGTTAAAGGAAATCAACCCTGGATATTCATTGGAAGGACTGTGATGCTGATGCAGAAGCTCCAATACTTTGACGACCTGATACAGAGAGCTGACTCATTGAAAAACACCCTGATGCTGGGAAAGATTGAGGGCAGGAGGAGAAAGAGGTGACAGAAGATGAGATGGTTGGATGACATCACTGACTCAATGGACATGAGTCTGAGCAAACTCTGGGAGATAGTGAAGGACAGAGGAACCTGGCATGCTGCAGTCCATGGGGTCACAGAGTTGGACATGACTTAGTGACTGAACAACAATGTATTAGGAATTGAAATACTGAAGGACACTCATATAACTTTAATACTTCTGAAGAATGTTTTGCAAAGATTAACTTCTGCCTATATTTTTGTTATTCTAAGTTTCTTAATTCAAAGCAATCAATTCCTTGTCATCTCTTAAAAGCATGCTCTCATTTAGAAATGCTACTCCTGTTTCTATCCTATGGATTATCTTCACCACAATTCTTTCATAACCATCTTTTCAGCCTTATAGTTCGACCAAGTGGAACAGAGACCTTTTGTTTATATTAAAATTTGGATTATCACTGTTTCTTTCCTCTGTATGTTACAACAGAGAACTGAAAATTGGCAGTTAATAACATGATCGGGTGGATAAAGTTTAACAAAATTTTTAAATAGGTTTCCTTTCATCAAGAGTATGAATGTGCTGTCTTTTCTACAGCTAACTCTTCCTAATGTGTTCTTTTCCACTTCCCTCAAGGCTACTCCAGAAACTTTACTGAATCATCATGCTTCTTTATTTTTTATTTCTTCTTTTTCACTGATTTCCTCCGTTTGGCATGTAGAAATAAATGGGATTGTCCATTTATAAAACACCTCCCTTGAACTGGTAATTCCTCAAGCTACTGCCCTCTTTTCCTCTTTTCTCTCAAGCTTCTTGATAAACTATTCATCTCTGGAAGATCTCCACTTGCTTTGACTTTCCAATCCACCGCCATAGTTTTTGTTCCAACTACTTCACTGAAACTATTGCCATTGACTCCTTTTTACTTTTAAACACAGACTCCTTGGTTGCTAAATCCAGTTGGCCCCTTGAGTACCCCTAACTTGCTCTATCTCCAGCAGTTGATAAGAAAGTCATACCATATATTTCTTTCAGAAATTCCTTCTCATATTTTTTTTACAGATTACTACTTTTCAACTCACTCTCCTACATTCCATCTTATCAATTTTCTTTGCTGCTTTATTTTCCTCCAACTTCTAAATATTAATATTCACCAAAAGTCTTATCTTTGGCCAACTTTTCCAAACATCCCTTTGGTGTTTGACAAAACACCAAAAGTTTTTCCAAATAAATCATGAAACCAAATGATATTATATGCAATTTTGGTACAGATAACTTCAAAATCCATCTCCTCAAACTTGACCTGTGTTTCAGACATATATGAATTTACTAGTAGTATTCACCAAGGGCTTCAAATATAGCAAATTCTAAATCAAGCCCATATTTCTTCTATAATCAAAACCTGTTCTTACTTCTGTATTCCATATGTCATATCATGTCATCTATTTCTTCCCTTCTCAAGCTCCTAAACATTGACTCTTCACTCCCCTTCAATATCCACATCTAATACTTCACTGATTCAACCAATTATACCTCCTAAATCCCTTTCAAATATTTTTATCCTCCCCATCCCTACTTTTACTACTGAAAGAATTCAGAACATGCCACCCCAAGATATGCTGCTTTGCCATATTGATTATTTTGAGTTGAATGCATTTGAGAAAAGGTAAATACAGAAAGGGATCTTTGACCTCTCTCCCTTTTTACATAAAAACAAGTCATAAAATACTTCATGAGAAACATACCCTCTCTGTATCAGGAAGAGAAGAATATTTTTATCACCCAAGACTTGGAGTTGATGCCAAAATGGATCTGTATAAAAAAACCTACTAAAATAGTTCTTATCTTCTGTGTTTCCCCTGTATATTTCCTACTCACTGTCCTCAAATTTACTGCCTTTAGCTCAAACCGTTTTGTCTCATCTCTTTCTTACAAATGTTTATATAAACTCTTAGTCCTAATTGCTTCTTTGGGTCTTCATTTTTCTTATGAAGACCCTTGTATGCACATGAGAATATTTTTTAAAATTTGTATGCTTTTCTCCTATTAATCTGTCTTGTGTCCATGTAATTCTTGGGCTCAATCACAGAACCTAGGAGGTAGAATTGTTTCTTCCCTTACACTATCTTATCATTTCTCCTACTGAACTATTTATTGAAATAGCTTCATTATTGATTATCTTATTAATATATTATCTTTTTTCTAGACTATTTTCCCACTTATCACTGTAGTTATATATATTTTTTATTTTATTTTTATTTATTTATTTATTTTTTAATTAGTTGGAGGCCAACCACTCCACAATATTGCAGTGGTTCCCGTCACACATTGACAAGAATCAGCCATGGTTTTACATGTATTCCCCATCCCGATCCCCCCTCCCACCTCCCTCTCCGCCCGATCCCTCTGGGTCTTCCCATATAATTGATTTGTGGGACTTCCTGCTTAGGGTGCACATGAAATATCAGCTCTGAGGTAATACTCTGTGAGCTTGGGGTGCCATCCTTAAACATGCCTCCTATACACTTGTGGAATAATGCTTTTATTATACATTATATTGTATAATGTATATAAATAAATATATATATATATACATTTACTATACATTATTTACATTGTTTATAACAAAGTCCTTTCTACTGTACCTGAGTTTGTGCTAATGAAATGACTCTTGGCTGTCCCTAGTTAGCTTCAGGATGGGGGTACACTCCCAGAATAACCAACTATGTAGTTAGAAGCTTGGAACTTTCAGCTCTGTCCTCAGTCTCCAGAAAGGATAGAGGGCTAGAGATTGAGTTCAGTCACCAATGACCAATGATTTACTCAATCATGCTTATGTAATAAGGGTTCATTGAATAATCTTGAATAACAAAGTTTGAGGATCTTCTGGATTGGTCAATGTACTGGCTTGGTGGCATGCCTGGACAGGGCGTGGAATCTCTGCTCACCGGTCCTCCCCCATATTTTGCCCTATGTATCTCTTCCATTTGGCTGTTTCTGAGTTGTATCTTTTATAATAGAACTATATTTAGCATAGCACTTTCTGGAGTTCTAAGTATCATTCTAACAAATTATCTAACCTGAAGGGGGCTCATGAGAACCTTCAGATTTACAGTTGTTTGGTCAGAAGTGCAGGTGGACCCTGGGACTTGTGACTGGAATCTGAAGTAAAGACAGTAGACTGAGCCCTCAAATTGTGAGGTCTGCACTAACTTAGCACAGTTAGTGTCAGAGTTAAAGTATATTCTGGGACACTCAGTTGATGCTGAAGGAATGAAAACTGCTATTGAAACAATATATTTAATATCAGAAAAAAAACAGCATTTGATGCCAGAAAATGGGGGATTTTCTAGAGTGTCCCTGACTCACAGAAACATGTGGCTTGGGAAGAGAAAGGATGAAAAGGTGAAGGGTGAATAACTTTTGATTCTTAGGTAGTTACAAACTCAACCTTGGTATGGGAGAGCAGCTGTGTTCTAATCAATAGCTAAAGGTAAAAGTTATCAATGGAATTAACAAAAGGCCCCTAGATTTGACTGCTTCTGAGGAGGTAAAATAGAAGGTGGGAAAACGATGTTTCTGGAACTCTGTGATATGGGAGCCACAGTCACTGTGGTACCAAAATCTGTTGGGTAAATCCTAATGCAGGCTACAGTTAGATTGAAAGAATATAGAAACACAAACATGGACACAATTAAAGTGAAAGTTTGGATGAAAATTGGAATGTTTAAACAGACTTTATGGAAAGGATTCTTGTCTCCTTTACTTTACTGTTTTATGGGAAAGGATTAGTGTCTGACTGGGAGCATTTATTCTACTTAGTACCATAAAATCAAAACCTGTTGAGGAAGTACAAAGAGAGGTTACAATTAGGAATGCAAGGATTGATGGGATTAAATTTTTGGACAAAAATTGGTGTTTTGAAACAGGCTTTATGTGAAGTAGTTGTGTCTCTTTCACTGAATATACATAATATGGGAATGGATATTGTGGCTGACTGAAGAAAAGTTCCTCTACCTAGCATTGTAAAACAGAAGGCATGCAAATCTGCCCTTCAACCAATATTAATTGGACATGCTAAATAAAAATGAAGAAGTTTCCTGAGACACAAAGTATGCAAGAAGAAGTGGAGTGCTGGACAGACAGAGTCTTTGTACAAGAGCCATACACGGAGCCTAGACTGGGTTCATGGCAGAAGTGCTTTCCAACAATGACTACTGGAACTTAGAACTAAAGAATTTCCATTTGAGGGATAATTACTAACTTGCAATCAACATTAATTGAAACTGCTCTTATGATTGAAAGACAAAAATAATTTTGAAACTGGAAATATCCAAAATGTCATGGGTGATTTTGGAGAAGAGTTTCTAATGGGAGGGCAGTGCCCAGAAAAGTTCCATCACAAAATGAAAATGATTTATACTATTGAGAAAATGCAGGGAGTTACTCAGTTTATTAAGCAGGTAGACTCATTTCCCCGAGGATTGACTTGGGAACCATGCAAGGACCTGCCAGATTTTATTGTCACTTGGAAGGAACCTTTAAACCGATTTAAACTGAACACCAAAGAGCTGTTTGGTTTGCAGATGACAGTTCCAAAGTTAATGAACAACAACCTATTTGAAATGCCACCACTGTGATCAAGGAAGATAAAACCAAAACAGCTCAATGAGCTGAGTTTTAGGCCATTTGTCATAATATTTTGGATTTTACTGTCTCATAGGCAGTGGCCAATGCCCTGGCTATTTGGTCAAAAAGAGGACAATCGAAAACTGTCCTAGGAAGCGTGTACCCCTATGAGGCATGGCCCTATGGAAAGAAAGAACTATGAGAATTTAAGGGATACATTAAAATAGAATATGTCAAGACCCGCCAGAGAATCCTCTTCCAAGTTTGAAATGTGATTGGAATCAACTAGTAGATATTTTGATCTGTTTACTTAAGGTCCTATCTGATTCCATGAAATGAATGGATACAGGGCAACTGCGGTAATGCAGAGATAGGCTGAATCTAGACACGTTCCTTTTGCTGCTTTGAGGCCTAAAATGCCAGTAAGAGTTGTTCTATTTGCCAGAAAGAGAGACAGACTGCAGATGCTTGGTGGGAGAAGGGGGTTTAAAGTAGCTTAAATTCAGACAATGGCTAGTAGCCTCAGGGTGTTACCTAGGGATCCCAAGAGAAATAGACCTTGAGTCTGGGCTGAGCTTTGCTCACCCAGTATTAGACGCACATGTTTACTTGCAGTACTATAAAAGAGCTGAAACAGAAGATATTGTAATAATTTGTACCTCTGAGTCACATTTCTTCAGACAAGGAGCACGTTTTACAGCCCATAATGTCTAACAAGAGGCAAAGAAATATTCTTAGAGTAACAGTTTGATAAAAATTTGGTGCTGCTAACTGAAACACCAGTTGTCTAAAATGGGAAGAGATATAGGCATCAAGGGCTGACTTATGTGCTTTGGGAATATGTGCTCACCCTCAACATGAGGGCTGCTAAGGGAATGTCCCCATTAAATTCTCACCTGTTTCTCTGGGTCTGCAGAAGAGGGGAAGGAGGAAGATGCTGGCATGACTATGCAGTTCTTCCCAGGAGGGGAGGATGCTGGTATGACGACTACACTTCTTCTACCCCACATAAGTTCAACTCTCTTTTCCTTACATGATACAGTGGGCTCTGCAGGTGGTGCTAGTGGTAAAGAACCTGCCTGCCAATGCAAGAGACATAAGAGACATGGGTTCCATCCCTGGGTCAGGAAGATCCCCTGGAGGAGGGCATGGCAATCCATTCCAATATTCTTGCCTGAAGAATCCCATGGACAGAGTAATCTGGTGGAGTGCTGTCCATGAGGTTGCAAAGAGTCAGATAGGACTGAAGCGACTTAGCATGCACAGTGATCAGAGGGCCAGAGCTGAAACTACAAGTGCCAGAAACACAGATGATTTCCTAAGCATATATATATACATATATATATAACTTTATATTTAAACCTGTATATCAAAATTCCCATGCAGGTTATTCCTTCACCCCACCTGGCAAAACTGGATTTTATAATGAATGCAGCTATATTGCCTAGTGATAAAAATAGCCCATTAGTTCTGTCCCTATGTATCCCTACCCTATATGAATGGGAATGGACTGAGGGAGAGGTACTCGCTAGACTATTGTTGCCTGCAATCTAGACCAGCAAGGTGACTGAACTTAATGTCCCTTCAAAATGTGGGAAACATTGGGTATAAATAGAGATAAAGAGGAATAGTAGCTAAGGGTGAAGGATTGAATAAATGTGTTAAATAAGAGGGAAATGCAATATTAGATTAATACCTTGAAAGAGGTTCAGATCAAGAGATGATATTGTCTTTTAGCTAAAATCTATCAGATTCTTGAAATGGTAAAAGTATATATTAATATCACTGAGTCTATGCCTGCTTTTGGAACCTGACAAGATCAAATGGAAGCCTGCAAATCTGACTGGTCCATCCTGAGAAACATTTTCATAGGATATAATGAACTGAACTAATTATGACTGAATGGACTCTAGTAATATGCCAGTATCTTTTGACTTTGATGATATTTTACTATATGGGCACTGTGGGCAAAAATCAGAGGGTTGCCTGTGGTATAATAAAAAATATATACATTTGGTCTTTGTCCCTGGCCCTTGCATAGAACTCCTCAAACACTTGGAATTTCCTGAGTGATTGCGTGTCTTTTGTTATTTATTATAAGCCCCTTCTACATACTGGAGATTATGCTAATGAAGTGACTCTTGGCAGGCCCTAGATAGTTTCAGCATGGGCTGGCTGCCAGAGAAATGAAGCACATGATTAAAGGGTAACTTTCAACCCCACTCCTCAACTTCCACAGAAAATGAAGGGCTAGAGATTGAATTTAATAACTAAGAGCCAATGATTTCATTAAACATACTTACATAGTAAGACTTTGTTAAGTACTCTTGAACAACGAAGTTCAGGGAACTTCTAGGTTGGTGAGCACATCAATGTTCTGGGAGGGTGGTATGCCTGGAGAAGGCGAGGAAGCTATGCGCTCCTCATCCCCATCCCTCCATACCTTGCCCTGTGCATCTCTTCCATTTGTCTGTTCCTCAGTTGTATCCTTTGTAATAAAGCTGTAATTTTAAATACAGTTGACCCTTGAACTCATGGGTCAACTTATACATAGATATTTTTCAATTTTAATTGCTACAGTACTGCATGATCTGCGGTTGGTTGACTCTGCCATGAGAGCCATGAATATGGAAGAACCTGAATACAGAGGAATTTTGATTGTGTGAAGAGTTGGTACTATACAGGGTCAACTGTATATTACTTTTATAATTTCTATGGGTTGTTCTAGTGAATTATTAAACCTGAGAGCTGCATTGTAGGAATATCCAAATTTATGGCTGATTGGCCATAAGTTGGCCCACAGGATTTATGACTGGCATCTGAAGTTAGGGCAGTTTTCTGGAACTGAGCCTTAACTTATGGGGTCTGCATTTACACTGGTTAATGTAAGAATTCAACTGACTTCTGGGACACACAGTGTTAGAGGATTGAGAATGGCAAGGTATTTAGTGTCAGATAGAAACAAATAGCAAGGGACCTCTTTGTAGCACTGTGTCTGCAGTAAAAGGATACAGACGGGTCCAGGAATGAAGGAGTAGAAGCAAGATAGGCCCTGCATATTATCGTTCCCAGTGACTTATTAGAGGATGCTGTGCTTTCTGTACCTGCAACTCTGGAATCTTCAGAGAGAGAGGTCCCAAAGTGGGTTCATCTTTACTGTGTGCTGATAAATTATAATCTACAATTACCAACAAGGCAGTTTATACTCTGTGTTCAGGGAACAACAAGCCGGAAGAGAAGTTATTATTTGGAGCAGAAGTAACTGATAATGATAACAAGAGAGAGGAAACAGGGCTACTCTTACACAATGGGGACAGGGAAGAAGATATTTGGAATCCAATGGATCCATCTGGGCCCCTATTGGTATTATATTTCCTTGCCCTGTTGTAACTGACTGGACACATGCATCAACTCCTACAAGGTAAGGATATGATTACTAGGGTTTAGACTCTTCAGGCATGAAGTTTTGAGTGATACCACACCAACCCCCAAGACCATTAAGATGATAGCTAAGGATGAGGGCAATTTAGAATGAATAAATAATGGAGGAGGGAAAAGATGAGGACTTGAGACCAACTACAATAGGAACTCTAGTTTGTCTCACTAGCATCTCTCTTCTAAGTCTCATCAGGAAGAGAGGTTCAGGTGAACTGTGGAGGAGCTGTTTCCCTGATCTTGCATGGAGAAGTTGATCTGCGCACTGCAAGTGGTGGGCTGTGGCCTCGTTGAAGGTGCCCGCTTCACATTTTCCCGTCAAGAGAACCTGCT
Source organism: Odocoileus virginianus (assembly GCF_023699985.2). NCBI lineage: Eukaryota > Metazoa > Chordata > Mammalia > Artiodactyla > Cervidae > Odocoileus > Odocoileus virginianus. Next base: position 2,456,597 of record NW_027224264.1, on the reverse strand, counting down.
GCAGGATGGTGACCTCAGCATCATGGCAGCATAAGATGCACCAGCTTTTACTCCCCTCCTTTTAAACAACAAATCATACGTCCATTTGCAAGCAAAAGTGCCTTTGTGAAAGCTGTTGGATATAGTACATACACCAAGGGACCTCGAAAGAGTCTCACCCACCTGTGCATCAGGTAATAGGCATACAGACACTGGTGAGGACTATGGAAACAGCAGAGCCAGTGGACCTTCGCAGATCCTTCTCTGGGAAAAACAAAACCTGTACAACAAAAGAAACACTCAAAAACTAAAATGGCAACTTATGGGATGAGAGAAAATATTTGCAAAGCACATTTTGAATAAGGGGTTAGTATCCAAAATATGTAAAGAACTCATACAATTCAATAACAAAGAACATAATCTAAGAGACTCAGATGTATAGAACAGACTTGTGGACTCTGTGGGAGCCTCCAACTAATAAAAATAAATGGGAAAAAAAATAAAAGAAAGTATATACTTAAAAAAAAAAGAACATAATCTGATTTAAAAATGAGCAGGGTGATTAAATAAACACTTTCCCAAAGACATCCAAATAGCCAGCAGCTACAGGAAAAGATGTTCAACATCGATAGTCACTAGGGAAATGCAAATCAAAACTACAATGAGGTATCACCTCACATCTTTTAGAATAGTATAATCAAGAACACAAGAGATAACAAATATTGGCCAGGATGTGGAGAAAAGGGACCTCTTATACACGGTTGGAAATGCAAATTGGCTCAGCCTCTGTGGTTGACACTCCTCCACTCCTAGGTATAAATCTGAAGTATATACCCAAAGCAAGATATTGAAAAGATATAGCAGTCCCATGCTTATTGCAGCCTTATTCACAACAGCCAAGATATGGAAACAACTTATGCCTGTCAATAGATGAATGGATAAAGATTGGTGTATATATAGTCAATGGAGTATTAGTCAGTTATGAGAAAGAGGGAAATCCTGCCATTTGCAACAACATAGGTAGGACTTAAGGGCATTATGCTAAGTGAAATTAGTTAGACAGAGGGAGACAAAATACTGTATGAAATTTATACATAGAATCTTAAAAAGCTGAACTTGTAAAAACAGAATGGTAGTTACCAGGGGTGGGTGGGTGGGGGAATTTGGGAGATGCAGTTAAGGGTGTATGTGTGCGTGTGCCCAGTCATGTGCGACTCTTTGCAACCCCATGGACTGTAGCCCACCAGGCTCCTCATCCATGGGATTTTCCTGGCAAAAATACTGGAGCAGATTGCCATTTCCTCCTCCAGAGAATCTTCCTGACCCAGGGATTGAACCCTTATCTCCTGTGTCTCCTATATTGCAGGTGGATTCTTTACATTGAGCCATCAGGGAAGCCCAGTTTAAGGGTACAAATTTGAAACCAATAGGTAAATAAGTCCTAGAGAACTAATATACAACCTAACGATTATAGATGACAATAATGCATTACAAACTTCAAAGTTGCTGAGACTAGATCTTAATTGCTCCCACCACAGAAAAGAAATGATAATTATATGACCTGATAAAGGTTTTAGCTAGCTAATCATATTGCAATATATAAATGTATCAGATCAACATGATGGACATCTTAAACGTATCCAGTGTTACATGGCAACTATATTCAATAAAAATTTTAAAAAAAAGCTTAAGAATCCATAAAAATCATAAATGATCTTAATGTGTATTGTTAAGTGAAAGAAGCCAGTCACAAAAGACTACATACTGTATGATTCCAACTATATGATATTCTGGAAAAGGCAAATTTTTAGTGATATTAAAAAACTAGAGGTTTCCATGATTTGGGGTTGTGAGGGTGGAAGGATTTGAATGAGTAAAGCACAAGAAATTGTTTAATACAGTGAAACACTTCTGTATGGTACAAAAATGGTGAAAATATAACATCATGCATTTGTCAAAACCCATGGAACATTACAGTACAAAGTACAAACCTTAACACATGCACACTTTAAAAAATAATTTAGGGGTTCATGAGGATGAAATGAAAAATGTGACAAATAATATTAATTTATTGCAAATATATTGAGCTAATTCTCTTAAGGAAGTGATAAGATACTGACCTAAGTAAGTTGTCAAAAAAAAAAAAAATCCGACCTCGATGAATGTACATTAAACGGACAGAGGAACCTCTAAGAGAAGTGCATTCTCTTTCAATTCTTGGAGCCAAGAGTCCAAAATGAGTCTTATGAGCCTAAAGTCAAGGTGTTCAACAGTGTTGGCTCCTTCTGGAGGCTCCAGGGAAGAATGTGTTCCTTATCTTTTCCAACTACTTGTGACTGCCAGCATTACTTGACTTCTGTTTCTATTGTCGTATTGCTTTCTCTTCTTCTGTAGTCAAATCGCCTTCTGCCTCCCCCTTTTAAGGGCATTTGTGGTTACATTTAGTGCTCACCCAGATAAGGAAGATAAGCTTCCCATGTCAAAATTATTAACTTCATGATATCTGCAAATTTCTTTTTGCAATATAAGGTTAACTTCACAGGGACTAAGACATAGATATATTTAGGGCCATTATTCAGCCCAGCACACTAACCATGAGAAAAGACATCAGACATATTCCAGCTGACAGATAATCCACAAAATATCTGGCCAGTAGGCCTGAAAACTGTCAAGATTATTAAAAGCAAGCAAAGTGTGAGAAACTGTCATAGACAAGAGGAGTCTAAGAGATGATAACTCCATGTAGTAAAATATCCTAGATGGAATCTCAAAGAAAAAAAGACCATTAGCTAAGAATTAGAGAAATCTGAATAAAGTGGGATTCTGTTAATAATAGTGGTCTATATAGGCTTATTAATTATAAAAAAAATACTAGATTAATGTAAACTTAATAATAAGGGAAATGGGATGTATTGTACATAAGAACTGTGTACTATCTTTACCATTTTTCATAAATCTAAATATATTCCACAATAAGAAATTTTTTAAGTTCAACATGTTTTATTTATAGTCTGATTTCAATTATGCTCAGAACAATGTAAGTCTAAACAAAGTCCAGAGAGAAGCACATAAAATATTCAAAGTCAATTTTAATTGATGGTTGCTGGTCTAAGACATGATTTTCATATTAAAAGCAAATATGTAATTATTATTAATATAAATTAAATTTTCCTTGAAGTTTGAAGCTAAAAATGAAATTCCTGTATTGATGGTCATTGTGGATCATGGATCTACTTGTGATCATAAATGATATTACAACTAGCCACCTTGTACTTAAATCATGGTTGCACTTCAAATTGTTTCTTTAGGACAGATTCCGAGAAGCAGGTAGAATTACTAATAGATATGATAATTTAAGAAAGATTATATATATTTATTCTCCCATAAGCCAGTTCATTGCAAATTTATCCACTGCTTTTCTGTCTAGCAAGTTTTTCTGTATCTAGAGATTATTTAAATATCTACCTATATTTTTTTCTGGTATTTAAGCCTGTTAATATATAATATTAAACTTTCCCATCTTGTACTCATACAGAAAAATTTTAAATTTGGTTGTTAAAAAGGATGGAAATTAGGAGAGTAAAATTATCTTTTCATAATGTTTTTGTTATTGATTCTTTTTTTTTTTGCTTTTTTTTTGTTATTGATTCTTAAATTTATTTACTTGTACCAAAAATCTGAAATCGTGAGTAGCTTATTTTTCTTGATTTTTATACTGAAGAAATATTCCCAAATGAGCACTTGCAGAGATTAAAGTCTGTTTTTGACTTAGGTAACCTCCTCCAACTTCAGGTTGAAGTACTTATCAGTTGAAACTAAAAAAAAATATGTCCTTGTGGAAAGCGAGGTTAGGTTCTCATGATAGCTCTGGCAATATCTTGATGATTTCCCCAGTGGATATGCACCCAGGACACAGGAAAATATTCTTTTCAAAGAACAATGTTTGATCTAGCACAGTTTATGATAAAATGTATTATAACCCATTTATTTTAAATTTCTATTTAAGAAAAATTTAGATGTTTGACTAGATCTTTATTGTTAACAACTCTTGACCACATGAAATAATTGTTTTAGTAAGTGGTATTGCACAACTAGAGGACGATCTTAAAAACTACAATCTTGAAATCACTTGTTTCCACTTCTTGTTCTCCAGTACAGTAAGAGGTGAAAGCCTCAAGAAACTACTAAAAGTGCTAGATGTGTTAAGGCTTAATGGAACACTTTCTTATGCTACAAATAAGCAAATTACAGAATCACAGAGTGAGAATGCGATTCTCTGTTGACAATGTTAAACAAACTTGTTTAAAAAGAATTTTATACAAAAGTTTAAAAAAATTCTATTCTGGAAAATTTATCTTGCATACTCAATGGATAAGAACAAAGATTATTTGCATGTAGTTAAAAAATTATTACAGTCCAAGTAATAAAGGGTAACTTATGGTATTAAAATATTATTCCATTCTCACATTGCCTTTATTCTTTGAATTTAAGTAGACTAAGTTCTGTTTTCTCAGGATGGAGAGTGGGGAAGGCATTATTTGAGAAGATAACTCAATGTATTTTTAAAGTTATATTTAATTTTCAAGCATACTAGCTCTCCTCAGTGTGAATTGGATCAAACCCACTAATTTTGAATTAATCGGTGCCCATACTTCAAGTCAGGTAGCACGGCAAAGATATCCAGTGACTATTTTTTCATAGATATTATATGTTAAAAATGTTCCTTTTGCTTTCTTTAACTAAATCATTGAATGTATTAAATATTCAAAGAAGGAGAACATTTTCTTTTTCTTAGTATTTTAATGTTATTGGAGTATAGTTGATTTATAGGTGATTTATAATGTTGTTAGTTTAGGTGTACAGCAAAGTGATTCAGTTTGGTGTGTGTGTGTGTGTGTATATATATATATTTCTTTGTTTTTTTTAAGATTCTTTCCCATATAGGTCATTACAGAGTATTGAGTAGAGTTCCCTGTGCTATATAGTAGGTCCTTGTTGGTTATCCATTTTATTCTAGAACATTCTTTAGTATTGCCCTTCTTGGGAACTGGGATAAAGACTGATCTTTTCCAGACCTGTGGCCACTTCTCTGTCTTCCAGATTTGCTGCAGATGGTGACTGCAGCCATGAAATCAGAAGACAATTGCTTCTTGGCAGGAAAGCTATGACAAACCTAGACAGTGTGTTAAAAAGCAAAGACATCACTTTGCCAACAAAGGTCTGTATAGTCAAACCATGGTCTTCCCACTGGTCGTGTACGATTGTGAGAGCTGAACTGTAAAGTCTTTGATCTGTGGTGCTGGAGAAGACTCCTGAGAGTCTCTTGGACAGCAAGGAGATCAAACCAGTCAATCTTAAAGGAAATCAACCCTGAATACTCATTGGAAGGACTGATGCTGAAGCTGAAGTATTTTGGTCACCTGATGCGAACAGCCAACTCATTGGAAAAGTCCCTGATGCTGGGAAAGATTGAGGGCAGAAGGAGAAGAGGGCATCAGAGGATGAGATGGCTGGATGGCATCACCGATGCAATGGACATGAACGTTGGGCAAACTTCAGGAGATGGTGAGGGACAGGGAGGCCTGGTGTGCTGCAGTCCATGGGGTTGCAAAAAGTCAGACATGACTGAGCCACTGAACAACAACAAATAATATATTAACCAAACATTTAAGTTGTCACTAAAATCAATCTGTTCTCACATGTCATGTGGACTACAATAGTGATCTTCTAACTGGTCCCTGCTTGGTAGGCTGATCCTCTCCCTTACTTTCTTTCCATACTGCAATAGAATGATGTTTTAAATATAAATCGGATATATTTATATTTATATCTGCTTACTATTTCATTTAGAATAAAATCCTAACTCTTTTATCATAGCCTTTTAGGAACTGTCCCCTAGACTTCATCTTGTATCCCTTTCTCTGTTTCAGACACATATACCTCTGCCAGTTCCTCACACGTAATAAACTAAGTCTTGCTTACGGCCTTGGCATATGCTCTTCCCTCAACCTAAAACACTTTCCTGAAATCTTTACATGACTGACTTGTGTTATTCATGTCTCAGATCAAATTTCAGCTTCCCAGAGAGGCCGTCCCTAATGTTCCCTCTAGAAAATACCACCACCCAACCCTAAACCTCCTTATCACAGAACCTTGTTCATCTCCTGAGCACTTGGCCACACCCTGTAATTGATGCATTCATTTAATTACTTCAATTATGCCTGTCTTCCCCATGAAAATGGATGTTCCAGGAAAGTCTACTTGGCTTGTACACTAATGTATCAACAGTGCCTAGAAGGACACTTGGCACAGAGTTTTAAGTGTTCAATACATGTTTCTTGAAATAATGGATTTAACCTTTTTAGTACTGTGTTTTGTATAAAAAAGAATGTAACTCAGATTTATTCCTAATTAAAAATGCATTTATCATTAAAAAAAATCAACACTTCAAAATTAATATTTGTAGTCATAATATTTAGTATTCATATTTTTAGTTAGATGTCTTATCACTTGAATGCTGCTTATTTCAAATTGCCATTCAGAAAAATGAACACTGCATTTTAAACTAGTAAAGATTTAAAGCATATACTAAAATGCTATAAAATTTAGTACAGCAAATCTGTCATTTATTTACAGTAAGTCACTGATGATATGCCATGTACTTTTTTCCTAACTGTACCTGTAATTCATTGTTTCTAAAATATTTACACTTTGCTAATCTCTCAATAATATTTCATTTTGGCGTGATAAGAAAAAATATTATTGAAATTGAATACCTTCCCATAGTCAATGTGCTCTGATGAACTTAACAATTTTAACCTTGATTTTCAACTACTTTAAAAGTAAACTGTAGCTATACCTTAATTGCTAAGCATTTCTTATAACTATACTAAATATAATAAAACCATACTATATTATACAATAAAATGTAGCTTTATTTCATTATATATAATGCATAGCTATAAATATATATAATAAAGCATTGTATGCAGTTCTAAAATAACATTTTTAAAACAATAGAAATTTATATTAAGGTAAGAAGCTTATTGTTTGTTGGAATTTTATTGTTGTTATCTTTTAGTTATAAATTTCTAATTTATTAAGATGTGGTCAAAGAATGTGATCTGTGTGAAATGGATTTTTGAAATTTATTGAAAATTGCATTTGACACACGTTATATACATGCACTTGAAAATAATGGGTATTCTTTGTTTGCTTGGATTTATAAATATTTACTACATTAAGCGGGGCTTCCCAGGTGGCACAATGGTAAAGAATCTGCCTGCCAATGCAGGAGATGCAAGAGATGTGGGTTTGATTCCTGGGTAGGGAAGATCCCCTGGAGTAGGAAATGGCACCCCACTCCAGTATTCTTGCCTGGAGAATTCCATGGACAGAGGAACCTGGTGGACTACAGTCCACGGGGTTGCAAAGAGTTGGACAAGACTGAGAGAATAACATACTGATATTTTAAAAGCTTTTTTTGATCTGTCTTTTATTATGAAGGTTATACTTATATTCATGTGTTTTTAAGCCAATTTCTTCTTGAAGAGACATAGCATTTTATTTCAGAACATTCTAAAATAGTGGTTTTCAAATGTTGGTGTACACCAGCATCATCTTGGATTGGTGGTCCCACTCCTGGAAATTCTGATTCAGTAGGTCTGACGTAGGGTCCAAGAATTTTTATTTCTCACAAATTCCCGGGTGATGCTAATGCTGCAGGTCCGAGACTGCATTTTGAGAACCATTTCCCTAAAAGTGGACTTTCATCCTGGATGCTAATTATAGTCATGTTAGAGAACCAAAAATAAAAAATATCAGAATTTGGGCCCCAAATATGACCAGAAAGTTTAAGCATAGGACCCAGGCTCCATAAATTTGAGATTCCCCAGGTTAATTCATTGTGTAGCAGGAGTTGAGAACCATTAATCTAAAACATGTTTGAATCAATCTGATTCAATGTGTGATTAATATTCATCAAAAAGTAGTTTCTCCACATTTGGTTACCTCTTATTCGACTAGAAATGTCCCCTTACTAGGCTACTAATGCCCACATTTCAATTTCCTGCTATTTTTCACTTACACAGACTTCACTGAATGAGCATTACATGTGAATCACTATACCAGCTTGCTTTTTTTAATACCTGTTTTTGTGTTTCTCTTTCACATAGTTCTTTATCCTTATTTCAATTCATTATTATCTGAATAATAATCATCACAATGAAAATAATAATGATAGTATCAGCTATGTATTGGGCACTGTTATAAGTGTTTTCCATGTATTAACTCATTACTCATAACAACCCTATGAGGTAGGAATTATTATTTCTATTATACAAATGAGGAAATTGAGGCAAATACACCATAGTATTATAAGTGGCTGAAATTTGAATTTATATATGGATTCTGCTTTGAGCTACTAACAATCACAAAGCATCTGTAAAATTAGGGTCACTAGTAAAATATTATTATTTAAAGATTACTTCGCAGTTTTTCTTAAAAATTGTATCTCCCATTGTTTGTTTTAGTATGAATGCTTAATGGAGTATCATTGTATTTTTTTATTCCAAAAAGAAAACCATTCTCAATCATAAACTACATAAGTATTATTCTTTGATTCTGCAGATTTGAACTAGTCTTGATCTATCAGCCATTCTGGGAAACAGACCAGGTACACAAGTAATACAGAGAAAGGATCCTACAAGTCTATACACCTGGTACCAGCTTGTGCTATGGAAAAGCAGGGGCCCTGCAGACTGCTAAGATGCCCCTACTCTGGATGACCTTTCGTTGTCCTAAGATGCACAAGCAGTTATAAAGATTATAAGCTCATTTTATACCTGGCTGAGTTTTTACCTAATCCCTATTTGTCTCTGACTTCTCATATTTTAATGAAAACAGTGTTTGTAAAGGCTCTGTTTCGCATGAGAACAAAAACAAAACCAACTCTAATGTGTATGTGTGTGTGCTTGTGTTGGCTCAGAATGATGAATCCCAAAAGATAAAGTTTATTTCCATGTATCGGGGAGTGGAGGACACAGGAACTGTAGGGATATTTTTTATATTCCTATGTTTTATACATTTTAAAAATGATCTCTTAAAAGGAAAGTAATAGGTGAAAGTTAACATTAATTTGGAGAAGGGAAATCCTTAAGAGACAATTTTAAAATTCCATTGATGTTTAACATTTGAATAACTTGACATCAAATGATAAAAAATAAAAAAGAAAAATAATTTAAAAAATGGAAAGGCCAAAAAAAATTGGGAAAATTTTCCCTTTATATGATGAAGGAACATTTTCCTTAACACATACAGTATTCTTGAAAACCAATAAAATAACAAATACCTCAAGCTACATAATAATCTTTGAGGAGTAAGGCTTTATCTTAGTTAATGCTTTATATTTAGCTCCTAGCACATAGTACATATTTTAAAAGTATTCTATAAGTGAATTCTTTTCAAACAGAAAAATGAACTCATAAACAGATGTAAATATTCATGTTTAATAAAAATTAATTAAATAAACAAAATTCAAAATGTTATCCTTTGCTTGGATTATTTATCCATCTTCTTATGTACCTAGAAGATTCGTCAAGCTTCAAGATGTATACCAAGTATCATGTCATCTCTGAAGTTTTTCCTGTTTCTCTATTCACATCATCTTCAGTGTTATCAGGTCACTGTATATTTTATCCTGTCATTGAATTTATCCTATTATAATTTGAGGGCATGTTTGTCTTCACAGGTGGACTTAATTCTAAAGGACAAGGAAATTTTCTTCTTATTTCTTTTTTTAAAAATTGAGGTATAAATGACATATAACATTACATTGCCCAAAACTTGGAAAACAATATTGATTCATAGAGAAAAATAGAAAGTGAATTAATTTTTCTATATCATAGTATTCAAGTTTACTTTAAAAGTATATATTCATTTTTATGATTTTGTTAGTCTTTGCTAAAAGTTAAGGTTTTAAAATTTATTTTTGTTTAGTATTAAATTTTCCAAATTGCCAAAGCCTTTGACTGTGTGGATCACAATAAACTGTGGAAAATTCTGAAGGAGATGGGAATACCAGACCACCTGACCTGCCTCTTGAGAAATCTGTATACAGGTCAGGAAGCAACAGTTAGAACTGGACATGGAACAACAGACTGGTTCCAAATAGGAAAAGGAGTACATCAAGGCTGTATATTGTCACCCTGCTTATTTAACTTCTACTCAGAGTACATCATGAGAATCATTGAGCTGGAGGAAGCACAAGCTGGAATCAAGATTGCCGGAAGAAATATCAATAACCTCAGATATGCAGATGACACCACCCTTATGGCAGAAAGTGAAGAAGAATTAAAGAGCCTCTTGATGAAAGTGAAAGAGGAGAGTGAAAAAGTTGGCTTAAAGCTCAACATTCAGAAAACTAAGATCATGGCATCTGGTCCCATCACTTCATGGCAAATAGATGGGGAAACAGTGGAAACAGTGGCTGACTTTATTTTGGGGGGCTCCAAAATCACTGCAGATGATGACTACAGCCATGAAATTAAAAGACGCTTGCTCTTTGGAAGGAAAGTTATGACCAATCTAGACAGCATATTAAAAAGCAGAGACATTACTTTGTCAACAAAGGTCCATCTAGTCAAGGCTATGGTTTTTCCAGTAGTCATGTATGGATGTGAGAGTTGGACTATAAAGAAAGCTGAGCACCAAAGAATTGATGCTTTTGAACTGTGGTGTTGGAGAAGACTCTTGAGAGTCCCTTGGACTGCAAGGAGATCCAACCAGTCCATCCTAAAGGAAATTAGTCCTGAATGTTCATTGGAAGGACTGATGCTGAAGCTGAAACTCCAATACTTTGGCCACCTGATACAAAGAACTGACTCATTTGAAAAGACCCTGATGCTGGGAAAGATTGAGGGCAGAGGAGAAGGGGACAACAGAGGATGAGATGGTTGGATGACATCACTGACTCAATGGACATGGGTTTGGGTAGACTCTGGCAGTTGGTGATGGACAGGGAGGCCTGGTGTGCTGCAGTTCATGGAGGTCGCAAAGAGTCAGATACAACTGAGTGACTGAACTGAACTGAACTGAAATTTTCCAAAGGATTTTCAATAGTGTGTTAGATTCATTACACTGAGTAATCTATTCTCTCTATGGTCAGGATAGATTGATCATACCCTAGAAACTGTAGAGAGTGGTAAGAGTTGTGGTGCTGGCAAGTTACAAATTAACATAAGAAAGTCCCCAATAAAATCTTTTAAATGCTCCAGAAAGAGTGGCCATAGGGTTTCCCCATCAATAATCAATAATGGTATGGGGGATAGCTCTGTAAGTTAATCACACACTTGGAAGGAGGGTGAGGTCCTGAACTATGGTCCTTTTATTACAATAATTTTCTCCTACATTCTCAATCTGTATCCCTAAACTCAGTCTTTTTAAAATGTCTATGACATTATTGAAAAAATGAGAAAAGATCAATCCTCCATGAAAAGAAAATAGAAGGTACATATAAACTAAAGAAATTCTATTTATTTTCTACTGAGAATAGGGCATGTTTACTGTGAAATAAACTTTGTTGAGTATTTATATAATTTTATTTGTAAAATACCTATTAAAGTGGGTTATAGATAGTAAAGAATAAAGTAGACACATAGCTCTGTGAGATTTTATTTTGGTTACTCATCAGACTTTGGGTTCTTGTATGATTTCGTTGTGGCTTTTCCTTCATGTCTCAGATGAAAGTAGATTTTATATTGGTGTAGGTTTAGCATATTTTTAAATTTTCTGTTTATTTTCTCTGCTACTTTTGAATTTTTCTCATATTTTAAAAACAGAACTTGGCTTTCATCTGGTGCATTAGAAGACTTATTTAAATGTTATTAAGTCATTAATATAAATAGTATATTTTAGCCACTCTGAAAAAGAAGTTTTCTGCTCACTGTCCATTTAGTGAATTAATGTATGACCTGACAGGGAACTAAAAATAAGAGATGAAAATCACATTTACCTCAAATCATTTTGGTTTAACTCAATTTATTAAGCCTTAGAAATGTAAATTATGCATATTTATTAAGTACTTAAATCAATATACCAAGATGATGGGGAGAATGCATATTTATATTATCGTACAGCTTGCAGTTAATGTTTGGATGAATTCATGGAAACTTACTCAAACCTGCCTGTCAAATTTTCTCTTAAATTAACAGAAGTTTAGTATTAGAGGGAAAGAGTGCCTTGGTCAAATGTAAATTGAAATCGGACGGAATGAAAACTCTTGATTACTTCATAGAGGCCACTGTTGATTGCAAAACATCCTTAAAATCTGAAGCATCAAAGAAGCAAATTTAATCATAATGCCATGTGCTTGTCTATCTTTTCTCTTGTCACACTGTGGTTCACATTAAAATAAAATTGGAATGATTTTCTTGGGAAATAATTCGTTTTGTAAAATGAAACTAATGAGTGTTCCAGTCCAAATCAATTTATGGAACAACTGGGAAGCAAAAATGGCATGTGCATAAATGCACCTTGAACATTTTTCCATGGTTAAAAAGTATTGTTAAAGATCAATCTGTATGGATAACATAAATTATTTTTTGAAATGAGAATGATTTTATTTTTAAGGAAGTAATATATAATTATTGTTAGAATTAGTTAATAAAGAAGAAAGGTAATCCAACCATAAAATACTTCCCAGGTATAAGCACTGGTAACATCATATTTCTCTCACTATGTTTGTGTGTATGTGGTGTGTGTTAAGAATGGAGATCTATATATGCATTTTGTATATTCAGACTATATAATCATTGAATTAGGATTATCTAATAAATTCAGAATAATCAGGTTAAATATGTGTGTAACCAAATTACCCTCCCTAAAATTTTTATGAACTTACTTTCTTACCAATAATGAATTTCTACTTTCTGCCATCCTTGCTAATATATTAATTGTTTTTGTTAATCTAATAGGTTTTTAAGGTATCTAATTGTCCTGATTAATACTTAACTTGCAGTGAGATGAATTTTTTTTTCAAATTTTTATTGTTTATGTTTTCATGTTCAATATTTACTAGTTTGGGGTCCATTTATTTCCTCATTGTTTTGTAGGCTTTTACATACATTTAAAACATTTACCCTTTTTCAAACTCTTACAAAAAATTAAAGATTGAAGTAATTAGCCTCCAACTAATAAAAATAAATAAAAAAAAATTAAAAAGGAGGGAATACTCTTAAACTCATTTTACACGGCTACTGTCATCCTGATACCAAAGCCACTAAGATGAGCAGCTCAGGTTAAGCATTTAGTCGATTCTTACTGATAGATGTACTTCAACTGTTAACACTGAAAGAAGAAGATGTTATTCACTCAGTAGTGTCTGACTCTTTGTGACCCCATGGACTGTAGCTCACCAGGCTCCTCTGTCCATGGAATTCTTCAGGCAAGAATACTGGAGTGGGTTGCCATTTCCTTCTCCAAGGGATATTCCCAACCCAGAGATCAAACCAGGTCTCCTGCACTGCAGACAGACTTTTTACCATCTGATCTATCAGGGAAGTTCAGTTAACACTGAAAAGGTACTCAATTAATACTTTTCAACTGATTTCTTCAAGATTACTATACATTCCAATTTCAGTGAGAACATGAAAAATGTTTAAAATGCATGTATAGATAACAGTGACTCATCAACAGTGACCCATCAAAATAATTTGCTTCTGCCTTTAACATTGAAACTGAGAATTTATAATGTTTTAGCATCTATAAGTTCCAGAAAAATGAAGCTAAATAGAAATAGTTACACATTTAATACCACCTGTGTTGCAGCAAGTACTTACCATCCCCAAATTTGTGCTATTTATATAAAGGGAAGAACATTCAAGCATACATCCCTCCCTCCAAGTTTGTTTTTAAAAGGTAACCATGAATAATAGAAAATTATAGAAAATTTAGAAATAATAGAAAATTATAGGAAATTTTAAAAATAGAAGGAAACAAAGCATTATAATCTCAGTTCCTAACACTTTAGCCATTAGGTTTGTGTGTTCTCTCCATACATATCTTTCAAAAACAAAGTGAAATTGTTAGTTGCTCAGTTGTGTCTGACTTTTTGCAACCCTATGGACTGTAGCCCACCAGGCTCCTCTGTCCATGGGATTTTCCAGGCAAGAATACTGGAGTGGGTTGCCATTTCCTTCTCCAGGGGATCTTCCTGATCCAGGGATCAAACCCAGGTCTCCTGCATTGCAGGTGGATTCTTTACCATCTGAGTCACCAGGGAAGCCCCATATATATGTTTAAGTAAGTGTTAGTTGCTCAGTCGTGCCCAACTCTTTGCCATCCCATGGACTGTAGCCCACCAGGCTCCTCTGTCCATGAGATTTCCCAGGCAAGGATACTGGAGTGGGTTGCCATTTCCTTCTCCAAGGATCTTCCCAACCCAGGGATCAAACCCAGGTCTCCTGCACTGCAGGCAGATTCTTTACCGACTGAGCTACAAGGGAAGCCCAACATCATAGTAAAAGTACCATCCTTATTGAGCATTAACTATATGGTTTTTCCAGTAGTCATATATGGATATAAGAGCTGGACTATAAAGAAAGCTGAGCACTGAAAAATTGATGTTTTTGAACTGTGGTGTTGGAGAAGACTCTTGAGAGTCCCTTGGACTGCAAGGAGATCCAACCAGTCAATCCTAAAGGAAATCAGTCCTGAATATTCATTGGAAGGACTGATGCTGAAGCTGAAGCTCCAATACTTTGGCCACCTGATGCGAAGAACTGACTCATTGGAAAAGACCCTGATGCTGGGAAAGACTGAAGGCGGGAGGAGAAAGGGACGACAGAGGATGAGATGGTTGGATGGCATCACCGATTCAATGGACATGAGTTTGAGTAAATTCCGGGAGTTGGTGATGGACAGGGAAGGCTGGTGTGCTGCAGTCCATGAGGTCACAAAGAGTCGGACACGACTGAGCAACTGAACTGAACTGAACTGAGCTGATATTTTTAGCATCTTATTAATTGTTATCATAGCCATTTTGATTGCTGCATAATGGTCAATCAAGTGAAGATACTATAATTTGCTCAATTGCCTCTTTATAGTTGCATCATTTGAAGGCTAATTTCACATATTCACTATTACTAAAAAATCCAACAGTCATTAGCTTTGTGTATTTATCTAACTTTTGAATTAATTCTCTCAACATAAATTCCATCCTTTTATTCTAAAATAAGAGTGCTGCCTTTAATGGTGATTGGATCAGTTTAAAATATTATTATGGGGTTAATATTTTCATAATTTATCTCTACAAGTACCTTTGTGGTATTGTCTCATATCATTTAATATATAAGTAGTAATGATAGATCTCTAAGTTTCCTTCCAACTTCACATATCGAAAGTTTACAAAATTCCACTGGTTCTAAGGCTAAACCATTCAGTTCAGTTCAGTCGCTCAGTCATGTCCAGACTCTTTGTGACCCCATGGGCTGCAGCACACCAGGCCTCCCTGTCCATCACCAAATCTCGGAGTTTACTTATGCTCATATCCATTGAGTCGTTGGTGCCATCCAACCATCTCATCCTCTGTGATCCCCTTCTGCTCCCACCTTCAATCTTTTCCAGCATCAGGGCCCTTTCCAATGAGTTAGCTCTTCGCATCAGGTGGCCAAAGTATTGGAGTTTCAGCTTCAGCATCAGTCCTTCCAATGAACACCCAGGACTGATCTCCTTTAGGATAGACTGGTTGGATCTCCTTGCAGTCCAAGGGACTCTCAAGAGTCTTCTCCAACACCATAGTTCAAAAGCACCAATTCTTTGGTGCTCAGCTTTCTTTATAGTCCAAATCTCACATCCATACATGACTACTGGAAAAACCATAGCCTTGACTATATAGACCTTTGTTGGCAAAGTAATGTCTCTGCTTTTTAATATGCTGTCTAGGCTGGTCATAACTTTCCTTCCAAGGAGTAAGTGTCTTTTAATTTCATGGCTGCAGTCATCATCTGCAGTGATTTTGGAGCCCCCCAAAATAAAGTCAGCCACTGTTTCCAACTGTTTCCCCATCTATTTGCCATGAAGTGATGGGACTGGATGCCATGATCTTAGTTTTCTGAACGTTGAGCTTTAAGCCAACTTTTTCACTCTCCTCTTTCACTTTCATCAAGAGGCTCTTTAGTTCTTCTTCACCTTCTGCCATAAGGGTGGTGTCATCTGCCTGTCTGAGGTTATTGATATTTCTCCCAGCAATCTTGATTCCAGCTTGTGCTTCATCAAGCCCAGTGTTTCTCATGATGTACTCTGAGTATAAGTTAAATAAGCAGGGTGACAATATACAGCCTTGACGTACTCCTTTCCTGATTTGGAACCAGTCTGTTGTTCCATGTCCAGTTCTAACTGTTGCTTCCTGACCTGCATACAGATTTCTCAAGAGGCAGCTCAGGTGGTCTGGTATTCCCATCTCCTTCAGAATTTTCCACAGTTTATTGTGATCCACACAGTCAAAGTCTTTGGCATAGTCAATAAATCAGAAATGGATATTTATCTGGAGCTCTCTTGCTTTTTTGATGATCCAGCGGATGTTGGCAATTTGATCTCTGGTTCCTCTGCTTTGCTAAAACCAGGTTGAACATCTGGAAGTTCACATTTCACGTATTGCTGAAGCCTGGCTTGGAGAATTTTGAGCATTACTTTACAAGCATGTGAGATGAGTGCAGTTGTGTGGTAGTTTGAACATTCTTTGACATTGCCTTTCTTTGGGATTGGAATGAAAACTGACCTTTTCCAGTCTTGTGGCCACTGCTGAGTTTTCCAAATTTGCTGGCGTAGATAGTGCAGCACTTTCACAGCATCATCCTTCAGGATTTGAAATAGCTCAGCTGGAATTCCATCACCTCCACTAGCTTTGTTCAAAGTGATGCTCCTAAGGCCCACCTGACTTTACATTCCAGGATGTCTGGCTCTAGGTGAGTGATCACACCATCGTGATCATCTGGGTCATGAAGATCCCTTTTGTACAGTTCCTCTGTGTATTCTTGACACCTCTTCTTAATATCTGTTTCTACACTATATATAATTGTAAATTACTACAAGAGGAAACCTTATAGTTTTGTAAGCTACATCACAAGAATAAATGGATCTCACCTTACAAAAATCCACTACCCATCTTAGAATGTCTTTAAAATGTAAGGCAACTATACTTTGCAAACAAGTTGTAGCAACATGTCCAAATAATTTCCATTTGAAGGAATAATTAGTGTTTCTCTGGAAACACTGATAGGAAAACATAATTTTAAAATTTACTTGTTTTAGAGTAGGATTTGTGTTACTAGCTAAACATGAGGGATGTGACAAATAGTGAAGCTATCTGAACTGTTTCAGATAATAATATTGCACCTGCTGTTTACAGCTTAAATTAGGTGCAATTTTAAATACTGAGAAATTATAAATTTTAAAATTAATTTTAGAATTATGTATTATATCTGGACTAACATTTCTTTCTACCTACTCTTCTGCAAATAGATATAAAAAACATTCTTATATCATGTAAACTAGCTTAATAATTCAATTAAATTTTAAACTTATGGCATTAATTTTACCCAAAACTTTGATCTCATATATCCATCAGTGTTTATAGAATAAGCAGCTATTGGTTCTCCCAAGCAATTTTTGATGGAACATGTATAAGAAGTTCTCCCTCAAAAAAAAAAGAAATAACAGCATTAATTTCCTTTAGGCAATCAGTAATGGGACATGACTGAGCGACTGAACTGAACTGAAATGAACTGAATGTGACTTATCCTTGATTGAAGGACACATACCAGTTTCAGCTGTAGAGCTTATTGTCAAGTCTAAAGAGAGGTGCTACTAAAATATTGTATAAGATTAGCTTGATAAAACTCAAATTTACAATGCTCTCCTATTATTTAAGTGAGCTTGTATTAAGTTTTTTTTTTTTTAAGAATTGGGCCTGAATAAAGTTGAATCTCCCATCATTGAAATTTGACTACACAGTTTTCATGTGTTCATTGATTCATTCAATAACAACAGCCACAATAAATATATACCTGGAGAGACAGAGACACAGAGATAGGTAGAGAAATAGAAATTCTGGGTCTACATTGGTGAAAAAGTGAGGTGCAACCTCTCCTTACACTGAGTTTACAATCTAGCTAGATGAAACAAGTTAAAAATGAGAAAATTTCTCCTTGTTATGAGTGCTACAAGGAAGATAAAACAAGGTAATATTACAGCTGTTATGGTGAGGGTTGACACAGGTAACAGAGTGTTCGGGGATGGCCTGGGGTTTTGAAATTTTAGGAGAGACTGAGTGAAGAGAGTAATTCAAGATGAGAACAGCTGGAGGGAATGTGTTCCATGGGAAATATCGGGTAGAAAGATCCTAGCGTCAGAAATGAGCTTAGCGTGTGAAAAGAATAAAAAACATAATGTCACTGAAACATAAAGAATGTGAGAAAGAATGGGAAGAGTGGGGCATCAGACTGTGCCAGCCTTTGCATGCTGTGATGGGCATTTTTATTGACCTTCCAAGCATATCAAGGGATACTACATATCATAGTATGTAATTGTATATGTTATATATGTGGTTTCCTAACAGATGTATAGCACTACCTTGTAGTTATCACAGTGAAGTTTATCATGATGACACCCTTGTATTATTAAATTTAATATACTGTTATATTAACAAGATTGCTGAATTAAGATTGCACATATAACCTTTTAAAATACATATAACTCCATGGCTGATTCATGTGAATGTATGACAAAACCCACTACAACATTGTAAAGTAATTAGCCTCCAACTAATAAAATTCATTGATGTCTTATGATATGCCACTTAGAAGAGTAAGCACTATGTATAACATTTAATTAAATCTTCATGACAGCCTTTCTGTGTAGGCATTTATTATTACTCCTTCCCCCCTTTTGGGGGGCTTCCCAGTGGCTCAAGTGGTAAAGATGCTGCCTACAGGAGATGCAGGAGATGTGGGTTCAGTCCCTGGGTCAGGAAGATCCCCTGGAAGAGGAAATGGCGAATGCACTCCAGTATTCTTGCCTGGGAAATCCCATGGACAGAGGAGCCTGGAGGGCCACAGTCTATGGGATCTCAAAGAGTTGGATGCAACTGAGCACTGCAGCACTCCCCTGCCCCTTTTTTTTTTCCACCAACAGATGAAGAAACTGGAAATTTAAGGACTTGCTCAAGGTCATAGTGATAAGAAGTGGAGCTTGGATTCTTAGAGTTTTTGACTTCAACAAACCCACACAATCTGTAGAAGATTTCACCTCCTGAACTTATCAAGGTCTAGGTGGCTTACAAGTCAGGGTATTCAGCTGATACATGGGTAGTGGTGATATTAATAACTCAAACTCAGTGAACAAGCCTTGTTCTAAATGCTTAAAATGTATTAACTCATTGAATCCTTTACACCAATTTATGAAGTAGGTGTTACTGTAACTTTCATTTTATAGATGAGGATACTGAAGCACAGAGAGGCTAGGTAAGCCATTTGCCTTATGTCACAAAACTGGGAGAAGGGCAGTGCCAGAATTTGAAGCCAGGAGTCTGACTTCAGAACTCATGCTCTTAACAATTATTCTTTAAATGCCTCTCAAATGTAAAATTTAAGAAAGATAAAATTCAAGGCACCAAGTGAGGACAACAGACCAAGTATTGTTTTGGTCTTTTAGGTCCAAGAGTTTTCAGACCAAAGCAAGTACTTGCCTGGAAGCTTCTTACAGGAATGAAGTCTTTCTGAGGGCCACCACCCTCAAGTCCCTAGAGCTAAACAAATGTGTGCCCTCATTGTTTCTCCACAGATGCATATTTAACATTTTAGGAGGCTCATTTTCTTCTTTCTTTCCTATCTTCCTTCCTTCCTTCCCCCCTCCCTCTCTCCCTCTCTTTTTATTTTTGTCTCTTTCTGATATATTGTAGAGTGGCCATGGATCACTAAATGGAAATAGAACTGCCCCTCTTTGCTCCCTCCTCCCATCAGAACAATGAAAAAGATGCCCAGAAAATTCCAGGAAAATTCCTTAGGTTAACCAAAGTGCTTTTGCATATCTATACCTTAGGGCAAGCCTTTCTATGTACTAGGGTGGAAGGGAAGGACCGATCTTTGAGTGTCAGCTATATGTGAGGCTATACCTGTATTAGTGTGCATACACATGTTGTAAAATTTTACAGTAATTTTATAACCTTGTGAGGTGGGGATATTATCTCCAACTTGCATATAAGGATAATCAAAATCAGACAGAGAATTTACCTAGGGTCTTACAATGGTAGGGAGGGAAATTGAGGTCTGAATAATAGGCACTGCATCACAATGCCTGAACACATACGATGGCTACCATGCTGCTTCAGCTGTCTTGGTCACATCAAGAACCTTTTGATATTTACCCTAGGCATGGTTGGGGGGTCTATCTTCTTAACTCATGATTAAGAGTTTCATCTGAGAGATATATCTTTAGAATATTCCAGATGATCAGGGATTATCTTTTTTTCTCTAGTAGGTCACTGTTTCTTAGAGTTCCCATCTCTTCCAGAGCAATAATTCAACTTAGGGCTAAGGGCTCTGAAACGCTAGTCTCAAAAAAGGCTGTGAAACATTTATCTCTAGAAATTTTAGATAATAGAATTGTTTGCTATTTTTCTAGTTAGAATCACATTCTGAAGGCATGGAACTAGATTAATCAAAAAGAAATAATTTTTAACCATATGACTAGCAAAAAATAATTGTATACTGAAAGTAAGTGGCTATGTGTTAATATAATTCTCATTATTTTTATCCTATACATTTTCCCAATAACAACTTTTCTGTTAATTTAGATGTCAATTGAACATAATTTCAACTACATTAATTATGAGCTAAGAATAGACTGTGCTACAAGAAGAAATTTGTTTACTTTCAAAAGCAGAGTGCTGACTAAAATGATCCGAGGATTATTGTAGCAATAGAATGATTTATTTTTGAGAAGGTCTAAGGCTCAAATGGTAAAGAATCTGCCTGCAGTGCAGCAGACCGGGTTCGATCCCTGGGTCGGGAAGACCCCCTGGAGAAGGGAACAGCTATCCTCTCCAGTATTCTTCCCTGGAGAATCCCCTGGACAGAGGATCCTGGTGGGCTACAGTCAATGGGGTCACAAAGAGTTGGACACAATTGTGCAACTAACACTTTTACTTTCAAAAGTGGAAAGTGAAAAAGGCTAGCATTTCAATATCAATCAATTACAGAAAACAATCTAACTTTGACTGCAGTTTTCTTCCATACTGACATCATAGCATTAGTTTGCAAATAAGAATTTTTCTATATCAATATGGTCATTTTAAAACATTTTTGATTGGAGGATAATTGCTTTACAATATTGTGTTGGCTTCTGCTATTATATCAACATGAATCAGCCATAGGTATACATATGTGCCATCCTTCTAGCACCTCCTTTCCACCTCTCACCCCATCTCACTGCTCTAGGTTGTCACAGAGCGCCGGGTTTGAGCTCCAGTTATTAGTTTTGTTGTTGTTGTTCAGTCGTTCAGTCGTGTCTGACTCTTTGCAACCCCATGGACTGCAGCACGCCAGGCTTCCCTGTCCTTCACTATCTCCCAGAGTTTGCTCAAACTCATGTCCATTGAGTCGATGATGCCATCCAACCATCTCATCCTCTGTTGCCCCCTTCTCCTCCTGCCCTCAATCTTTCCCAGCATCAGGGTCTTTTCCAATGAGTTGGCTCTTCATATCAGGTGGCCAAAGTATTAGAGCTTCAGCTTTAGCATCAGTCCTTCCAATGAATATTCAGGGTTGATTTCCTTTAGGATAGACTGGTTTGATCTCCTTGCTGTCCAAGGGACTCTCAAGAGTCTTCTCCAGCACCACAGCTCAAAAGCATCAATTCTTTGGCACTCAGCCTTCTTTATGGTCCAACTCTCACATCCATATATGATTACTGGAAAAACCATAGCTTTGACTATATGGACCTTTGTTGGCAAAGTGATGTCTCTGCTTTTTAATATGCTGTCTAGGTTTGTCATAGCTTTTCTTCCAAGGAGTAAGCATCTTTGAATTTCATGGCTGGTTCTATGAAGACCTACAAGACCTTCTAGAACTAACACCAAAAAAGATGTCCTTTTCATCATAGGGGACTGGAATGCAAAAGTAGGAAGTCAAGAGATACCTGGAGTAACAGGCAAGTTTGGCCTTGGAGTACAAAATGAAGCAGGGCAAAGGCTAACAGAGTTTTGCCAAGAGAACGCACTGGTCATAGCAAATACCCTTTTCCAACAACACAAGAGATGACTCTACACATGGACATCACCAGATGGTCAATACTGAAATCAGACTGATTATATTCTTTGCAGCCAAAGATAGAGAAGCTCTATACAGTCAGCAAAAACAAGACCTGGAGCTGACTGTGGCTCAGATCATGAACTCCTTATTGCAAAATTCAGACTTAAATTGAAGAAAGTAGAGAAAACCACTAGGCCATTCAGGTATGACCTAAATCAAATCCCTTATGATTATACAGTGGAAGTGAGCAAATAGATTCAAGGGATTAGATCTGATAGACAGAGTGCCTGAAGAACTATGGACAGAGGTTCATGACATTGTATAGGAGGCAGTGATCAAGACCATTCCCAAGAAAAAGAAAGGCAAAATGGTTGTCTGAGGAAGCCTTACAAATAGCTGAGAAAAGAAACAGAAGTAAAAGGCAAAGGAGAAAAGGAAATATATATCCATCTGAATGCAGAGTTCCACCTATTAGTCCTCTACATTTTGAAGAGGGTACTATTTTTTAAGTTGTGTTTGATAAGTTTGCTCATTTAATGTTTTGCTCTTGAAACTCAGTCTTGTTTGAGCATTGCTGATAATGTTTTCAGGATAATTATGACAATGCTGTAGGTTATTTATGTTGCATAACTCCTATAATGTTTATAAAATAGTTCCAGATTTATTTCTTTGATTGCTTATCATCCTTGTACAGAATATTTCAAGTATTCTGATTGTCATTTATTTTAGGAATTGCATTTTCCCCTCTATTGCACATTTTTGTCCTATTTCGGATTTTTTTCTAAATCAGTATAAAACATTTATTTATATTAAACATATTAACTTATTGTCCATCATATGCAATGCAAGTTATTTCCTTATTTAGTTCTTTGACTTTAGTTTTGCTGAAAGTGGATGTTTATTTTAAAACAAATTTGCATGTAGGCAACAGTGTCAACCTTTCACATGTGATATCCTTCTACCTTTACATTATTTCGGTTATTATAGCTGAATTTTATTAAGTGATCATAAAATTTGATCATAACTCTGCTTTCTGGCTAAATTTACTTATATTTTCTTGCTTATTGATTTCTCCATCTATATGATGGCATTGCTTTGCTATTTTTTTTAAGATGGAAGAAGAGAGGGAAGACATTTTGACTAGAATTTTATTATATGTGTAATTTTGAGGAGAATTTGTGTAACTACAACATCCAGTCTTAGACTTTTCCCTCAGTTTATTTACATCACTTTTTATCTATTCCAATATTAAAACTATTTTTAAGGTCATGCAAATATATGTACTCTACATTTTCAGTTAAAATTATCCTAAGATATTTTACTTTTATATTAATGTTGCTGTTGTCAATAAAATACATGTGTGTCATTAGTTACTTCCCACTTTTTACACCTTTTTAAAATTTTATTGTTATGCAACTAGGTCTATAGTGTTATGCAGAGTAAAAGTGTTGATAGTTACCTTTCATATCTTGTTCCAAATTTTAACGAAAATATTTTTAACATTTCACTGTTATGTATTATGTTTGATAGTTTTTTTAAAAACTGTGTTTTGACAGTCTTGGTGTCTGAGTGAGTCCCTAGGCCCAGCAAAGGGACCAAGTTTCCAAGCCTTGAGGACAAGGGATAACACCCCAAAATACAGACTCATTTTCCACTCTACCTTCATTGGCCGAGCAGCTGCCAAGAACAAAGGCCGCATCTCCCGATACCTGGCAAACAAATGCAGTATTGTCTCACCAATCTATTGCTTCTCTGAGGTGCCCACCAGTGTTTTAGGGGAGAAGCTTCGAGATCAAGTCTTTCTATGAGACTGGAGAGATTCCCTGAAAGAACCTGGATGTCATAAAGGAGGCAATGGTGCAGGAAGAGGAAGTGGCTGCCGAGATTACCAGGAAGCTCGAGAAATATCTTCCTAGTGGGGCATAACTTACAGAGGTATTCCCCATCCCATCCCCTAGAGCCCAATAAAAATAAAAACAAACACAAAAAACAACAACTGTGTTTTGAGGTATAATTTACATATCATGTAAGTTACTTATTTCAATTGAATAAGTCAATGCTATTTAGTAAATTTACTGAGCTGTAAAATCAATCACCCCAATGTGATTTTAAAAGGTTTCCAGTTTTCAGTTCAGTCACTCAGTCGTGTCCGACTCTTTGTGACCCCATGGACTGCAGCACACCAGGCTTCCCTGTCCATCACCAACTCCCAGAGCTTGCTCAAACTCATGTCCATCGAGTTGGTGATTGCCATCCAACCATCTCATCCTCTGTCGTCCCCTTCTCCTCCTGCCTTCAATCTTTCCCAGCATCAGGGTCTTTTTCAATGAGTCAGCTCTTTGCATCAGGTGGCCAAAGTACTGGAGTTTCAGCTTCAGCATCAGTCCTTCCAATGAATATTCAGGCCTGATTTCCTTTAGGATGGACTGGTTTGATCTCCTTGCAGTCCAAGGGATTCTCAAGAGTCTTTTCCAACACCACAATTCAAAAGCATCAATTCTTCAGCTCTCAGCTTTCTTTATGGCACATTTCTTACATCCATTCATGACTGTTGGAAAAACCATAGCTTTGACTATACAGACTTTTGTCGGCAAAGTAATGTCTCTGCTTTTTAATATGCTATCTAGGTTGGTCATAGTTTTCTTCCAAGGAGCAAGCATCTTTTAATTTCATGGCTGCAGTCACCATCTGCAGTGATTTTGGAGCCTAAGAAAATAAAGTCTGTCACTGTTTCCATTGTTTCCCCATTCTATTTGCATGAAGTGATGGGACCAGATGCCATGATCTTAGTTTTTTGAATGTTGAGTTTTAAGCCAGCCTTTTCACTCTCCTCTTTCACTTTTATCAAGAGGCTCTTTAGTTCTTCTTCACTTTCTGCCATAAAGGTGGTATCATCTGCATATCTGAGGTTATTGATATTTCTCCCAGCAATCTTGATTCCAGCTTGTGCTTCATCCAGCCCAGCATTTCACATGATATACTCTGCATATAAGTTAAATAAGCAGGGTGACAATATACAGTTTGATGTACTCCCTTTCCGATTTGGGACCAGTCCATTGTTCCATGTCCGGTTCTGACTGTTGCTTCTTGACCATCACCCCACAAAGATCCCTCATGCCCATTTTCAGTCATTCAGTGAATATTATTCAGCCATGAGAAAAAAGATAATCCTGCCATTTACAAAAATAAGGGTTATAAGATATTTAATGAAGCTATCCAGACAAAGACAAGTACTGTATTATCTCCTTTATATGTGGAATTTTAAAAAAAGTCAAACTTGTAGACACAGAAATTAGAATGGTGGTTACTAGGTGGTATGTGGTATGAAAGATAGGGAGACTGTGTTCAAAGACTACATGTCTTCAATAACAAAATTAATAAGCTCTGGGGATCTAATGGTGACAATGGTTAATAATACCATATTGTTTTCTTGAAATTTGCTGACAGTCAACCTTAAGCATTATCATCACAAAAGTAAAACAGATAACTGAGCTGATAGATGTGTGAGTTAACCAGATATTGGTAATCATTTCACCAAGTATATTTATGTCTAATTGCCACTTTAAATGTATACAATTTTATTTGTCAATTATATCTCCATAAAGCTAGGGGGGAAAAAAAGATTGCAAATTAAAACACTGCCCTGAGTTTCCAGCCTGCTAGCCTGCCCTGTGAATTTTGGACTCAGGCTGTATTATCAGCTCTTCCCTGAATTTCCTTCTTGCCAGCCAGCTTTACAAATTTCAGGCTTGCTAGTTTCCACAAATGTGTGAATGATGTCATCAAAATCAATGCCTTGCTCTCTCTCAGTCTTTGAATCTGTCTCTGTCTCTCTGCACATATATATGTATATTTTTATATATGATATTTTAAAGTAATCTTGTCTTACTGTTGCACTTTGGGTGTACTTTTCTAAATTTTTCATATTTGAAAACTTTAAAAATATACTTATTTTTGGAATTTTTCATTAAGCTATTTTCAGCGTTCCTGTTATTTTTCTAATTTTTTGGTTAAGTAATTCATTTGCTTCTTTAAAAGTACTTTAATATTGGCTTGATTTGAAACAATATATATGTTTAAAATTTATAGAATCCTATTAAATCCATGTTGAATTGGCTGCTACTCTTCCAAGCTTTCATTAAATTCTAAATCTTTCCCCACAGGGGATGGGGGAAGGAGGAGATTTAGAATTTAAAGAAAGCAGAGGGAGGGGATATATATATGTATATATATAATTATGACTGGTTTCCGCTGTTGGCCAATCCAGGTGACTCAGGAGACGCAGGTTTGATCCCTGGGTAGGGAAGATCCCTTGGAGAAGGGAATGGCAACCCACTCCAATATTCCTGCCTGGAGAATCCCATGAACAGAGGAGCCTGGTGGGCTATATAGTCCATAGTGTCAGAAAGAGTCGGACATGACTGAGAGCCTAAGCTAAATGGCAGAAACTAAAACAACATTGGAAAGCAATTTTCTTCCAATTAAAAAATAAATTAAAAAAATTAATTTTAGAAATGAGAAAAAATCTTTCCCTCTCTACCACTACTAAGAAATCATTGGTGAGTTTTTACCAAAAGGTTGACATGCTTTGATTTGTAATTTATATCATTTATTCTGTCTAACATCAGCATTGGATATATACTGGCTGGGAGTAATGATGGTGTAGAGGAAATCTGCCAGAGAGTAACCAGATAACTATGTGTATAGATAGTAGAAAGAAGAAGAGATTGAAGAGAGTTAAAGAGATGCAATCAATAGCATTGAGTAACTGATTGAAATGGTGAATGAGAAAATATCAGGTATAAGAGGAGAAGTAGGTGGTAGGCCAGAAAAGAAAATTTGAATTTATAGGATCTGTGTGATAGCTATATGGATATTAAGACACGAGACAAATTTGTAAGAAAGGTTTAGGTTAAAGATACAGACTTGT
Source organism: Odocoileus virginianus (assembly GCF_023699985.2). NCBI lineage: Eukaryota > Metazoa > Chordata > Mammalia > Artiodactyla > Cervidae > Odocoileus > Odocoileus virginianus. The sequence continues at coordinate 2,429,384 of NW_027224264.1, read as the reverse complement.
GAAGAAAATCATGAGCTCTGAGAATCAATTAAATGACTCAGAGAAATTAAGGAGAAAAAAACAAACAGCTATGGTTAAAATCCTAGGGAACACCTAAATTTAAGATATAGAGAAGGGTATCCCATAGAGGAGTGTCTTCATCAGTTTGGGCTGCTACTATATATATATATAGCCTGTGTGGCTCAAAAAACAAATATTTATTTCTCATAGTTCTGGAGACTAAGTCTGAGATCAAGTTGCTGGTAGATTTTGTGCCTGATACACACCTGATTCTTAGTAGCGCACTACCAACTTCTTGTTGTGTCCTCATGTGGTAGAGAGAGAGCTAGAAGTATCTCTGGGATCTCTTTTGTAAGCACACTAGCCACATGCATGAGGATTCCCCCATCATGACCTAATTGTCTTCCAAAGGCCCCAAAGGCATTAAGTTTTCAACATGTGAATTTAGGGGAGACACAAACATTCAGTCCATAACAAGGAGCTTGAGAAGAGGAAAGTTAAGTATGGGGAAAATCAGGAAATAGTGGTATCACAAAGCCTAAAGGTAGATAGCATTTCCTGGTTTGCCCTTTGAGTTTTGAGTGCCTTTCAAGTAGCAGCCTGATGGAGTGCGAGAGGAAACAGTTTATGAATGCCTTCATTTGGCACAATTGCTCATTAAATATCATCTTTGTAAGATCTCATTCCCATAGAATTGGTTTGTGCTATGAACTCTGTGTTCTCCCTATTCGTTATAGGCCTTACTTGACTCTCATTCACAGAAGCTGATGAAACTGGGAACTAGTCTGCAGAGGAAAAATGTTTAGCAATGAATTTGGTAATGGAGTCTGTTTAGTCATAGAATTTTTTACAGGTTCTCTCAGCAAAGTTAATAGGACAATAGCACATTACATCTGTAGTAGTTTTATTTCACTGCTGAATGACTTGCACTGTATTTATTCTTTCCATGCCTTAAAATTCCAACTATTATTGAATTCTGTGCTGTCATGGGCTATGACCAAACATTAATAATATTTCATATTCTAAATGTTTTGTTCACTAAAAATGCACATGAAGAAAAAATTGGTTTTGAAATATTATTTTGGTCCCAATTCTAATGCCAGCGAAGTGATATGAAAACTAGAGACACAAGAGAGAAAATAGAGTCAATGTAATTGCTCTCCTCTCATTTACCATCTTTTTTCCCCACTAGATTTAATTTACTCACTTTAATTGTTTTTATACCTCACTTGCAAACTGTAATAGTCAAAAAGGAAATAAAAGACTTACATATTTCCAGAAGCTTTAATTTGGGAGTGTTTGCACACAATTTGTCTGCTGACAGTTCTAAAAAACAGTGAAATATTCAACTGATCTAGTTTAACTTTCTCCTACAATCTATTAATACCAAATGTCAAAAGACTAAAATACACTAGGTTGTGTATGCCCTTGGGTAAGCAGGGGAGTAAAAAAATCTTTTTCCTCTACATATCTTGTGTCTCTGTCCAGCACACTATAACTTAGACTAATGAAAGACAGCTTAAGGAGAGAAAAGCAAAAAGAAGTTTTAACCTGTGCATGATGCATGGGTAACTCAAATAGTTGGTTAGAACTTGGGTTTATCTAACATCCTAAGGAAAGAACAGTGAATTTTTAGAATTGTGACAAGACAAAGGAAAAGGACTTTGAGCATCTATGTGTGGCATATCATGAGACAGCAAGTAGATGGGGAAATTATAGTAGATAAGAGTAGTTCTAACAAGTTTGTTATGCAGATTCCAGTGGGGCTATTAAGGGTCTAAAGTTGTCTCTAATACTTAAATCTTGTCCTTCCTGGTAGAGAGGAAAGTTCAGCTGTGCTGTGCTTAGTCACTCAGTTGTGTCAGATTCTTTGCGACCCCATGGACTGTAGCCCGCCAGGCTCCTCTGCCCATGGGATTCTCCAGGCAAGAATACTGGAGTGGGTGGCCATGCCCTCCTCCAGGGGATCTTCCCAACCCAGGGGTCAAACCCAGGTCTCCTGCATTGCAGGCAGATTCTTTACTGTCTGAGTCACCAGGAAGCCCAGACAGGAAAGTGCAGACACTTTTACAAATCTGTACCCTGGTTTACAAATTTATATATCCTCCTGTTTAGGAGAAGAGCAGATAATTTTTCTTCTATCTGCTGCTTCTCAATTACTGTCAGCTCAAAAAAGATCTTTCACCAAAGTGGCATACTTGGGGCTGGCATGTTCCGCTACCACTCCTGTCCACCAAAGAGAATTTGGGTGGCATGGAAGGATCTGATTTTAAAGGCACTGCCTTTCTGATGAAGAATATTTTTACCTCCAATTGTAATTCTTTCTTTGCCATACTTGATGTTGTACAGTGCATATTAGATAGGATTTCTGTTTTTGTTTTTGAGGAAGGATGTAACTCTAGTTCAACTTGAAGGCTTCCAGCTTTAAAACAAATGGGTAGATGGTCAGTATACAAATTACAGAAGAAGCAGATTGTGGGAGGACTGTGATGAGTTCAGATTCACACATATTCATGTCTTCAGTTTGATTTCACATGGGACATTCAAGTGGTAATATTGAATATGCGGCTGGAGTTTGTAATTCAAGGAAAAAGCTTGGAGATGCAAACTTGAGATGGATTAGCTTATGGGTAGAAGTTAAAGCCATGAATATAAAAAAGATTTTTTCAGAAAGAAAGTGTGGAAGATGTCTAAAATAGTACATAAAGGAAATCCACATTTACTGGTTAGATTTACTAATTAATTCAATTAAAATAGTTAATATTTCTTCAGTCAGTTCAGTTCAGTCACTCAGTCGTGTCCGACTCTTTGTGACCCCAAGAAACTGAACTGCAGCACACCAGGCTTCCCTGTCCATCACCAACTCCCGGAGCTTGCTCAAACTCATGTCCATCAAGTCGGTGATGCCATCCAACCATCTCATCCTGTCTTCGCCTTCTTCTCCTAATTTCAATCTTTCCCAGAATCAGGGATTTTTTTCCAGTGAGACAGTTCTTCGCGTCAGGTGGCCAAAGTATTGGAGCTTCAGCTTCATCATCAGTTCTTCCAATGAATATTCATGGTTGATTTCCTTTAGGATTGACTGATTTGATCTCCTTGCAGTCCAAGGGACTCTCAAGAGTCTTCTCCAACACCACAGTTCAAAAGCATCAATTCTTTGGCACTCAACTTTCTTTATAGTCCAACTCTCACATCCATACATGACTACTGGAAAAACCATAGCTTTGGCTAGACAGACCTTTGTTGGCAAAGTAATGTCTCTGCTTTTTAATATGCTGTCTAATTGGTCATAGCTTTTCTTAAGGAGCAAGCATCTTTTAAGTTTCATGGCTGCAGTCACCATCTGCAATGATTTTGGAGCCCAAGAAAATAAAGTCTATCACTGTTTCCATTGTTTCCCCATCTATTTGCCATAAAGTGATGGGATTGGATGCCATGATCTTCATTTTTTGAACATTGAGTTTTAAGCCAGCTTTTTCACTCTCCTTTTTCACCTTCATCAAGAGGTTCTTCAGTTCCTCTTTGCTTTCTGCCATAAGGGTGGTGTCATCTGCATATCTGAGATTATTATTTCCTCTGGCAATATTGATTCCAGCTTGTGCTTCATCCTGCCCAACATTTCACATGATATACTCTGCATAGAAGTTAAATAAGCAGGGTGACAATATGCAGCCTTGATGTACTCCTTTCCTTTCCCAATTTTGAACCAGTCCATTGTTCCATGTCCAGTTCTAACTGTTGCTTCTTGACCTGCATACAGATTTCTCAGGAGGCAGGTAAGGTGGTCTGGTATTCCCATCTCTTTAAGAATTTTTCACAGTTTGTTGTGATCTACACAGTCAAAGCCTTTGGCATAGTCAATAAAGCAGAAGTAGATGTTTTTCTGGAAGTCTCTTGCTTTTTCTATGATCCAACAGATGTTGACAGTTTGATCTCTGGTTCCTCTGCCTTTTTTAAATCCAGCTTGAACATCTGAAAGTTCATGGTTCATGTACTGTTGAAGCCTCACTTGGAGAATTTTGAGCATTACTTTGCTAGCATGTGAGATGAGTGCAATTGTGTGGTAGTTTGAGCATTCTTTGGCATTGCCTTTCTTTGGGATTGGAATGAAAACTGACCTTTTCCAGTCCTGTGGCCACTGCTGAGTCTTCCAAATTTGCTGGCATTTTGAGTGCAGCACTTTCACAGCATCATCTTTTAAGATCTGAAGTAGCTCAACTGGAATTCCATCACTTCCTCTAGCTTTGTTCATAGTGATGCTTCCTAAGGCCCACTTGACTTCGCATTCTAGGATGTCTGGTTCTAAGTGAGTGATCACACCATCGTGATTATCTGGGTCATGAAGATCTTTTTGTACAGTTCTTCTGTGTATTCTTGCCACCTCTTCTTAATAACTTCTGCTTCTGTTAGGTCCATACCATTTCTGTCCTTTATTGAGCCCATCTTTGCATGAAATGTTCCCTTGGTATCTCTAATTTTCTTGAAGAGATCTCTAGTCTTTCCCATTCTATTATTTTCCTCTATTTCTTTGCATTGATCACTGAGGAAGGCTTTCTTATCTCTCCTTGCTATTCTTTGAAACTCTGCATTCAGATGGGTATATCTTTCCTTTTCTCCTTTGCCTTTGGCTTCTTTTCTTTTTTCAGCTATTTTTAAGGCTTCCTCAGACAACCATTTTTCCTTTTTGCATTTCTTTTTCTTGGGAATGGTCTTGATCACTGCCTCCTGTACAATGTCACAAAACTCTGTCCATTTCTTAAGTGCATATTATGTCCAAATTTTCTGCTTAAGTATTTAACAATGAAAATTTCATTTAAATCTTCATAATAATCATATGAGATAGATGCTATTTTTTTTTTCATTTTACAGATGAAGAACTGTCTTAGAGAGGTTAAGTGACTTGACCAAATCACATATCCAGTAAGTAGTATAACCAGGAGTTTGACTTAGTCCATGCTCTTGACCATTGTCACATGCTTTCCAAATATTTATTGACCAAGCATAATACAAGGCAGTTGAAATTCAACAGTCAAAAGACAGACAATCCTGCTTTCATGGGGCTTACTATCTTGTGGTGAAATAAGTCTTACACTTATAAGCTGTAAGTAAAATCATAAGCTTAAATTGCAATAAGAGCTCTAAGTAATTAATTGGGGTAATATGTTGGTGGGTGTAAAGATGGGGTGAGAGCCATTAGATAAGTTAGTTGAGGAAGACAGCTTTAATAGTATTTAATGTGAGATCCAAATAATCAGAAGAAGCCAGGGAAAGAGCTTTACAGAAACAGAGAACAGTAAATGAAAAGACCTTGAGATGAGATAGGATGAACAAAGGGAAAAGTGACATTAGAGAAGCACCGAGTAGGCAGGAGTCAAAACTACATAAAGCCTTGCAGGCTGCAGGTAATAGTTTAGACTTCTTCTAAGAATAATGGAAGGCATTAGGGAGTTTTAAGGAGAGGAGTCATATGATCTCGTTTAGGCATAAAAATAGCACCTTGATTGCTCTGTGAATAGATTTAAAGTGAGTGAAAGTTCTAGTTGCTTAGTTGTCCTGGCTCTTTGTGACCTCAAGAACTGTAGCCCGCCAGGCTCCCCTGTCCATGGGGATTCTCCAGGCAAGAATACTGGAGTGGGTTGCCATTCCCTTCTCCAGGGGATCTTCCCAAACCAGGGATCGAACCTGCATCTCCTGAATTGCAGGTGGATTCTTTACAGTCTGAGCCACCAGAGAAGCTGAATAATAGATTGGAGGGAAGCAAAAGTGAGAGACACAGGAAGACCAAGTGGAACTTCCTATGATAGTCCATGCAAGACTTGATGGTATCTCATTTTAAGGTAGTATCAGTGGAGATGAGAGGAAGACCACTTTGAAATATATTCTGGATATCAATACCATAGAACAGGCTGATTGATGTGAATGTAAGAAAAAGGGAGAAATAAAAGTGATTTGTAGCTTTTGGGTCTGAGCAACTATGAGGACATTGATTCCATTTACTGAGAAGGAGAACACTGGTCAAGGAATATGTTGGTGAGTGGGAAATCAATAATGTTTAGGTAATGGCTGAGTTAAACTTGTCCATTAGTTGCCAAAGTGGAGAGGTCAAGTAGAAAGCTGTAAATATGTCTGCAGCTCTGGAATAAGTTCTAGATTATAGTTTTAAATTTAGAAGTCATCAACAAACATATAAAGTCATGGATAAATAAGATCACTTAAAAGGAAGAGAGATCTAAAATAAGAAAAGAAGAGGGCACTGAAGTCCCTGGGATTTCAGATTAAGGTACATGATTGTTTGGGGATTGGATACAGAGGAAGCAACTTCACTCACTCATACATAGGAAGAACTGGCAAAGAAAACCATAAAGGAGTAACTAGTGCAATAAAAATACTTGGCAATTTAACTCCCTTCTTCTTAGGATATACTTCTCCACTGGCTTTGGTGAAGATGAACATTTCTAGTTTTCCTTCATTGCACGAAGTAAGTAATTGGCTTTCAATAGGAAAAGGTAAACTTCTTCCATGAGAGGAACAAGATAGAAGTATGAATACTAACACAGCTAAGTTTAAAGATTTGGTTGAGGGAAGAAAATGTATTTTTTTCTGATGACTTGTGATCTCAGTGAAGCATGTGCTCAGTTGCTCAGTCAAGTCTGACTCTGTGACCCCATGGACTGTAGCCCACTGGGCTCCTCTGTCCATGGGATTTCCCAGGCAAGAATACTGGAGTGGGTTGCCATTTCCTTCTCCAGGGGATCTTCCTGACCCAGAGATCGAACCCACATCTCCCGAGTCTCCTGCATTGGCAGGGGGATTCTTTACCACTGCGCCATGAAGCATAAGGAGATGCAATAAACTAAGGGTAAAGATGGAAAGAGCTGGTGGAGAGAATCATTAAATAAGATTAAGCAGGAATGATCTGAGAAGGAAGATAAGAACCAAGATAGAATGATATTATGGAAACTTGAACAATGAAGAGTTTCAGATAGATGGAAGCAATCTGCGTTATCAAATGTTTTCTGGAAGCTCATTGACGTAAAGAAAAGATTTTACATCAGAAAGTTATTCTTAATGAAAGCAGATGCAGCAAAGTGGTAAACTAAGAAACCTGTGGGAAGTGTGCAAGATAAGGGTATAGAAACTGCTAGGGAGGACAGATTTTTCAAGATTTGTCAAGAAAAGAAGAGAAGTGAAAATAGCAAGAAAAAGTGACTTCTTTTAAGGAGAGCTTTATTTTATTTTATTATATTTCACTTTTGCTAGTTTTATTGAAAAGTACTTGACATGTTTGAGCATGTGATTGTAGGAAAGTATCCAGTAAAGAAGGAGAGGTTGAGAAGAGAGAAAGGAGAATGGATAATTGATGAAGCAAAGTCCTGGGGGAAACTACCTGGGATGAGGTCAAGAACACAGGTGGAATTGACTGTAAATTTGACACTGCGGTTACAGACTATTCTAAGAACATTTATAAAAGAAGTTTGACCTCTTGACATTTTCTGACACTCCCTACTGAATAGAACCATAATGTATTTTGTATTCTTAAAGGTATTCATTAATATTTCAATGTTTTTTATGTTTTAAGTTGTCTTACAGAAAATTGCTTAAGTAGCTCCTTATCCCTCTCAAATTTATTCAAAAAGGCATGTAACGGACTCTTCTTTAAATATCTCTTCTTTAATTAGTATTTCTTTTCTATTTCTTATTTATGTCATGAAGAATTAAATATTAACATATTGTCTATGATTTAACTTAGAGTGAATATAAATGGTATTCCAGGGAAAAAAAAACTGACTTCAATTTTACTTGCTACGCCTCTGCTGAATACCTCATTAGTGCTTTAATTCATGCAGAAAAGGTTAAAATGTACTGAAAGTGACAATTTCTAAATGAAAAGCACTGTGCTTCTGGTTCACTGTTGCAGTAAAGTGCAATCATTCTAGGCAAAAGAAAGTGCTAGAGAAGAGTTGTCAGAGTTAGTAGTTGAGTTGAGTTACCATATGACCCTTTCAGAGGCAGGGACATTGGAACCTAGGTACCCTGGATGAAGATGATCACATCATTTCTTTGGGAAATAGATGAATCAGGCAGGAGAGGATATTGTAATGTCTACTTTCACAGGCTTCTTTAGAACTTCTGTACAACTGAAATATCACTTCTTGGAGACTGTAATATTGTGTGGGTTATGAATGCAAATTAAAATGAAGAATTGAGAGGATAAATGTTTTCATTCTTCATATCATTTGTTCTTTGGTTAGTTGCTTGTGTTGGCAACAGAGGATCTTCTGAAGAGATTATCAGAATAACTGATGATGTGTGAATAGCCCCATTTGTATGTTTAAGAAACAAAAACCCTTCTCTTTACAGTCACATTTTTACAGTTATCATATGAGGATTACACACATATATATGGAAACCAGAGAATCCAATCCCCCAAAATATTTTCTTTTTTTAAAAAATTATTATTATTATTTATTTTTTTTTCTTTAAAATAGTGTATTCATTTTGCCATACACTGACATGAATCTGCCATGGGTGTACATGTGTATTTTCAAGTTGAATTATCTCTAGCTGGCCCATGTACACAAAGCCATTGTATTTTCTCTCTTAGAATTGTTTGTCATTGACTCCTGATTATAGATGAACTAATTCAGTTAAAAGTCAATACTATAATTATAATGAATTTTATATTATAATGCATTTCTTGTTTTTATGCATTTTTCTAGATATTTTCTCCAAATATTTCATTTTCACGAATATTTACTTAACTAAAAAGTTACCTTTCACGTTCTAGACTATGGATCCAAATGAGTTTTCATGGCTGCCCTGGAGGTAGATAGAGGAGCAGAAACCCTGGAAAGTTATGTTGGGAACACATGCCCTTCCTGATTGCTGTTTATAGTGTTTGGTTAAGCTGACAATATTCTGTTTTAGGCAGCTCAATTGATATAAATTAGAGGCTGATTTTATCATATGGACAGCTATGCCATGAAACATATTACATTATTTTAAAAATAGCATTGTAATATGTCTTAATAAGGAAATCATGCTAGGTTTCTGGATAAAAGGAAATTATGCAGATGCAGCTATGGCTATTGTCTTCATGTGCAAAGACATCTTTTAACAAAAGTGTATGTTATGTTGGGCTTCCCTGGTGGCCCACATGGCAGAGAATCCTCCTGCCAGTACAGGAGACGAGGGTTCAATCCCTGGGTGGGGAAGACCCCCTGGAGGAGGACATGGCAACTCATTCCAGTATTCTTGCCTGGAAATCCCATGGACAGAGGAGCTTGGCAGGCTATAGTCCATGGGGTCACAAGGAGTTGGACACAGCTGAGTGGCTAGCACTTTCACTTACACGTTCATATATTATGTTGATATAGAACTTTGCAGTTTTCAAAGCACTTCACATACATTTGATGCTTTTACCACAGCTGTGGGATATAGGGATCTGGGCATTAAAAAGTAGTAAGCCAAGTCAGAATCTAGAAAGCAAAGTGTATGTTCAGTAGAGATGGTTCATATCCAAATAAGAAAGCTGAGGTAATCGAGTACGAATTCCTTTGTGCAAGCAATTTTACTTCTAGGAATTTCTCTTACAGAAACAGTCTTTGCTTTGGGGAGATCATTGACCAAAGATGAAGTAAGATCCTCCTTTTTTTTTAACCAGGCCAGATATTAAGTAGTAGGTTTTATTTATAAAACAGTGAGTCAATGTTTCAAAACTTGAAGAAACAGACATTAGGTAGATAGATTTTTCCCAAATAAGTAACTTTAATATACACTCAGGATAACCTTATAATAATCAGATATTGCCCTCAGTGTTTTTCAGACCTCTTCTGGTGTGATTATTTTTTCTTCTTAAATAGTTTCAAGTGTCCAAACTCAGGTGTAATCACTCTAAATTTACATGCTCACTTATATGAAAAACAGACTGAAAGATATTTTTCCATATCTGCATAATGGGACACAAGTTGCTAAGTATGTCCCCTTCTTTCAGTGTCCTGAAAACCTTCCTTATATTCAGGATGATTAAGAAAAAATCCAGTGAAAACTTCATTCAATCAATGGGAGCCCTGAGGGGTGAACTTCTTATGTTTGCTTACAGAAATATTGCAGTTTTCAGGATGTGAAATATTTCAAATATGTAATCTGTCTTTCCCTTCTCCTTTTATAAATTATCTCATAGGACATGTAAACATCTCAATTTTTCTATACTAAGCTCAACTGACAATTTATTAAATCCTTATGTTCACATACAGAAGAAGCATTGTCACGTGGCAAATAGCCAAGGTTTTGGCGTACAGAGGCAATATTATCCACTTTGACTCCTTGGCACTCATATAGTTATGCAAGGATAACACACACACACACACACACACACACACACACACACAATTACAAACACTGAAATTAATATCATTGTGTTCTTATTTATCCAGATGTTGGATGCAGTCTGATTTGCAATAGTAAACATTGATATCAGTCTAAATATTTGTAAATAGGGGCTGCAATAAATATAACAGAGCATATAGGTAAATGGAACACAATAAACCTAAAATAATAAATCTACATGTACTGAAATGAAAAGATGTTCACAATGAGCTAAATGATATTTTATAAGAAAAATACATCCATATATTTATGGAAATATGTACAATAAAAAGTGGTTATCTAGTTACCGTGATTTTATAGAACAACTTACAAGCCCACATAAGATAATTCTTACAAATGTCTTTATAACACATGTACATTTTCTTACTAAGAAAAAAGTAAATATATTTTCTTGAAGTAATATGAAGAGGAAATTGAAGAATAGCTATATAATTTTACCTACATAAAATATGTACATATATGTTTATCTGTGAATGAAAATACTGAAAGGATACATGGCTAATTTGCAATAGTGATTCTGTATTTCTAGTAAGTGGTAGATTTATGGTAGAAATTCCAGTCTTTATACCATTTGAATGTTTTACAACCATTATGCATTTCAGATTAATCTGTACATAGTGATCTTAGCTAATACACAGATTCAGTCATTTTTATTATATAGTAGTATTCTCTAGGCAACGGCAACTCTCTCCTCCTGTCAATTTATACTCATTAGAGAAATATGATGCTCTAATATTCTAAGGACTTGGATAACATTCTAAAATAATACAAGTAGTAATTAAAATGTATTGCCACTTCTGAAGAATAGTAAAACAATTTCCATTATTTTGAAACTTGCTTCAGAGCGTAGAATTTGTTCTTTAACAGTTAATATATTTTTTAATATTTTTTACTATTTTTGTCATAAAAATGATGCAAAGAGAATGATTAAAATATGTGCTTTAGTAAATAATCAAGAAGATATTGGATGAATAAATATGATGTATTTTAATGAGAGTCACTTCTGATAACTAAAATCCTGATTCTCAGATTTAAAATAAACTTGATAAAATGGAATCCTTACAATTTTCAGTAAAAGTGAAAGTGTTAGTCGCTCAGTTGTGCCCAACTCTTTGGGACCCCATAGACTGTAGCCCACCAGGCTCCTCTGTCCATGGGATTTTCCAGGCAAGAATACTGGAGTGGGTTGCCATTTCCTTCTCCAGGGGATCTTCCTGACCCAGGGATTGAACCCAGGTCTCCTGCACTGCAGGCAGATTCTTTACTATCTGAGCTACCAGGGAAGCCCACAAATTTCAGTATCTTAATTCTATTTACTTTGATTTTATATTTATTATAAAAGCAAAGATATTTGATAAACAACAGGGACCTACATTATAGTACAGGAAATTATATTCATTGTCTTATAATAACCTACAATGGAAAGAATCTGAAAAAGGATTATATATATATATGTATATGTATATATATGTGTGTATGTATGTATATATATACTTACATATATGTGCGTGTGTGCTAAGTCGCTTCAGTTGTGTCCGACTCTGTGCAACCCCATGGACTGTAGCCCACCAGGCTCCTCTGTCCATGGGATTCTCCAGGCAAGAAAACTGAAGTGGGTTGCTATGCCCTCCTCCAGGAGATCTTCCCCACCCCAGAATCCAAACTGCCACTGTTAAGTCTCCCGCATTTGTGGTTGGGTTCTTTGTCACTTTCGCCACCTGGTGGCTGAGATGGTAAAGAACCTGTTTGCCAATGCCAGAGACAAGAGATGTGGGTTCGATCCCTGGGTCAGGAAGATCCCCTGAAGGAGGGAAAGGCAACCCACTCCAGTATTCTTGCCTAGAGAATTCCATGGACAGAGGAGCCTGGTGGGCTACAGTCCATGGGGTCACAGAGAGTCAGACACGACTGAGTGACTAACACACACACACACACACACCAGGGATGGGGAATACATGTAAATCCATGGCTAATTCATTTCAATGTATGACAAAAACCACTGCAATGATGTAAAGTAATTAGCCTCCAACTAATAAAAATAAATGGAAAAAATAAATAAATAAAATAAAAACTAAGAAATTTGACTTAGATTGGAAAAAAATTAAAAGAATGATTGAACAGACAATATCATAAATAAAATCAGAAAAAACTACTTCACTTTATCCAACCTTTGGAAACAATTATGGAATATCAAACTTGTACATGCAGGTGAAACAGAATAAATGTATCTTATTTTCAGGTCAAGCAAAAAATAATCAGCTGGTTTTTGTTTGTTTTTTTTTTTCTTCTTAACTCTGGTGTTCTGTGGTCCTTTCTGATAGCCCACTGATGCCACCTAGTACTATCTCTCAGTGGAAAAAAACTGACCTTAGAAAAATAAATTCTATTTTATATCTGTGAAAAGTAAAAGGATATTTTTTATTTATCCAAATAAATAAAAATGGTATATTTTTATACCATTATATTTATTTTTAGTGGTATATTTATTTAAACTTTGCCACACTTGAACACATATCATAGCAGTACTAATAATGAAACCAGGTTAAAGCTTAGTTGATTAACTGAAGGAAGAAGTGTATATCATATAATTCCTTGTTGTGTAATTAAATAGACATTTCTATATAAATAACATGAAGGGTGCCCTTTAGATGAAGTTTAATTATCTCAAAAATAGCTGCAATTACTGTCATTAAATTTTTTTAGTGAAAAATAAGTTTATGGGAAATCATAAGACTATGATTATTAAACATGATCAAGCTATCAGAAAATGTTTTTAAAATGATACCTAAGAATTAATCAGTGAAATCTAAGGTAACTTGGCATATATACACTATACTATTTATAAGTGGGTTTTTGTTTGTTTTTAATGTTTTTCCATTTGTTTTCTGTAAAGGATATATAGGAAAGTAAGTTTAAATATTTTTAGTCTTTGATGGCCTATCAAAATTGTTATTTTTCACAGAAACTCACATGATAATAGGATCATATTTCATTTTCCTTAATTAAATTAACTAAATTATAACACAAGCACATTACTTTTGGTTGGGAAAGTCAAGTAACTTTCAAAATTAATGGACATGTACTATTTTTCAGTTTATTGTCATTTTACTGAAGGCTAGGACCATGTTGAAATAGTTTCTAAAATCAAGACCTTACACATTGTTTATAAATTTTTTCTCCTCAAGCAGATCTAATAGCAAAGAAGTTGATATATATCCCCTAGAATTCTGGGGGGAAACTAGGCCAAAACAGCTCACAACAAGTTCATTGTTTTCTTAAATCTTTAGTGTCCTCTGAAAAATGCACATGGATTTTACATTCTATTCCATGATATGCATTTATTTAAATAAAAATGAAGATTTCTTTCAACTGAATTTTGGAGATAAAACTGATGTTCCAGAAAGATGTACTCATATTTATATTTTGAGTTTGCATAACTTTGTGTGGAAGTTAAGTTTGAGAAACACAGTGCTATAGAACGTCAGGGCCTATATTTGAGACTGAAAAGATGGGGTACCATGTAATTTCTCTCTAGATGTATAGGAAAAAGAAATTAATGTAACATTTAATTTGAGCCTGGGAAAAAAAGTCCTCTACTTAACACTACTAGTGTGAAACACTTACATTGAGGCAACCTATTAATTTTTGGTCATTTCAATATTGTCATAAAGTATTTATTGTTATTTTTAACCAAACCTGAGTCCTTGTATTTTTGACTTATTTTGATATTAGTTCTGTTCTCAGTGTCAATACTCCTAAAAGCATAAATCCCAAAGTTAAACTACCTATGAGTGTTCTTAAAGATGAAACAAACTTTAATATATGTTGAAATATGAGCGTGCCCTTTTCCCTTCTGTAATGTGTGTGTGTGGTGGGGAGGGGAGAAAGGGAGTGAGAATTACCTAGATCTACTCTTGAGGTAAACAGAATGAATGTATGACCAAGCTCCAAAAAACAGTCTCTTATATGGCAATGATGTAAGTCAAAATAAACACTGTTCAATTGTTAAAAACAAGTAAACACAAAATCATCCATCTGCTTGGGGATATATATATTTGTAGTTAATTCATCTTAATGGACTCAAGTAGTTCTAGCTAATCAAACATTCTGTAGGAAGTGTACAGATACTCTGTTACTGTCAGAATTGGTGCCTAGCACTCTCTTTCATTATAAATTTCCTAGTCAAAATTGGCTCCTTTTGAGCAATAACATACAAAGCATATAAAAGAAATATGAGAAAAATGTTCAATTAGTAGAAGTAATAACAAACTGTTACTTATTTAGTACTTAATATGTGTCAGACGTAGTGCCAGGGCTTTAGATAAATTATTTTATTTAATCATGACAACACCCACAGACTGATTATCTTTGTCCCGGTGGAATAGATGAGAAATTGAAATGCAGAGAAAATAAAAGGTTTATCTAAGGTTACATAGCTAGATGATACTTGGTGAAAACAGGGTTGAAACAAGACTTGGCTTCTTAAATTCTTTATCTCAATAATTTATCTAAAAATTAATAGTTGTTCCATTGATTGAAGAGATTAAAGCTACCTCTTATTATGTCCCTTTTTCTTTTTTTATACTTTCCAAATTTATGTTAAGTCTATATTACATGTATAAATATCAAAATATTCTAAAATTCTGTATTATTTACTTCCCTGCCTATCACATGAGAGTCTTATAGTAGTTGTATATTGTTTTAGTCTCTACGTTAATATTTTTTGAAATTAACTCTTCTCTATTCCATGTGTCTTTAGAGCTAACATTTAGGGCCTTCCCTGGTGGATCAGATGGTAAAGAGGTATCATTTATGGTGTCACAGGTTCCTTGTCTCAGGTATAGACTTTTCACTAAAGTCTAGCTAATCAATATATTCCATCTCACAGATAATAGCAGTTGGTCCAGAATTTGGTCATATTGTCCAGAGTCCTTTCCTGGAATTTATACTATGACTCTAGAATAAAGGAGCTTCTTTCCACTGTGATGTTGGGAGAATATAAATATGAGGCTACTGGTGGCTATCTTCCTTGTAAGATGGAGAGGACTTGTCTATAAAAGAGGGGCTCTGCTGGTTGCTCAGACAGTAAAGAATTCACCTACCAATGCAGGAGATGCAAGAGACATGGGTTCAATCCCTAGATTGGGAAGATCTCCTGAAGAAGAAGAAAATGGCAACCCACTCCAGTATTCTTGCCTGGAGAATTCCATGGACAGAGGAGCCTGGCAGGCTATAGTCCATGGGGTTGCAAAGAGTCAGACATGACTGAGTGACTCACACACACACACACACACACACACACACACACACACACAGAGGGTGTGTTGAGAGAGTCCTTGTCTATAAAATGAAGTCAAGTAGATGGAAACGGATGGGAAGTGGTTGTCTTAGTGATAGTGAGCACTAGTTTCAGTCCTTAAAGTTCTTGCTGCTCCCCCTTGTTCACTGTTCTTGCTTCATCTCCTTGCCTTATTCTGGGGTTGAGTCTAGGAGTTTATTATTATTAATATTAAAGATCCTCAATTGATTATGATGACTGGCTATGTGTGGCAATTATGGGACATGTTAATAATCCATCCTTTTGTGTTTTTTTCCATTTTGGTTTTTGATCAATGTCAGTTTTTCACTAAATATTTTCTCTGAAATGCTAGTTTCTCAAATACTCTATAGCAAAAAAAGGTTTTTCAGTGTTCATTAAAGGGTCTGAAAAGTCTTTCAGTAAAACTGATTAATTGTTGCACCCAGCATTTCTTAATTCTTACAAATTTGACATAACTCATCCCCAGATAAACATAACTTCCATATCCAGAAGTCTTCTGCAGACTCCCTTGCACTTACAACCCCTCCTAGAATAACCACTATCCTAACTTCTAACTCTATAGATTTATTATGCCTTTTGGAATGGACCACAGGTCCAGGTTCATTAGAAAATTACAGTTCACAGAATTATTCTAAATGTTCAAGTTGAAGAAACTCAATATTCTTCTTTAAAGTTTCATGAACTTTCTGGTTGTACAATCTTGGCCAAATTGTTTAACCTCTCTGACCCTCAACTTCTTCAACTTTACCATGGAAATAATAATGCTATCTATCTCATAGATTTGTGAATAGTAAATATTTTAAGCATATAGATGTATATTATTTACATCTATCTATGCAAATTTTGGGGTTGTTTTTGTTTTACTCACTACCAAAGATATATCTTCTATTAGTTACCATGCCCACCATACTCATTTTGAGCTCCCCACACACCTCTTCCCCTCTGGTAACCACTACTCTGTTCTCTGTATCTATCTGTTTGTTTGTTTTGGTGGTACTGTGTGGCATGTGGGATCTTAGTTCCCCAACCAGGGATCAAACCTGTGCAGCCTGCCTTGGAAGCACGGAGTGTTAACCACTGGACCACCAGAGACATCCCTCTATCTGTTTTTGTTTGGTTTGTTCACTTCTTATGTTTTTGTTTGTTTATCAGCTTTTTATATTCCACATGTTAGTCCTTCTCTGTCTGACTTATTTAATATAACACCCTAAACATCTATCCATGTTGTCACAAATTATAAGATTTCAACTTTTTATGGCTGAATAATATTTCATTGTTCATATACATAGAATTTCTTCCTTTAAGAATGCTAATAATTTGTTATATATATATATGTGTGTATATATATATATATTTTTGTGTTCCTATGTTAGTTATACATACACACACATATATATAGGTGCTCCTGTGTTAGATACATATATATTAATCATGGTTATTTATTCTTGATAAATTGCCCCTTTAATATTATATACTGTCGATCTTTGTGTCTTGTCACCCATTTTAGGCTTGAAATCTGTTTTGTCTGATATGGGTATAGCTACATCCACTTTCTTTTGGCTGCCATTTGCCTGGAGCATCATCTTCCTTCCCTTTACTTTTAACCTATGTTTGTCTTTAGAGCTAAGGTGTGTCTCTTGGAGGCAGCATATATTTACTTCTTGTTTCTTAATCCACACAGGCATCCTGTGTCTTTTGAGTAGTGAATGAAATCCTTTTATATTTATGGTGCCTACTGACAAATGAGGACTTAGTATTGCCATTTTAGTTCCTGTTTTCTGCTTGTTTTTCCTTGTATTTCTGTGTGCCAGTTTGGTCTGGTCGTTTTCTATAGTGTCCTGGATTTCCTCTTTTTTATGTTTTATGTCTCTGCTCTATGTTTATGTTTTGTGGTTATTATGAGGTTTGTATAAAACATCTCATAGATAAAGTTCTCCTTTTTCTGCTTATAGCATCTCATCCTCATTTACTTATACAAATTCTTTTCTTTTCTCATTCTCCTTTAATGTTTTTGTTGTCTCAAATTACTTCTTTTTCTGTTGTAAGGTTGTTACCTGAGATAGCTATAATTATTTTTGTTTTCTTTTTAAAAAAAAAGAACTGTTCTGAGTAGAATTTTTCCGGTTCTATTTATCACCCAACTCAAAGTTTTGTGTAGTTTTACAGCTTTGTTTCTGGTAGATGTTCAGTTCAGTTCATTCGCTCAGTCATGTCCGACTCTTTGTGACCCCATGAACTGCAGCACATCAGGCCTCCCCTGTCCATCACCAACTCCTGGAGTTCACCCAAACCCATGTTCATCCAGTCGGTGATGCCATCCAGCCATCTCATCCTCTGTCGTCCCCTTCTCCTCCTGCCCTCAATCTTTCCCAGCATCAGGGTCTTTTCCAGTGAGTCAGCTCTTCGCATCAGGTCACCAAAGTATTGGAGTTTCAGCTTCAACATCAGTCCTTCCAATGAACACCCAGGACTGATCTCCTTTAGGATGGACTGGTTGGAAATCTCCTTGCAGTCCAAGGGACTCTCAAGAGTCTTCTCCAACACCACAGTTCAAAACCATCAATTCTTCAGTGCTCAGCTTTCTTTATAGTCCAACTCTCACATCCATACATGACCACTGGAAAAACCATAGCCTTGACTAGATGGACCTTTGTTGACAAAGTAATGTCTCTGCTTTTTAATATGCTACCTAGGTTGAAGAGGGCCTTTTAATGTCTCTTATAAGGCAAATCTAGTATGGATGAACTTTATCAGCTTTTGTTTCTCTTGGAAAGTCTTTATTTCTCTTTCATATCTGAATGATAACTTTGCTTGATAGAGTATTCTTGGGTGATGGTTTTTATCTTAGTATTTTCAGAATGTCATTCCACTTCCTTCTGGCCTGCAGAGTTTCTACATAGCTCAGTTGGTAAATTATCTGCCTGCAATGCAGGAGACCTGGGTTCAATTCCTGGGTCAGGAAGATCCCCTGGAGAAGGAAATGGAAACCCACTCCAGTATTCTTGCCTAGAGAATCCCATGGACAGAGGAGCCTGACAGGCTACAGTCTACAGGATCACAAGAGTCGAACACAACTTAGCAACTAAACCACCACTGAGAAATCAGCTAATACCCCAATGGGGATTCCTTTATACGTTACTACCCCATTTGCCCTAGCTGCCTTTAAAATTCTTTCTCTGTTATTGACTTTTTACAACTTTAATATTATGTGTCTTAGAGGTCTTTCTGCATTGAGATCATTAGGTGCTCTCTTAGCTTCATAGAGTTGTATATCCAGTTACTACCCAAAATTTGTAAAGTTCTCAGCTTTTATTTCATTAAATAAATCTCTCTGCTCCCTTCTCCCTCTCTTTTCCTACGAGGATACCCATTATCCTAATTTTGCCCTTCCTAAAAGAATCAGGTACCTCTTGTAGAATTTCCTTACTTTTCTATATCTTATTTCTCTTCTACTTAGATCATGCCTAGATTTCTATCTTCGTGCTTACTAATTCTTTCTTCCATATGATTTGCTATATTTCCAATGCTTTTGAATGCATTTTTTACCTCAATTATTGAATTCTTCAGCTTCACAATTTCTGTTTGGCTCTTTTCAGAGTTTCAATCTCTTTGGCAACATATTCCTTCTATTCATTAATTTTATTGCTAGGCTCATTATATTGCCTTTCTGAGTGTTCTTGTATCTCACTGAATTTCTTCATGACACCTACTTTAAATTCGCTATCAGTTAAATCATAATATTCCATGACTTCTGAAAAACTATCTTTTTTTGGTGGTGGTATAGCATAACTGTGGTTCTTCATGGTACTTGAGTTGTTCCCCAGTTGGTCTATTTGAAGTTAAATGACAGGTTAGAAGTTAGTCTTCTGTTTTCTGGTAGGTGGTGCTATAACACAAGATTTTGGTTTCTTTTACCTGTGCTACCTCTGTTTATACTTGAGAGTTGGCACTTTCCATCCTCCATCTTCTCTGTAAAAAGTATGACTGCATGCCTTCTTTGTTTCTTATTGTGTGCCTGCAGTTCTTGCTGCCTTGCTTCTGCCAGAATCACTGTCAACATTGGGCCCTTCCTTTGTGTTGGGGATCCCCTGAGACACAGGCTCTACCATGTGGGGAGGTGGCAGCAATGGGGAGGGAGCTCAGGTCATAAAAGTGCTTCTACTTTGTCTAGTGTTGTAAGGTTCACTCGCTTCCACCACTGCCAATGGCGGAGTGTGAGGGTGGGGTGGCAGGGGTGCCCTGACATCATAAGTGCCCCAATGGCTAGAGGGATGGAATCCTAGGCTCCACAGCCATTGCTGCCCAGTTACCTGTGGCTGCAGAAACTGGTGTGTTTGGGAGGCCAGGATCATGTATGCAGCTTCCCCTGCTACTACTGGGGTCTCTAAAACTGTGCGCTCAGCTGTAGTCAGGTCAGGATCGCAGGCACCAGTTTACCCAGGTTTAGAAGTACAGACATGTGGAATTCTCAGGCATCCTCTTGTGTTGAGCAGAGGCACTTTTGTTGAGTTGTGGATATTTTACTCATTGCAATATTGAAAGAAGGAGATAAAGGTAAATTTTCACTCTGCGGTGTTTCTGGCCTCACCACAAATCTACTGTTAAGAAACAGAATGTTTTAAATTTTTTCAAATAAAAAATACTGTTTTTATTGAACCTCATTATAAACATTAACATAATGAATATCATGTTCTTGAATGATCGAGTCGCCTGTCATACATGCATTTTTTGGTTACAGTGATTAATTCTGGAGTGTTTGCAAGTTTATCTTATGTATTATGGTGATTTAAAAATTCCTCACACTGACATGGAAGTATGTCAATAATTTGTCAGCACATTCATGACTCACATAGAGTTCTACATGAAAAGCCATTGGTAATTTTCAAACATTTTAGAAAAGGTCTAAAAAAATCAATTAACCATGAAAGTGGCTTTTGATTCTTTACAAGTTTTAATATTTTTTAATTGCATTAGAATATGACTTTCTATCATTTTTAAGTAATAGTTTTTGAGAATTCATATAGGAATCTGTTTAATGTTGAACCAGTCAATTGTGCCATGTATGGTTCTAATGGACTAGTTCAAAATTGGGAAAGGAATACATCAAGGCTATATGTTGTCAACATGCTTCCTTGTGACTGTGCTAAGTCACTTCAGTCATGTCAGACTCTTTGTAATCGTTTGCACTGTAGCCCACAAGACTTCTCTCTCCATGAGATTCTCTAGGCAAGAATATTGGAGCAGGCCTCCTCCAGGGGATCTTCTCGACCCAGGAATAGAGCATGCGTCTCTTCTGTCTCCAGCTTCGGCAGGTGAGTTCTTTACCACTAGTGCCACCTGGGAAGCCCATATAAGTTTAGTTCAGTTCAGTCACTCAGTTGTGTCTGACTCTTTGCGACCTCATGGACTGCAGCACACCAGACTTCCCTGTCCATCACCAACTTCCCAGAGCTTACTCAAACTCATGTCCATTGAGTCAGTGATACCATCCAACCATCTCATACCTCTGTTGTCCCCTTCTCCTGCCTTCAATCTTTCCCAGCATCAGGATCTTTTCAAATGAGTCAGTTCTTTGCATCAGGTGGCCAAAGTATTGGAGTTTCAGCTTCAGCATCAGTCCTTCCAATGAACGTTCAAGACTGATTTCCTTTGGATGGATTGGATGGATCTCCTTGCTGCCCACGGGACTCTCAAGAGCTTTTTCCAACACCACAGTTCAAAAGCATCAATTCTTCGGTGCTCAGCTTTCTTTATAGTCCAACTCTCACATCCATACATGACTACTGGAAAAACCATAGTTTTGACTAGATGGACTTTTGTTAGCAAAGTAATGTCTCTGCTTTTTAATGCTGTCTAGGTTGGTCATAACTTTTCTTCCAAGGAGTAAGTGTCTTTTAATTTCATGGCTGTAGTCACCATCTGCAGTGATTTTGGAGCCCCCCAAAATAAAGTCTGTCACTGTTTCCATTGTTTCCCCATCTATTTGCCATGAAGTGATGGGACCCAGATGCCATGATCTTAGTTTTCTGAATGTTGAGTTTTAAGCCAAATTTTTCACTCTCCTCTTTCACTTTCATCAAGAGGCTCTTTAGTTCTTCTTCGCTTTCTGCCATAAGGATGGTGTCATCTGCATATCTGAGGTTATTGATGTTTCTCACAGCAATCATGATTGCAGCTAGTGCTTCATCCAGTCCAGCATTTCTCATGATGTACTGTGCATATAAGTTCAATAAGCAGGTGACAATATACAGCCTTGACTCCTTTCCCTATATGGAACTAGTCTGTTCCATGTCCAGTTCTAACTGTTGCTTTCTGACCTGCATACAGGTTTCTCAAAAGGCAGGTTAGGTGGTCTGGCATTCCTATCTCTTTAAGAATTTTCCACAGGTTGTTGTGATCCACACAGTCAAAGGCTTTGACATAGTCAATAAAGCAAAAGTAGATGTTTTTCTGGAACTCTCTCTTTTTCGATGATCCAGTGGATGTTGGCAATTTGATCTCCAGTTTTTTTTCCTCTGCCTTTTCTAAATCCAGCTTGAACATCTGGAAGTTCACAATTCATGTACTATTGAAACCTGACTTGGAGAATTTGAGCACTACTTACTAGCATGTGAGATGAGTGCAATTGTGTGGTAGTTTCAGCATTCTTTGGCATTGCCTTTCTTTGGGATTGAAATGAAAACTGAGCTTTTCCAGTACTGTGGCCACTGCTGAGTTTTCCAAATTTGCTGGCATATATAGTGCAGTATTTTCACAGCATCATCTTTTAAAATTTAAAATAGCTTAACTGGAATTGAGACACTCAGAGGTGCTCAGACGGCTCAAGCAATCCTTGTGTGCACCAGGACCCAGAGACCCCACAGAGACTGAGACAAAACTGTATTTAAGTGTTTCCTGCAGAGGTATGGGTCAACAGTGGCCTGCTGCTGGGGAGGGGCTCTGGGTGCAGCAGACCTGGTTATGGCATAAGCCCTCTTGGAGGAGATCACCATTAACCCCACCTACCCAGGACTGGGAAACAGACTCTTGGAGGGCACAAACAGAACCTTGTGCACACCAGGACCCAGGAGAAAGGAGCAGTGACCCCACAGGAGACTGACCCAGACTTGCCCATGAGTGTCCAGGAGTCTCTGGCAGAGGCGTGGGTCAGTGGTGGCCTGCTGCAGAGTTGGGGGCGCTGAGTGCAGCAGTGCATGCATGGGACCTTTTGAAGGAGGTCGCCATTATCTTCATTACCTCCACCATAGTTTGGCCTCAGTCAAACAACAGGGAGGGAACACAGCCCTGCCCATCAACAGAAAATTGAATTAAAGATTTACTGAGCATGGCCCCGCCCATCAGAACAAGACCCAGTTTCCCCCTCAGTCAGTCTCTCCCATCAGGAAGCTTCCATAAGCCTCTTATCCTTCTCCATCAGAGGACAGACAGAATGAAAACC
This sequence comes from Odocoileus virginianus, assembly GCF_023699985.2. Taxonomy (NCBI): domain Eukaryota; kingdom Metazoa; phylum Chordata; class Mammalia; order Artiodactyla; family Cervidae; genus Odocoileus; species Odocoileus virginianus. The sequence continues at coordinate 2,406,237 of NW_027224264.1, read as the reverse complement.
ACAGTCACAGAAAACTAACCAATCTGATCACATGGACCACAGCCTTGTCTAACTCAATGAAACTATGAGCCATGCTGTGTAGGGCCACCCATGACACTTGAGTCATGCTGGAGAGGTCTGATGAAACGTGGTTTACTGGAGAAGGGAGTGGCGAAGCACTTCAGTATTCTTGCTTTGAGAACCTCACGAACAGTATGAAAAGGGAAGCCCATCTAGTAGTATAAATATAATAAAATTCATTATAATTTACTATAATAAAATGTAGTTTTATTACAATAATACCATAAAGGAGGATATTATACAATACCAAATATTTTAACAAAGTTCTTTTATGATATTGAAATTAAAATGAAATCAATCCAAGTTTGATTGTTTTAAGTTAAAATGTTAGTTTTAATTGTAGGGCAACCACAAAGAAAGTAACTTCATAAAATATCATAAAAGAGACAATAAGGAACTTAAAATAATTTGTTAGAAAATATAAATTTAACACACAAAAATCAATAATGGAGGAATGAAGGAGCAGAAAAATATAGAACATATAGACAACAAATAGAAAAATGGCAGAAACTAGTCTTACCTTATCAATAATTACAGTCAATACAAATGGGCTAAATACTGCAAGCAAAAGGCAGAGACTAGAAGAATGCATAAGAAAATCATGATTCAGCTATATATTGTATAAAAGAGAGACACTTTAGATTCAAAGACACAAGTAGTTTAAAAGTAAAAGGTTGGGAAAGTGAAAAAAAGAAAAAAGAAAGAAAAAATAAGATGAAGACTCTTAAGCCAAGAAAGCTGGAGTGACTATACAAATAATAAGGATAAAATAGACAATAAGATAAGAATCTGTACTAAAAATAAAAAGGATATTATGATAAAAGAGTAAACCCATTGATAATACATAATTACAAACTTACATGCATTTAATAGAATTTCAAAATAAATGAAACAAATCTGACAAAATTAAATGGAGAAATGGACAAATAATAATAATGGGTGATTTTAACACTGCATTTTAATGATTAATAATGAATAAAACAAGTAGGCAGAATATCAAGAAGGAAACACAGATTTAAAGAACATTACACATCATTTAGAACTAACAAACATCTATAGAACCTTCCACCCAACAATAACAGAACACACATTTTCTTAAAGGCACATGGAAAATTTTCATGGATAGAAATATTTTAGATCATAAAATAAGCCTCAATAAATTTAAAAGGATAATATTTGTGTATAAGTTGTATTCTCTGATCACATGGAATAAAACCAGAAATCATTAATTAAAAGAAATTTCAGAATTCACTAATATGTGAAAAGTAAAAAAAAACATTCTTAGATAACCAGTGATTCAAAAAAGAAATCACAAGGAAAATGGAAAGGAAAGCTATGAGATGAATGAAAATGAAAATACTACATAGCAAAATGTATGGCATACAGCAAAAGCAAAGCTTAGAAGGTTATTTGTAACTATAAACACCAATGTTAGGAAAGATGAAAGATGTCAATTAAATTATTTCAGTGTCCATGTTAAGAAACTTAAAAAAAAAAAAAAGAGCAAACCAAAGCCAAGAGGAAGGAATAGTTAATGAAATAGAAAACAAATAATAGATTTACCAATGAAAGCAAAAGTTGGTTTTTTGAAGAAAGCAAGAAAATTGACAAACTTTTAGCTTTAATGAACAAGAAGGAAAGAGGGTAATTTCAAATTACTTAAATCAAGTATGAAAAATTCCTATGAAAAAGGAAACATCAATAGAGACCTTATAGAAATAAGAATGGTTATAAGAGACTATTATGGTCAATTGAATTCCAAGTAATGGATAACTAAGACAAGATGGACATATTCTTTTTTTTTTGACATATTCTTAAAAACACATAAAATCCTGATATTGACATAAGAAGAAATAGAAAATATGAAAAGATGTATAACAAGTAAGGAGATAGAACAAACAAAAATGGGAAAACCTTACAGCAAAGAAAATTCTAGGCCCAATGAGTTTACTGGCAAATTCTGTCAAAAATTTGAAGAACACCAATATTTCACAGATTTTCCAAAAATTAGGAGAGTACACATCTCAGCTCATTCTCTGAGGTCAGTGTTAATCCTGATACTAAAACTGGACAAAGACATCACGTGAAAAGAAAATTTCAAAAAAAAAAAAAAAAACAAGAAAAGAAAATTTCAGATCAATATCCCTTATGAATATAGATGTAAAAATCTTCAATAAAATATTATCAAGCTGAATCCAGTAACATAAAAATGGGACTATACACCATGATCATTTGAGATTTATCACAGGAGTATGCAAGGTTAGCTCAACATTAAAAAAAAAAACTATCAATGCAAACATTATATAAATACAATGAAGGAAAAACATCAGGGAATCATCTCAATAAATGTAGAAAGAGCAATTGATACAATCTAACATCCTTTCATGATGAAAGCAATCAAGTTAAGAATAAAAGTAAATTTCTTCAACCTAATAAACACATTTAACAGAAAGCCAGAGTTAACATCATGCTTAATTGCAAAAGATTAAATGTTCTTCTCCTAAGGTCAGGACCCAAATAAAGGTCTCCACTCTCACTGCTTTCTTGTCAAAATTGTGCTTGAGGCTCCAACCAGAGCTATTGGCACCAAAAAGTTATAAAAGTGGTCACTGAATACAATGAAATAGGTATAGGTAAGTCAAAGTGATGGCACATTGGATCTTGGAGGTTATGTTAAGAATATTTGGATTTATTCTAAGAATGTTGAGAATATAGAAGAAAGTAATGGCATTTAATAGAGAAGACATTCTTTTGCACTTTACTATTCAAAACTATTAGGCATTTATTTTAATTGTAGGTAGCCACAAGCTTAAATTCTAAAATATTGAAATAATTTAAATTTTAAACTGACATTTCTGATTATGTGCCCATCAGAATATAGGTTTAAAATCTGATTTGACTCAAAAATATTCAACATAGATTTCTCTTTTTGTCACTCCTCGAAACATATTGAAGTGTGAAAGAAAAGTCCCTGGGAAATTCTCACCTCCTCATTTCAATTTAAATTGAAAATGCAATGCATAGTCAGAGAATATCTGCTGTGATTGTTTTTTCATCCTGTGCCCAGAATTCTCCATTGAATACTATACTGCGAAGTTTAACACCGGTAGGCTTAGTACTGCCTTGGGCTTTATTACTGAAATACGAAATACCTGCCTGGCACTGATCCCTGGTCAAGGCCTGTATTTGTGTGTGTGTGTGTGTGTGTGTGTGTGTGTGTGTCACTGTGGGCCCAAGGATTTTCAGGGAGCTTTGTTTCTGATTTTCAGCATTGTTTATTGTTAACACTGAGATTGATGACTGGCACCTGATCTCAGGGAGGACACAAGGGTCTTTGATACTGAGTTGATAACACAGCAAAAATGGGTCTTCAAAGGGAGCATAGTTGAAATTTGAGTTCAGTCGTTTCAGAGCGAATGCCATGAGATGATCTTTTATTGTGATTCATTTATTAACTTTAATGTGGTGTGTATACTGTATCATACTTCTGCAATAAACCATATGTTTATAAGAATTGTCATTTTGGGCCCTACTCGTATTCTTTAACAATGGAACCCTATCTAACTGCCACTTTCAGTACAGATACCTGTTTTCTATTGCCTGATTTTGAACTGTTCAGTGTAATTTACAGGCCCTTCCCAAAAGCCCTAATTTCTCTCTCCAAACATGTGTCCCTCCCGCTGACCCCTCACTCAATATAATTTTATTTTTTCCTTTGTATTTTCACAGAAAGTGATTCATCCTGTCATTGTAATAGTACTGAGTTGAATCATGACTAGCTGTATAATATTTTTGTATCCAGTATCGTTAAAACATTGTCTGAAATACAGTAAGTGCTCAACAAACTTTGGATGGATAGATGCATGAATGCAAAATTGTCCTTACGTTTGGCCATACTGATCTTGAAATAACATTTCTCTAACAAATGGCATAATGTGACAAATAAAAATGTATTTATAGAAATTATGAAAGCATAAAATAAAATAATATTTCTGATTATCTACTTGACCTTGCTAGTGTTCATAACTGGTTCTATTACCAGCTAATTCTATCCCATTGTTCATTTATTACCATAATTTAACTTGGTCATCACATATAGCAGAAGGCTTCATTGAACTGCAGTCAAAGTATAGCTCTAAATGTGTCAGGGGTAGTTAAATGAATTATAATGTGATATTGGCCAGAGAGGGGCTCAGCCTAAAAAATACTGAATGGACAGTTAGCTGATCTGAAAGGAGAATACAATGGAAATTTTAAACAATTCACTGATAATCACCCAGGAGGAATTTGGAAAGTATGCTTTTGTAGATAACGTTCACAAAAAAATATTTTAAATTAATGCTTGAAAACCTTCAGCCAAATTTGTTTTAATCCTTATAATATGCAGAATAGTACAGTTTTCTTTAACAGTCAGCCCTTGCATCAGGCTTTCATGTTCATGTAAAATACTAAAATGGAAAAGAAATTTCTACAGTCACTTTTGTAAGAATAACTTCAGTACATTAACCTGGCCAAGAAGTGACAAACTCAGCCAATGAATACACTCTTGGAGTTATGAATTGATACAATCATTGATCAAGAAGCTGTGCTCCATTAAAAAGTGTCTTTTCTTTCCATCCCACAGCAATCTGATTTTTAAACTAATGGAGCTATTGACAGTAAAAGAGTTCACTCTCTGCAAAACAACAGTAACAACAACAAATATGTTTGCAAACAAACTACTATGTTCAGTTATTATAAAAATTAAGTGTTGTTGCAGAAAGCTATATAATAGGCTACTGTGCCAATAAAATTGAACAGGTTCTATCCATAAATCAAGGGCTTGCTGATAAAATGTTACTTTTTAATCTTGAGTTAACTCGGGTGTTTTTATTGTATTAACATGACATTTTGAAAACTACAGTTCAGTTATTACTAAGTACAGACCTTGTGGTTTTCACAGTGTGTTCCACAGAAATATGCACATACCTTTTCCCTCTGAATCCCTGAAAAACAGTAGTTTAATTTCAGCTTTATCTTCAGTAATTTAATGATGCTATTACTCAATACACAGGAGAATAGAGTGTGTGTGGGAGTTTGGGGGGGCATATTGCTACTTCTCTTTCTTTCAAGTAATAGGGAATAACATGTCAAAGTCCTGAATATGTATTCTTTAATACATGCATCATATATATACTACCCAATCAGTTCAGTTCAGTCACTCAGTCACGTCCGACTCTTTGCAACCCCATGGACTGCAGCACGCCAGGCCTTCCTGTCCATCACCAACTCCCAGAGCTTGCTCAAACTCATGTCCATTGAGTTGGTGATGCCATCCAACCATCTCATCCTCTGTCGTCCCCTTCTCCTCCTGCCTTCAATCTTTCCCAGCATCAGGGTCTTTTCCAATGAGTCAGTTCTTCACATCAGGTGGCCAAAGTATTGGAGCTTTAGCTTCAGCATCAGTCCTTCCAATGAATATTCAGGGTTGATTTTCTTTAGGATGGACTGGTTTGATCTCCTTGCAGTTCAAGGGACTCTCAAGAGTCTTCTCCAACACCACAGTTCGAAAGCATCAGCTCTTCAGCACTCAGCTTTCTTTATGGTCCAGCTCTCACATCCATACATGACTACTGGAAAAACCATAGCTTTGACTAGATGAACCTTTGTTGGCAAAGTAATGTCTCTGTTTTTTAATATGCTGTCTAGGTTGGTCATAGCTTTTCTTCCAAGGAGCAAGTGTCTTTTAATTTCATGGCTGTAGTCACCATCTGCAGTGATTTTGGAGCCCAAGAAAATATACTAGAAGAAGGCCTAGTATCCAGGAATGTGACACTCCAAAGTATACTCCAACGCACACTACCTCCTCATGGGTGAGTCAGTGTGAAATGTCACCCAGTAGAAGTTTATATGCTATATTTGTTGCTGTTTGGTAGCTAAGTTGTGTCAGACTCTTTGTGTCTGCATGGACTACAGCTCACCAGGCTCCTTTATCCATGGGATTCTCCAGGCAAGAATACTGGAGTGTGTTGCCATGCCCTCCTCCAGGGGATCTTCCCGACCCAGGGATCAAACCTGGGTTTCCTGCATTGCAGGCAGATTCTTTACCGCTGAGCAACCAGGGAAGTCTTGTTCTATAAAATGGGATAATAACACAATAGTTGCCTAGTGTGGTTTCAGAGATGATTAAGGAGATAG